>NC_091246.1:3387727-3702272 GCF_042477335.2 Ovis canadensis | reverse complement strand
TAGAATTAACTGAACAGACGCAATCAGGCAAATAAAGGTTATCCTCAGGAGAGGACCCTTCAGAGTTCAAATGCACGTCCTATAATTGTAGAGAAGCCCCAGTAATTAAGGGTAATTTTTCCTACATCATGGTAGAAGAGGTTTTTTCCTGTTTTTTTTTTTTCTTGCTGAGTGGCAGAATGGTCTGGCCAAGACTTAAAAGGCATCAGGAAGGTCATACAAACAGGTTCATGGGAAAAGGGAGACGGCAAGAGAAAGGCAACGGACCCAAAGCCTACAAGTCCAGGCGTGAACTCCAGGTCCAGCTGTGTCATTAACCAGCTGTGTGACTTTGAGTAAGCCACTCCCCTCTCTGATAATAAAGATAATGACAGCGCTGCCATGTACTGGGTATCTACACACGTGAGCTGAGCTAGGCGTTTCCTGTGTGTCATCTAATATAACATTTGGTTTCCTAAACACTGGATAAATATCCTCTCTTTTTCACTGCTTTAAAGCACAGATTTTTCTTTCCAACCACTTAAACCAAGCAGTGAGGAAGTGAATACTAGTAATGGCAATAATAACAACTCTCTCCAGGATTGTCATGAGGACCAATTAAAGTGATGCCCTTTTCCAGCTTAAGAAAGAAGGAAACCAGCCTTTCTGGATCACTTGTTCACACCAAGAACTTTCCAAGACTCTAGACCTAGAGCTATCAGACTCCTAGCAACTGGTTCTGTTGTTTCCCATTTATGGGAGACAGCAAGCAAGAACAGTGTCTTCCAGGGATGGGTAAAGACATCTCTCTTTGGGCTTCCCCCAACCTACCTCTGCCCAGAAGCGGTGGGTGTTTCTACTGCAATAAACCTGTATTTGCTGTGTAACTTGTCCATCTGTCTCAGGATGGGTGACTTCCACAGTCCAGATACAGGTAAAAAGTTCCAAGTACAACTGAACCTTTAGAGAATCTGATTTTGGTTTAATTTCCTACCTGAATCTTTGTGTTTGTCTTTGCATTCAATCTGGAGGGGCACAGGAGCCAGGCAGTAGCAGGCCTGGCCTCCCCTTCTGTGCTACAGGAGCAGTATAGGATTGGCTGTGCCTAGATCATGGGCTGGAGAAGGCAATGGCAACCCGCTCCAGTGTT
This sequence comes from Ovis canadensis, assembly GCF_042477335.2. Lineage (NCBI taxonomy): Eukaryota > Metazoa > Chordata > Mammalia > Artiodactyla > Bovidae > Ovis > Ovis canadensis. The sequence continues at coordinate 3,701,143 of NC_091246.1, read as the reverse complement.
CTTGCCTGGAGAATCCCAGGGACAGGGGAGCCTGGTGGGCTGCCGTCTACAGGGTCGCACAGAGTTGGATAGGACTGAAGCGACTTAGCAGCAGCAGCAGCAGATAGTGGGCAGGTGGGGGACTGTGGAGATGAGGCTGGGAAGGCAGACTTGGAAAATGGAACAGGTGAGATTTCAGACAATTTCAGGGACCTTCCCCCATACCAAATAGCAAGTTCCATCTGAAGTTTGACATGCACCCTCCCTTGGCGAATAGAGGCTTTCCTGGTGGCTCAGACAGTAAAGAATCTGCCTGCAATGCAAGAGACCCAGGTTCAATCCCTGGGTTGGGAAGATCCCCCTGGAGAAAATGGAATGGCTTCCCACTCCAGTATTCGTGTCTGGAGAATTCCATGGACAGAGGAACCTGGTGGATTATGGTCCAAGGGGTTGCAAAGAGTCTGACATGACTGAGGGACTAACACACTCTTTGGGGACATAGGAATCCAGTCTTAAGAGGCCTGCTTATCAATCTGTATGTTGAGACTTGTGCTCAAAGCATGCCTACCTCCCGAGTTCTACCATCCCATAGGCCATCTCCCCACCTACGTCAATACTATTTGATACTGGAAATACCATGCATGAGGGTGGAGGAAGGTTGAGAGGTATCCATAAGGGCCATTAGCTGAGGAAGGAACGGATGGACAGATGGCCATGGGACCTCAGCCTCCAGTTATCACCAAACTGATGAATATGTAAAGCATGTCATGTGTTAAACATCTACTGCCTGCAAGGCTTTGTGTGAGAAGCTAGGGACACGTGACAGAGAGGTTAAACATATTCCTTCCATTAGACGAATCTGCCGTATAGCAAGAGAGAGGAGATTCGTATCAGGTAATTCTAATACAAGGTGAGAGGAAATAAGCTGATTAGGCTGCACGCTGTGAAGCACTATGGGTATGCAAAGGAGAGTGAGAGAATTCTGCAAGATTATTTAAAATAAGCTTCCTGGAAGAGGTGGTCTTGAAGCTGAGGCTTGAATCCTAGGTAGGATTTGAAATGGCAGAGACAGAAGGAAGGCCTTCCTGGCGGAGGAGGCAGAACAGGCGAGGCCTAGAGGGTGATACGTTACGAGGCGAGCGTGGGGAGAAACAGGACTCCACAAAGGCCACCAGCTTTGGGTGAAGAAGCATTCCAAAAAAAGAGACACAAGCCATATCTTGAGGGATCTTGATGTCAAATAATCAAGGTCAGCTTTGCCCTGCATTTCGAGAAAGCATTTGAGCATGTGGGTGACTAGCAGAGCAGCATCCCAGCACGACCACAGCAGCATCCCCTAGAGGAAGGGAAGGCGAAAAGGAGGGTCCTTGGAGCAAGTCTCCCACCTGCGCTGAGCGACAGGCCGGGTGATGGCACAGGATGGTTTTTGCAGATCACCCTGGGCCTCTGCCCTCTTCCTTTTCTCTGCCTGAAGCGGAAACCAAGGAGTGCTGATCACAGGTGGAACCTCCTTGTCTGGGCCTCATGCGTCTATTATTAAAGTCACTTAACACCTAATAGGACTTCCCAGGTGGCTCAGTGGTAAAGAATCAATCTGCCGATGCAGGAGACACAGGTTCGATCCCTGGGTCAGGAAGATGCCCTGGAGAAGGAAATGACAACCCACTCCAGTATTCTTGCCTGGGAAAATCCCATGGACAGAGGAGCCTGGCGGGCTACAGTCCGTGGGGTCACAAAGAGTCAGACAGGACTTGGTGACTGAACAACAAAGATGCCTAATTACTCAACCAGCCACAAGGCCTTTGGAGAGCTCCTTGCTTTCGAGCAATCAGATGTGTCAGACATTTCCAAAAAGCACACAACTCTCATGGAGGTCTCGGAATAGCTATATCAGTGGCCCTAATGGAACATGATTTCCTGTAAAGGGAAACTAATTTAATATTTTCAGGTATTATGTAACCAAGTGCCCACAGAGCAAGGGAAGACAACTGCTAACGAGAAACAACCCCATGCAGCGCCCCTGAGGAATCGGAAAGCCTGCCAGTCTATGTCACGCGACAACGGGGGCCCACAGGAGCGGCTGATGCCAGACAGATGTAGGTGGAGTCAGGCGACAGCGTGTGCGCTCTGAGTCTGGCTAGATTGGAGTTCAAGTCCCAGGGCGGCTGCTTATCAGCTGTGAGGCTTTTTCCAAGCTACCTAACATCTCTGAACCATGATGAGTTTCTGTCAGCCGCCAAATGAGAGCAACATAATCCCAAATCCTGTAGTTGTCGTGAAGATTAAATAGAAAAACTTACGAGAACTGTATGGCACCATGTCTGGCCCTTAAAAACACTCAGTAAGGAACTGCCCTGGTGACTCAGCCATAAAGAGCCCACCGGCAAATGCAGGGGACACGGGTTTGAGACCCGGTCTGGGAAGATCCTCCTTGCCCTGGTGCAGCTAAGCCCACACTCCACAACTACTGAGCCCGAGCTCCGGAGCCCGTGCTCTGCAAGAAAGGAAGCCAGAGCCCAGAGAAGGGCACGCACTGCTGCGAGAGCGGCCCCACTAGCTGCAGCTGGAGAAGACCTGCCTGCAGCAGCGAGGGCCCGGTGCAGCCGTAAATAAAACCAGATGCGTCTCAAAAGGTTTAAATAAACGTAAAAAGCACTCAATAAAGGGTGACTGTTTTATTACAGCTCCTGCTTTCATGGGCATGGTCAGAGTCAAATGTAACTTACTTCTCTCCTCCTCCTCTTTCATGAACAAGGGTGACGTCAGGGCACCAATCACAAACCCTCCTGGAGTAAACGAGATGCGATGGCTAACTTTATGCGTCAGCTTGACTGGCCCAGGGATGCTGAGATAGTTGATGAGACATTGTTTTTAGGTGTGGCCGTGATGCCGTTTCTGAGACTAATGTTTGAATGGGTAGACTGCAGGCGGGCATCATCCAATCTGTTGAGGGCCTGAATAGAAAACAGAAGGCCAAGCAAGGGTGAATTTGTTCTCTGCTTGAGCTGGACGTCCATCTTCTCCTGCATTCCAGCATCTGTACTCCTGGTCCTTAGGCCTTTGGATTTCAACTGGGCCTTACACTGTTGACTTCCCTGGGTCCCTGGCCTTAGGGTTTGGACTGGAACAATGCCACCAACTTTCCCGGGGCTCCAGCTTGCAGACAACAAATTCTTAGTCTCAACTTCCGTAACTGCATGAGCCACTCTTTCATAAAAGTGGTCTATAGCTAAATGCATCCTATTGGTTCTTTGTTTGAGGAGAACACTCATGCACAGAGCTCTCCTACAGACACCCACTCCTGACACTCACTGCAGTGCCCTTCCTCTGCTTCACCCCTTGAACCATGTCTTCCCGGCCAAATCCGATCTCCTCCAAGGGAAGGGGCCACAGCCAGCGTTGATTCCCTAAATCGAGCCCCGTGAATGCCCTGGCACATAGAAAACACTGACATATTGGTGGAAGAGCAAGCATTATCTCTTGCCTGGACCTTGGACTGCAGAAGTCCCCTTATTCTCTACACAGTGTCACAGCCACATCCTCCAGGTTACTCTCCTTACTGTGATTAAAATATATTTCCCAGGGGGAGGGAAAGATGGCGGAGGAATAGGACGGGAAGATCACGTTCTCCCTCACAAATTCCTCAAAAGAACATTTCAACGCCGAGCAAACTCCACAAAACAACTTCTGTAGGCTGGCAGAGGACATCAGGCAACCAGAAAAGCAGACCATTGTCTTCAAAAACAGCATCCCCCCTCCCCACAGCGCGACTGAACTAGTGAGCCTAAAAACCAGCAAACAGAAGAAGTTAAACAGAGGGAACCACCTTGGAAGTGAGCCCACACGGCCCATAACATCAGAGAAGAGCCAGATATATTTTTAATTTTTTAATATTTTTAAAATCATTCTTTTTTTTTTTTTTTTGCTTTTTGCTTTTTTTTTTCATTTTTTTCCGAGCTTTTTTTTAATTGTTAAGTCTTCTATTTCTCCTCTAATTTTTATTTCTATAACCTAGTATTACTATTTTAAAAAAAAAAAGACTTTTTTTTTTTTTTTAAGGCAAACACCATATATACTCTTTGGATGGTTGTTGGTGTTTTTTTTTTGTTTGTTTGTTTGTTTTTTAATAATTCTTTTTTTTTCTTTTTCTTCCTTTTTCCTTCTGCTTTTCTTTAATATTGTATCTTTGAAAATCCAACCTCTACTCCAGATTTTTAATCTTTGCTCTTAGGTTTTTGTTGTCAATTTTGTACATTTAAAAACCCAAACTTCACTACGCAAGTTTACCTGAGAGCGAGATTACTGGCTTGACCACTCTCTCCTCCTCTGGCCTCTCCTTTTTCTCCACCAGGTGGCCTCTGTCTCTTTTCTCCCCCATCTCTTCTCTATCCAACTCTGTGAATCTCTGTGTGTTCCAGACGGTAGAGAACACCTAAGGAACTGGTTACTGGCAGGATTTGTCTCTCTCCTACTCATTCCTCTCTCTTATCCTCCTGGTCACCTCTGTCTACTTCCTCCCTCTCCTCTTCACCGTATAACTCTGTAAATACCTCTGAGCGGTCCAGACTATAGAGCGCACATAAGGAAGTGACTACTGGCTAGCTTGCTCTCTCCTCTCTTGATCTCACCGCATCTCATTCCAGTTACCTCTCACTACCCCCTCCATCTTCTCTTCTCCTTGTAACTCAGTGAACCTCTCTGAGTGTCCCTCAATCTGGAGAAACTTTTCATCTTTAACCTAGATGTTTTATCATCAGTGCTGTATAGATGGAGAAGTCTAGAGGCTACTGTAAAAATAAAACTGAAAACCAGAAGCAGGAAGCTTAAACCCAAAGCCTGAAAACATTAGAGAACTCTTGAATTCAGGGAACATTAAGCAATAGGAGCTCATCAAATGCCTTCATACCTACACCGAAACCAAGCTCCACCCAAGGGCCAACAAGTTCCAAAACAAGACATACCACCCAAATTCTCCAGCAACACAGGAACACTCCCCTGAGCCTCAATATACAGGCAGCTCAAAATTATCCCAAAACCTTTGATGTCTCATAACCCATTACGGGTCACTCCACTGCACTCCAGAGAGAAGAAACCCAGCTCCACACACCAAAACTCCAACACAAGCCTCCCTAACCAGGAAACCTTGACAAGCCACTGATAGAACCCAACCCAAAGTGAGGAAGCTCCATAATAAAGAGAACTCCACAAATTATCAGAATATAAAAAGGCCACCCCAAACGCAGCAATATAACCAAGATGAAGAGACAGAGGAATACTCAGCAGGTAAAGGAACAGGAGAGTTGCTCACCAAACCAAACAAAAGAGGAAGAAGTAGGGAATCTACCGGAGAAGGAATTCCGAATATTGATAGTGAAAATGATCCAAAATCTTGAAATCAAAATGGAAACACAGATAAATAGCCTAGAGACAAGGATTGAGAAGATGCAAGAAAGGTTTAACAAGGACCTAGAAGAAATAAAAAAGAGTCAAAATATAATGAATAACACAATAAATGAGATCAGAAACACTCTGGAGGCAACAAATAGTAGAATAACGGAGGCAGAAGATAGGATTAGTGAAATAGAAGATAGAATGGTAGAAAGAAATGAATCAGAGAGGAAACAAGAAAAACGAATTAAAAGAAACAAGGACAATCTCAGAGACCTCCAGGACAATATGAAACGCTCCAACATTCGAATTATAGGAGTCCCAGAAGAAGAAGACAGAAAGAAAGATCATGAGAAAATCCTTGAGGAGATAATAGTTGAAAACTTCCCTAAAATGGGAAAGGAAATAATCACCCAAGTCCAAGAAACACAGAGAGTCCCAAATAGGATAAACCCAAGGCGAAACACCCCAAGACACATATTAATCAAATTAACAAAGATCAAACACAAAGAACAAATATTAAAAGCAGCAAGGGAAAAACAACAAATAACACACAAGGGGATTCCCATAAGGATAACAGCTGATCTGTCAATAGAAACTCTTCAGGCCAGGAGGGAATGGCAAGACATACTTAAAGTGATGAAAGACAATAACCTACAGCCCAGATTACTGTACCCAGCAAGGATCTCATTCAAATACGAAGGAGAAATCAAAAGCTTTACAGACAAGCAAAAGCTGAGAGAATTCAGCACCACCAAACCAGCTCTCCAACAAATTCTAAAGGATATCCTCTAGACAGGAAACACGAAAAGGGTGTATAAACCCGAACCCAAAACAATAAAGTAAATGGCAACGGGATCATACTTATCAATAATTACCTTAAACGTAAATGGGTTGAACGCCCCAACCAAAAGACAAAGACTGGCAGAATGGATACAAAAACAAGACCCCTCTATATGCTGCTTGCAAGAGACCCACCTCAAAACAAGGGACACATACAGACTGAAAGTGAAGGGCTGGAAAAAGATATACCACGCAAATAGAGACCAAAAGAAAGCAGGAGTGGCAATACTCATATCCGATAAAATAGACTTTAAGACAAAGGCTGTGAAAAGAGACAAAGAAGGCCACTACATAATGATCAAAGGAACAATCCAAGAAGAAGATATAACAATTATAAATATATATGCACCCAATATAGGAGCACCACAATATGTAAGACAAATGCTAACAAGTATGAAAGGGGAAATCAACAATAACACAATAATAGTGGGAGACTTTAATACCCCACTCACACCTATGGACAGATCAACTAAACAGAAAATTAACAAAGAAACGCAAACTTTAAATGATACATTAGATCAGTTAGACCTAATTGATATCTATAGGACATTTCACCCCCAAACAACGAATTTCACCTTTTTTTCAAGTGCTCATGGAACCTTCTCCAGGATAGATTACATCCTGGGCCATAAATCTAAACTTGATAAATTCAAAAAAATCGAAATCATTCCAAGCATCTTTTCTGACCATAATGCATTAAGATTAGATCTCAATTACAGGAGAAAAACTATTAAAAATTCCAACATATGGAGGTTGAACAACACACTTCTGAATAACCAACAAATCACAGAAGAAATCAAAAAAGAAATCAAAATATGCATAGAAACTAATGAAAATGAAAACACAACAACCCAAAACCTGTGGGACACTATAAAAGCAGTGCTAAGAGGAAAGTTCATAGCAATACAGGCATACCTCAAGAAACAAGAAAAAAGTCAAATAAATAACCTAACTCTACAACTAAAGCAACTAGAAAAGGAAGAGTTGGAGAACCCCAGAGTTAGTAGAAGGAAAGAAATCTTAAAAATTAGGGCAGAAATAAATGCAAAAGAAACAAAAAAGACCATAGCAAAAATCAACAAAGCCAAAAGCTGGGTCTTTGAAAGGATAAATAAAATTGACAAACCATTAGCCAGACTCATCAAGAAGCAAAGAGAGAAAAATCAAATCAATAAAATTAGAAATGAAAATGGAGAGATCACAACAGACAACACAGAAATACAAAGGATCATAAGAGACTACTATCAGCAGTTGTATGCCAATAAAATGGACAACGTGGAAGAAATGGACAAATTCTTAGAAAAGTACAATTTTCCAAAACTGAACCAGGAAGAAATAGAAAATCTTAACAGACCCATCACAAGCACGAAAATTGATACTGTAATCAGAAATCTTCCAGCAAACAAAAGCCCAGGTCCAGACGGCTTCACAGCTGAATTCTACCAAAAATTTCGAGAAGAGCTAACACCTATCCTCCTCAAACTCTTCCAGAAAATTGCAGAGGAAGGTAAACTTCCAAACTCATTCTATGAGGCCACCATCACCCTAATACCAAAACCTGACAAAGATGTCACAAAAAAAGAAAACTACAGGCCAATATCTCTAATGAACATAGATGCAAAAATCCTTAACAAAATTCTAGCAATCAGAATCCAACAACACATTAAAAAGATCATACACCATGACCAAGTGGGCTTTATCCCAGGGATGCAAGGATTCTTCAATATCCGCAAATCAATCAATGTAATTCACCACATTAACAAATTGAAAAATAAAAACCATATGATTATCTCAATAGATGCAGAGAAGGCCTTTGACAAAATTCAACATCCATTTATGATAAAAACTCTCCAGAAAGCAGGAATAGAAGGAACATACCTCAACATAATAAAAGCTATCTATGACAAACCCACATCAAACATTATCCTCAATGGTGAAAAATTGAAAGCATTTCCCCTAAAGTCAGGAACAAGACAAGGGTGTCCACTTTCACCGCTACTATTCAACATAGTTCTGGAAGTTTTGGCCACAGCAATCGGAGCAGAAAAAGAAATAAAAGGAATCCAAATTGGAAAAGAAGAAGTAAAACTCTCACTGTTTGCAGATGACATGATCCTCTACATGGAAAACCCTAAAGACTCCACCAGAAAATTACTAGAGCTAATCAATGAATATAGTAAAGTTGCAGGATATAAAATCAACACACAGAAATCCCTTGCATTCCTATACACGAATAATGAGAAAGTAGAAAAAGAAATTAAGGAAACAATTCCATTCACCATTGCAACGAAAAGAATAAAATACTTAGGAATATATCTTCCTAAAGAAACTAAAGACCTATATATAGAAAACTATAAAACACTGATGAAAGAAATCAAAGAGGACACTAATAGATGGAGAAATATACCATGTTCATGGGTCGGAAGAATCAATATAGTGAAAATGAGTATACTACCCAAAGCAATTTACAAATTCAATGCAATCCCTATCAAGCTACCAGCCACATTTTTCACAGAACTAGAACAAATAATTTCAAGATTTGTATGGAAATACAAAAAAACCTCGAATAGCCAAAGCAATCTTGAGAAAGAAGAATGGAACTGGAGGAATCAACGTGCCTGACTTCAGGCTCTACTACAAAGCCACAGTCATCAAGACAGTATGGTACTGGCACAAAGACAGACATATAGATCAATGGAACAAAATAGAAAGCCCAGAGATAAATCCACACACATATGGACACCTTATCTTTGACAAAGGAGGCAAGAATATACAATGGAGTAAAGACAATCTCTTTAAAAAGTGGTGCTGGGAAAACTGGTCAACCACTTGTAAAAGAATGAAACTAGATCACTTTCTAACACCGCACACAAAAATAAACTCAAAATGGATTAAAGATCTAAATGTAAGATCAGAAACTATAAAACTCCTAGAGGAGAACATAGGCAAAACACTCTCCGACATAAATCACAGCAGGATCCTCTATGATCCACCTCCCAGAATTCTGGAAATAAAAGCAAAAATAAACAAATGGGATCTAATTAAAATTAAAAGCTTCTGCACAACAAAGGAAAATATAAGCAAGGTGAAAAGACAGCCTTCTGAATGGGAGAAAATAATAGCAAATGAAGCAACTGACAAACAACTAATCTCAAAAATATACAAGCAACTTATGCAGCTCAACTCCAGAAAAATAAACGACCCAATCAAAAAATGGGCCAAAGAACTAAATAGACATTTCTCCAAAGAAGACATACGGATGGCTAACATGAAAAGATGCTCAACATCACTCATTATTAGAGAAATGCAAATCAAAACCACAATGAGGTACCACTTCACACCAGTCAGAATGGCTGAGATCCAAAAGTCTACAAGCAATAAATGCTAGAGAGGATGTGGAGAAAAGGGAACCCTCCTACACTGTTGGTGGGAATGCAAACTAGTACAACCACTATGGAGAACAGTGTGGAGATTCCTTAAAAAATTGCAAATAGAACTACCTTATGACCCAGCAATCCCACTGCTGGGCATACACACCGAGGAAACCAGAATAGAAAGAGACACATGTACCCCAATGTTCATCGCAGCACTGTTTATAATAGCCAGGACATGGAAACAACCTAGATGTCCATCAGCAGATGAATGGATAAGAAAGCTGTGGTACATATACACAATGGAGTATTACTCAGCCGTTAAAAAGAATTCATTTGAATCAGTTCTGATGAGATGGATGAAACTGGAGCCGATTATACAGAGTGAAGTAAGCCAGAAAGAAAAACACCAATACAGTATACTAACACATATATATGGAATTTAGGAAGATGGCAATGACGACCCTGTATGCAAGACAGGGAAAGAGACACAGATGTGTATAACGGACTTTTGGACTCAGAGGGAGAGGGAGAGGGTGGGATGATTTGGGAGAATGACATTCTAACATGTATACTATCATTTGAATTGAATCGCCAGTCTATGTCTGACGCAGGATGCAGCATGCTTGGGGCTGGTGCATGGGGATGACCCAGAAAGATGTTATGGGGAGGGAGGTGGGAGGGGGGTTCATGTTTGGGAATGCATGTAAGAATTAAAGATTTTAAAATTTAAAAAATAAAAAATAAAAAATAAAGAAATAAAAATAAATAAATAAATAAAATATATTTCCGGAACTTCGACCCTGCTACACTAGTCCTCTGTTCACAAGGCACAACGGGATTCCCATGCGCAGCCAGGACTGGGAAGCGCCAACTATAGATGCCCACCAGAAAGCCCAGTCAGAGGACCTTCTGACTAATGGCCCCAGGCTCCCTTCCAGCCCAGCCAGGATGGAAAGGATTGAGCTACTGTTCTGAGACAGCTAAGGAGGAGTAAGACCTGACTCTCAGAGGACCTGAAAGGCACGACTTCACCCAATGGAGAGTCCTAATGAGAACTGATACCTAAACCTGCACTCATTTATATATTTGCAAATGTTCAGTTCTTACTATGTGCCAGGCATGGCACTTGGACTCAGGTGATGACTCCAGCTAAAACACTTCCTGTTTCTGAACTAACAGTGGTGGTTTCTGACCCTGGGCTGAGAATACCAGCAACATGCCCTGAGACTCTGATGCTTCCAAGGCAACAATTGACCAGTGGTGATTATTTTTGTTTTGTCCAAGCCTTTAACTGAACAAAAAAATTATTGAGTGTCTTCAAAGTAATCAGACTATGTTTTATTTACCAGCCACCGTTATACAGGATAGATTTGTTGTCTCCAGTTTACAGAAGGCAAAGAACTTGAAAGAGGGGAGGTAATTTGCACAGCTCTTAGGGAGCTAGGTTGAAATCTCACCCCACGTCTGTCTTTACTCTTCCAATATAGCATGTCATATCTGCCCTTATTCATTGATCCATGGATTTTATCAAATCCCACCAACATTTGTTGAGCACATTCTCATGCCAGATACCAAGTGAATGAATATACAGAATAAATCTTCTTCTGTAAAAAAGTCATACAGTAAAGATTTGGGGCTTTGAGGGCCAGAGGGTCTTTGTAACAATTAACCTCCCATGGAAACACAAGAGCAAGTGCTGACAATACATGTTCCAATAAAACTTTATTTTTTAAAAAGTGGAAGACTGGATTTGACCCACAGGTCCTAATTTGTTAACCTCCATCCTAGAGAAAAGAAACCTGGGGTTAAGATGGAGACGGAGATGCCCCAGGTCACCCAGCTGTGCAGCGGAAAGCTGGGCTTCCAGCCACATGTCAGACTCCGCCACCGGCTCTTCTATCACACTGCCTCCCAAGAAACCCAAGGAACTGATTCTTTCATTGTTTGAGCCCCCTCAATCCTCTAAGCCTTATCTGTTCCGATTAAGGCAAGCTTACTGTGCTCGAGATGGGTTATTGCTTTTCTCAGTTCTCTCCCAAGAACATAAAAATAAATCAATCTTTCTGTCTTAATAAGTTGATAATCATTGTGAAATATTTAATGTGCTCAGTGGCATCTTTGATCATCAAACTTCAGTCTGAAAATCTTTCTTCATTCTTTCCTCACCCAAACATGATGCCCTGCATTTGTTTTCTTTGCTCTTCTCTTTCTTTCCCCTGGTAACGTCTTCATTCCTCCCCACTTGCTGTCTATTCTCTCTCTCGCTCTAAAGTTCAACCATATCCTGGATAATAGGTGGTCTCTTCCTGCTCCTCTGGCTGTTTTCTGTTTTGTTTTGTTTTTTGCCTTTTCTCATCACTTTGCATCCTCATATTTACTTCGTGAAAGATCCCGAGGCTCTCTGTTCTCAGAAGGGAGCTGTCTAATCCATCTTCCTTCTTCCAGGCGAGACTTCATTTGTTTATTTACTCACTCATTCCATAAATGCAGAGTGAGGCTCACCAGGCGTGGGGGATACAGTGATGAGCAAGATAGACATGGTCCCAGCTCTCTCAGAGGGAGAGACCTCAGTGTAGTGGGAGAGATCTCAGTGTAGTGGGAGAGATCAAAATTACAAAATATAGTCTCAGTTTGCTGTGATGAACAAGGCAGTAACAGACAGACTCTAATTTATCCCATGGGTGGTGTTCACTGGCATTTTAGTCACTAAGTCGTGTCTGACTCTTGTGACCCTGTGGACTATAGCCCTTCAGGCTTCCCTGTCCAGGCAAGATTTTCCAGGCAAGAATACTGGAGTGGGTTGCCAATTCCTTCCCCAGGAGATCTTCCCAACCCAGAAATCAAAACCACGTCTCCTGCCTGGCAGGCAGATTCTGTACCAACTGAGCCACCTGGGAAGCATTGAGCAGACTCAAAATAAAGCCTCGTAATGATATAGAAGTGAACATAGATGGGAGGCTGGATGGGACCTCCCAGCAGAAGGGACAGGGAAAGGAAACGCTGCTCACCCTCAGCTACCTCCTCCCTACTGCTTAAAGCTCTCTAGAACCAAAGCAACTATACTTTCCATTTCAGATGATCAGTTAACAGCCTCTCAGGTTAGAGATGCTTCTCCTGGCTTTACATTATAACATCCTTTAGGATAAGAGAATTAACTGCATTTGAACTAGGATGGCTGTTAGATATCATCCGAAATAACCTCTTTGCTTTACAAACGGAGGAGCTGGTGCCTAGAGGAGGAAGACTTGCCTAAGGCCAAAGGAGACTCCAGCCTGAGCCCCTGCCTCCCAGTCCAGGGCTCTCGCCCCAGCTTCAAAGGTAAGTTCCATCACCACAGAGCCTCTTAAAGATGGTGCGAGCATCTTCTGTTGAATGACTGTAACATTAATAATAAAAGCCACTTCTTGTTAAGACGTGTCTACATTCTTTGGAAGGAATGATGCTAAAGCTGAAACTCCAGTACTTTGGCCACCTCATGTGAAGAGTTGACTCTTTGGAAAAGACTCTGATGCTGGGAGGGATTGGGGGCAGGAGGAAAAGGGGACAACAGAGGATGAGATGGCTGGATGGCATCACCAACTCGATGGACGTGAGTCTGAGTGAACTCCGGGAGTTGGTGATGGACAGGGAGGCCTGGCGTGCTGTAATTCATGGGGTCACAAAGAGTCGGACTGAGCGACTCAACTGAACTGATATTCCAGGTACAGTTAAACATGTAAATGCATTAGCTTTTTTAGAGTCATCCCAGTAACCCAGTGGTACAAGGTTTGATCCTGGCCCCTCGTTTCTCCCTGTCCTGTCTCAGCTGGTTGAGCCCTCTAATCCATTGCGGACCTCAGGCCGGGAAACAGAAGAGGCTCTGCACACCCAGCCTGCCTTCCTTCTCTGCACCACGGCAGGCAGAGCACGACTGGCCATTTAGGCAGCATCGGGCTGTGGGCCCCCCTGCATGCTAATCAGTCCTAGAAATAGATGCACTGGGGACGAAAACATTTACTGGCAACACTATCTGGCTTCAATCTTTCACCTTCACTGGGTAATGAGAGGAGCTAGAACATTAAAACCAACAAACAGCCTTTGGTGTTTACAGCAAATGTTTGCAAGAGCGCGGGAGCCAGAGGTGCTCTGGGGAACATCTGGATTTCTGGAAACTGTGTGATTACACAGATGTGTTAGATTCATCAAGCTATAAAAATATCCTGTGATGTATGTCGGGGGAGAAAAACAACCTCCCAAAATGGATTTGGTACAAATTATCAATCATAGCAAAGACACCCAAAGAAGGCTGATGTGAATCCAGGCTCTGGGGGGATAACTTCAAAGCCAGGGTAAAGTGGGTACTTTCAAGCACGGTCTTTGATTGACAAGGGCAAGGTGGAGGTGCGTCCTGAGGGTGTCAGAGATCCGTTTATCTGCTTCCACATTCCTCATCAGCCTCCCTACAGTTCCCATTGCGTTACTTGCATTGGGTCCCTCCTTTTCTTCACGGTCTTTCTTCAAGGTCTCTACATTGCCCCCCAGATATCATCTACTGACTTATTAAAATCCTGTGTAATTTGACCTCAAGCATTTCATCACCTTCATCTTCTGCAGATACCCGCTACTACCAAAATAAGCCTCATCCTGTTTTTGTACGTGCACAATTTGCCTTTATGCAAACCCAAAATGTTGTTTCTGATCTGGGCTGCCCCCTGAAGGATCGCTTTGCCTTGTGTGTGTGTGTGTGTGTGTGTGTGTGTGTGTGTGTGTGTGTGTAATGGTTAAGTAAATGACTAAGTGGATGCATAGCAATAATGACCTCTCAAAACCTACTCCAGAAGTGACAACGTGAAAGTGGAAGTGAAGTCGCTCAGTCGGGTCCAACCCTTTGCAACCCGGTGGACTGTAGCTCACCAGGTTTCTCTGTCCATGGCATTCTCCAGGCAAGAATACTGGAGTGGGTTGCCATTTCCTTCTCCAGGGGATCTTCCTGACCCAGGGATCGAACCCGGGTCTCCCACATTGAGGCAGACGCTTTAACCTCTGAGCCACCAGGGAAGCCAGTACATGATGACTGCCATTTATTACGCACCCTCTGTGTGCCAGGAACTCAGTGTATCTCATGTCACGCTTAAAAAAAAATCCAGGACAAAATGTGATCTTGAGACAGCATTTCTCAAGAGGTGTTCTGGGACCACCAGCATCCAAATCATCCAGAGATTTTGTTAAATGTAATGATTCCTACTTCTAACCTCAAACTTAGTAAATTGGAGTCCCTGTATGTAGGGACTAGGAATCTGCCTTTTAACATGCTCCCCAGGTAAGTCTAAAAGCCACTAAAGTATAAAGCACTGATAGGTTCACCAGACTTAGTGGCAGCATCATCGACTCATTGGACATGAACTTCAGCAAACTCTAGGAGACAGTGGAGGACAGGGAAGCCTGGCATGCTGCAGTCCATGGGGTCGCAATGAGTCGGACAAGAAAGTTCATCAAAATCCTCAGAAAGAAGAAATAGCCATTAAAACCAGGCTATTATCATGTTACATTGTGTATTATGCTGGGTTGCAAATGTAGCTAGTTAGGTTTAAATTCACTGAGCCCAGCGTCCACTTTATCCACAGTGGGAGCCCAATTAGTCTCCATATGTCCTTCTGGAGCCCTTGCAAAGACCAGAGTTACAAGCAAGTCCTTTGACCAACAACCAGGAGCACGTGCCTCTGAGTCGAAAGTATTTTACAACATGAAACCACAGAAAGAAACTGGTAGAAAGGAAAGGGTCACCTTCTAGCCCCTTCCATTTCCCACCTTAACCAGAGTCCCCCTCATTCTACAAATGAGACCCTGGAGGGCTGGCATAGATAGGAAATTGCTTCCCCAAGAGCGACTCCAGGAAATGAAGGTTTCCTATCTGGGAGGCATCGCGAGACGTGGATGGGAGCCTGGAGAAAGAGACAGAATGCCCATTCCAGTAAGGAAACGGCTTTAATCTATCAAAGTAATTCTCCTTCTTTCAGGGAAAGAGAACATGAAATTGCACAAAATGACTTACAGAATGGTGCCCAGTCTGATTAGCATGGGGCCCAGGGCTCTCTGAACTTAGTGTGTAAGGCAGAAAGCCCATTTGAATATTCTTTAAAAAAAAAAATTCCCAACATGAAAAGGGAGAAGAATACATTTGTCTCTTCAAAAGACAGAAGTTTGGTGGAAGGAAGCTCGTATTTAGAAGACATACAGAGAGTGCTTAATGGGAGGATGGAGAGTCTGTGATCGTCAGAAGAAAATTGCATTTTCGTTCCTGACTTGGCCACCTCCACCCTCTCTGTGTCTCTCTGTCACCCGTGGGTTCAAGCCTAATCCTTTAGTTGATTCAAGTCACTTTTAGGGTCTAAACCAGAGACCAGAAAACTTTTTCTGTTAAGGGCAACATGGAAACTATTTGAAGCATCACGTGCCCTTTAGGCTCCGTCTCACCTACTCAACACTACCTTTGTGGCCAGAAAGCAGGCAGCAACCAACGTGCAACATAGGTTATGATGCTGCTGTTCAGTTGCTAAGTGGCGTCCCACATTTTGAAAACTCCATGGACTGTAGCATGCCAGACTCCTCTGTCCTCCGCCATCTCCTGGAGTTTGTTCAAATGCATGTTCATTGAGTTCAGTTCCGTTCAGCCACTCAGTCCTATCCGACTCTGCAACCCCATGGACTGCAGCAAGCCAGGCTTCCCCATCCATCATCAACTCCCAGAGCTTGCTCAAACTCATGTCCATCGAGTCAGTGATGCCATCCAACCATCTCACCCTCTGTCTTTTGCCTTCAATCTTTCCCAGAAGCAGGGTCTTTTCTAATGAGTCGGTTCTTCGTATCAGGTGGCCAAAGTATTGGAGCTTCAGCTTCAGCAACAGTCCTTTGGGGTTGATTTCACTTAGGATTGACTGGTTTGATCTCCTTGCTGTCCAAGGGACTCTCAAGAGTCTTCTCTAGCAAAACAATTTGAAAGCCTCCATTCTTTGGCACTCAGCCTTCTTTATGGTCCAACTCTCACATCTGTACATGACTACTGGAAAAACCATAGCTTTGACTATATGGACCTTTGTCAGCAAAGTAATGTCTCTGCTTTTTAATACTCTTTCTACGTTTGTCAAGGGCTTCCCTGGTGGTTCAGATAGTAAAGAATCTGCCTGCAGTTCAGGAGACCCAGGTTCAATCCCTGGGTCAGGAAGATCCCCTGCAGGAGGGCATAGCAATTCACTCCCGTATTCTTGCCTGAAGAATCCCATGGTCAGAGAAGCCTGGTCAGCTACAGTCTGTGGGGTCACAAAGAGTCAGACGCGACTGAAGTGACTTATCATGCTCTCACGCTAGGTTTGTCATGACTGTGTTCCTATAAAACTCCACGTGTGGGTACTGAAGTGTGTATCTCACATCGCGGTCATGTACTACAAAAGATTACTCTTCTTTTGATTGGTTTTTCCTTCTATTTAAATGGGAAAAAAAAATAGCTCTCAGTCTCCTTAATTTAGGTAGCAAGGCAGCACTGGAATTGTAGTTTTCAAAACCCTGGATTAGACTCTCCTGTGTTTCTCACCCACCTCGTGGCTCCTCTAGGTCTTTCGATACGAAGGCCGTCTCTCCCATGCACAAGCCCCTTCACTTCCAGCTTCTGTACCACCAGCCTGTTTCCCTGCCTCCATTAGCTTTCTCCATCCTTCCCACACAATCTCCTGGTTCCTCAATCCACTACCTTTTTCTTGGTGACCCCTCAAGAAGTGACCTTCCCATGCATGTTTTATTCAAAAGTCTTAGCTTGCAGACTCCAAGCTACTTACAAATAAAACAATATTCAGCAGTTACACTCATTCTTCAATTAATTTCCCCAAAGACACCTCTGAGGTAGGCACTATTATTATCCCCAGTTTCCAGACATGGGAACTGTGTCTTAAGAAGGGCTGTTAGTTAGCCTGCGGTCATCTGGTGAGTGAAGGCAGAACCAGAAGGCTGCCCAGTGCATCGGGTCCAACTCACACTCAAGCTCGATGCTGTGCTGCCTGAGAAAAGACCTCAGAGCTTCCTGCACAGCGTCTCAAAAATAGGTGTGCTCACTGGGCATTTGTCCAAATGAATGTGAAGGCATCTCCTTCGCAAGCCCCAGGAGATTGGTAGTAGGCAAGGAACCCAGCACTACTGAGAAATGACAAATAACAGCTGACAAGCCGACTTTGAGAGAGGGCAGTAATAAGAAGCCGAAGGATGGTAAACACCAGCCCAATTAATTCACAAAGCACAGAGGTCCAGTCGCTTTTAGCGTTGGGTCTGGTGGTCCTACACACACCAAGAGGCCCATGAGATCACTGCTAAGTGATGACATCCTGGAGCATGAGATGATTGCAGAGGCAATGCTGGGTCCTCACAAGATGGTGGGGTAGACGGTCGGTTTAACAATCAGGGCGGTATTAATACGTGATCTTAGACCTCAGTTTGGAGGGATACCCCGCCAAGTGCTCTTTCTCTTTCTTTCTTTTTCCTTTGTTCCCTCTCTTGGTCCCTTCCTCCCTTATCCCCTTCCTTCCTTCTTTTTTTCAGTTCTCTGAGTTTGAAGAGGTTAGCTCTTATTTGTCTAATGATCTCGATTCTGCAGACTCCCTTTTCCCTGAGGATTCTGGGGACACAATAGCTTGTTTGAATCATGATAATGCTGCAGTGAGGCCCCTCTGTTTACCTGCTCCTCTGTGTCTTCTGCGGAGAAGGTGATGGCACCCCACTCCAGTACTCTCGCCTGGACAGTCCCACGGATGGAGGAGCCTGGTGCGCTGCAGGCCATGGGGTCTCAAAGAGTTGGACACAACCAAGCGACTTCACTTTCGCTTTTCACTTTCATGCATTGGAGAAGGAAATGGCAACCCACTCCAGTGTTCTTGCCTGGAGAATCCCAGGGACGGGGGAGCCTGGTGGGCTGCCGTCCATGGGGTCACACAGAGTCAGACACGACTGAAGAGACTTGGCAGCAGCAGCCGCTGGGTCTTCTGACTTGGCTGGGAATCCTCTCCCTGTTCTCTGGGGACTCACGTGTGCACATTCAATACAGGCTAACACATACTCAGTTACTCGTGTATGTGACATCCTGGGCTGGGTTATGAAGATGTGGGACTGGTGATAAGAGACAGCACTCACCCTCAAGGAGCTGATGATCTGGGAAAGAATCAGATTCAGACACAGCTCAAGACCTCTGTTTTTCTCACTATGCCGTAAGACCACAGTTTCAGCAAAGAAGGAAAGGATATGGAACACTTGGGAAATAGACAAGCCTCTCCACCAAAGAACACTTGAGTTTTCACATATATTTCTGGTTCCCTTGATCATGTTCCCCTTACTGTCTACCTTCTCTAAATTGGAGACAGCACAGTTTTATGTCTAATCTCAGCCCAGCGGAGTGTTGGTCTCCTGGTGTCTGGTTTGGTTCCTACTAAGCTTATGCGAGACTTTCTTTTGCTCCGGCCCGGCACATGCCATCCGGTCTCTTTCTGGAATCTGAGCTTGATGCCTTCCTGTTTCCAAGTGTGTTGCTCTGGCCTTGGCCTAGCAACTCGGATGGTGCCTAACCAGGCGTGAAGAAGCAGCAGCGACCACCGTGTGCAGCGATCACCGATCACTGACTCCACACTCATTCCCTCGGTAAATACCTAGTGATCTTCTACTCGATGCCAGGCGCTGTGCCAGGCGCTGTGCCAGGCGCTGAGGTGCAGAGAATATGCCAACCCATGCCCTAGAGACAGTTGCCATTGATGGGAATGGTGGCCATGCCATGGCAGGTTCTGGGATCTGCTGAACACACACTCCTAAGTCTTCCCATTTGAAGCAGCCGGACACAACTGAGCGACTTCACTTTCCCTTTTCACTTTCATGCGTTGGAGAAGGAAATGGCAACCCACTCCAGCGTTCTTGCCTGGAGAATCCCAGGGACGGGAAGCCTGGTGGGCTGCCGTCTCTGGGGTCGCACAGAGTCGGACACGACTGAAGCGGCTCAGCAGCAGCCGTGCCAGGTGCAGGGGTTTCTGGGATGAATAAGAGAAAACCCTTCCTCCGCGGCGCCCGCTGCGTGCCGGAGCGTGTGTAGTCTTCAGGGCTGGTTCCGCCTATTTCGGCTTTTCTTCTTCTAAGAAGATGGTAGTACTGCTCTTCCCCACCTACTGGACTCTGGCGAAGAGACATGACTGGCCTTAGCCAGTGAAACATGTGTCACTTTCAGAAAAGAAGCCTTTAAATGATGGGGGCTGTTAGAACCACGGGGGAGATGTGACCATGGGCAAGTGTCTTCATTTCTCTGAACCTCAGTTTTCAAATCACCAAAATGGGCATAATATCCATGTTGGGAGAATTAAAAGACACAACAGAGGTCAAAACAATACTCACTGTACTATTTATAACACCAGGATTCTGAGTTACAAGTAACAAAAACAACAAAATCTTCAGGTACCTCAAGCTAAAACACAGAAGAATCGATTAACTGATATAACTGGAAAGTCTAAGGGACGGAGCTGACTTCCACAATGGCTCGATCCAAAAATTATGTCCGTAGGTGCTTCGCTCTTTCTCTCAACCCAGTTTGACTCTGGTTGACTTCATCCTTAATCAGGGATCTTCCACAGGCTGAACAAGATAGATCTCTGGGCAGCTCTAAGCGACATGGCTGCAGAGCAAGCGGATTCTTCTTCAACAGTCACGTCAGGACCCAAAAAAAGAAAGAAAGATTTTCTGCCCCCAAGTCAATCATTGGGCACATCTTGGGGAGCAGCAAGGGAAGGAAAGCGGGGTGATCTTTTAGAGACTGGGGCTCATGTTAAGGTCACATGATTAACAGCATCCCCAGATTCACAGAAGTTGAGGTGTCTGTTCCCCAAAGTTAGGAGTTCTCCACAGAAGCAACTGGATGGAGGCCTCTGGGAAGTAAGGATAGTGGATATATGGGATGGCCTGTTGAAGTGTGGTCTGCAGAAAGCAAAAAAAGAAATCTACTCTTGCTAGAGCACGGCGAGGTGCATGTGGGTTTTTCTGTGTTTATGTGTGTGTGGGTGTTGTGTATAGGTATGTACATGTGCGGGTGTGTGTATGAGTGGGTGTATATGGATGTGTGTCCATATATATCTGCTGCTGCTGCTGCTGCTGCTGCTGCTAAGTCGCTTCAGTTGTGTCCGACTCTGTGCAGCCCCACAGATGGCAGCCCACCAGGCTCCCCCGTCCATGGGATCCTCCAGGCGAGAGCACTGGAGTGGGGTGCCATCGCCTGCTCCCGTGTATGTGTGCACATGCATTTATGTGTGGGTGTGTTAATGGGTATGTGCTGCGTGTGTGTGTGAGGATGAGTGTGTACGTGTCTGTGCTTATGTATGTATGGATGTGCGTGTCTGTGTTTGCACATATGTGTGTGTTTATATGAGCACCTGTAAGCTCGTGTATGTTTGTGTGGACAAGTGTGTGTTTGTATGTGTATCTATGTGTATTTGTGGGTATACTGAATGGGTGTGTGTGCAACGGTGTGTGGGGGGTGTGTTTATGTCTGTACAGGTGTGCATCTCTTTGTGTTTATGTGTATGTGAGCCTGGGTGTGTGTATGGGAGTGTATTTGGTGTGTGGATGAATGTGTGTATTTGTGTGTGTATGGGTTTATGTGTATATGTGTGTGTGTGTGTGTGTGTGTGTGTGCGCGCAGAAGATGGTAAGTGATAAGCCTAGACAGGCAAGCTGGGCCAGGGGACTGATGACATGTCCTCCACTGAAGGACCTGCAGGCTCTGTCTTCAGCCGTGAGTCTGGTGACAGAAGGGCTTTTCTGTAATTCTAAAATGTCTGAGGCCGACCAGCAGGCAGCTCTGCAGGCATGATGATGTCTCAGAGCTCACTGTAGTCCAGAAAAATAAAAAGGCTGGGGGACATAGAAGCCGAGGAGGGACCTGAAGGGCTGAATCCCAGACAGCCCTGGGTCTGGGCTGGCTCCTGCAGCCGCACTGCCCGGGGCTATTTCAGATGGTGACGCAAGGTTTCCAGCAGCACCTGACTCGCTGGCCTAGTTCTTATTCCATTTCATTGAACGTGTCCGGGGGTGGTCCACAGCCCACACCCTGCCTGACAGCACAAAGGCGGGGAGCCACCCAAGGACAGAGTCAAGAGAACGCACCAGGCCCCCGTCCTTTTATAGCAGTGAGGGGAGGCTGCCCAGAGAACAGGAGGGTCCACAGCACAAAGAAAGAAAATAAGGTGGCTGTACAAAGCGGGAGGACGTTTGGCCAGGAGCAGGAAGGAAGAGAACTGGAGTGTGGTTGCCAAGCAGACTCGGATCAAATCCCAGCTGCTACACCCATCGGGCTGCGGGGACGTAAGGAGCCACTTCACTTCTCTGAGCCTCGGTGTCTTCATCTCCACAGTGGAGACAGTGACACATTGTCTCCACAGGATTACTATGAAGATTAAATGAGAGCAATGTGCCTGAAACACAGGAGATGCCCTGGTGACTGCTGGGGGGTATGCATGCTTGTGTCCATCCCACTCCTGGTGGCTCAGATGGTAAAGCATTTGCCTACAATGCAGGAGACCTGGGCTCAATCCCTGGGTCAGGAAGATCCCCTGGAGAAGGCAATGGCACCCCACTCCAGGATTCTTGCCTGGAAAATCCCATGGACGGAGGAGCCTGGTGGGCTACAGTCCCTGGGGTTGCAAAGAGTCAAACACGACTGAGCAACTTCACTTTGTTTCCCTGGTCAAGCTTACCTCCCAGACTCCTCTAGAAAGCGCCTCCTATCACGAAGTCTGTCCAGGGCTGCCCTGGGTGGGCGGAGGTCCCTCTTCTGTAACAGCTCATCCTCTCTCATCCTTCACATCTCCATTCAGACGCTAACCTTCTTGGAAAGCCACTGTCCTTGGAGTGTCATCCTTGCTTTCTGGAAGATGAGAAAGTGTGTCTGTAAATCAGGGTCTCAAACTTGCACTCCAAGGCACTGTGCGCTCTGTTTGGCCTCACAGTGATCGGGGAGTTCTTAAAGCGTTGCTCTGTGGACCACACTTAAAGCCTTTATCGAATCTGTTATAATTTTGTTTCTGTTCTGTTTCATTTGCTTTTGTTTTTTGGCCTCACGGCATATGGGATTCTAGCTCCTGGACCAGGGATGGAACCTGCACCCCCTGCATTGGAAGGGGAAGCCTTAACCCCTGGACCACCAGGGAAGAACTCCCTCCACAGAGTTTCATAGCACTTGGAGCTTTTAGGTACAGCGTGCGAGCTACCAGGGACCACAGTCCTCACCATTCCTCTTGTCTTCTCGAACATCTTAACTTCTGCCCGTGACCCCTCTGGCCCCTGCATGTCCTCAACCTTCTGAGCTCCGGACTTTCTAGCCCACAGGTTCCAAACTCAGCGATCTTCCAGCCTCCCAAAGAATCGTCTCCATCCTCACTCCCACTCTCCTTCTAGAACATCTGATTTTCTCCTCATCCACTCCTACCCAGAAGCTGCTCATCTTTGACCGCTTTCCCGTTCCCCAAACAAACTCATTCTGTGTTTCTTCAGCAGCTTTTCTGAAGCCAAACACAAGTTCCAGAGTGCAGAGGAGGCAAGCTGCAAGTACTACAGGAAGCTTTCTTTAAACTTATCCTCCATGTCTACACTTGTTCCCATCTCTGTGCCAGACATGGTCTTAGCCTGTTTACATACAGGTCCTCATAGGATACACCAGCCCTGCAAGGAAGGTGCTGTTATTCCCACATTACAGATAAGGCGGCAGAGTTT
The DNA here is from genome assembly GCF_042477335.2 of Ovis canadensis. Classification (NCBI taxonomy): domain Eukaryota; kingdom Metazoa; phylum Chordata; class Mammalia; order Artiodactyla; family Bovidae; genus Ovis; species Ovis canadensis. The sequence continues at coordinate 3,677,804 of NC_091246.1, read as the reverse complement.
CAGAGAGGTGAAACAACTCATCCTAAGACACACAGCCAAGAACTGGAAGAGCTAAGATTTGAAACCCGGTTCATTAGGTACCCAAGTCACTGATTCTTTTCTTCTGTTACTGCATGAGATGTATTAATAATATCAAAAGTTACATAGTATATCCATCGGATGAATACACCACATCTCGGTTCTCAAAAGGCTTTCTCAGCCACTCATTTGATCTTCATAGCAGCCTCTGGCACTGCAAGGTCCAATTCATTCTCCCCATTTTGCAGACGGAGAAAGAAGGCAGGCAAACTGAACTTTCTTTCCACCTGGAAGTTGCACTGGCCAAACTCTCAGATCAAAAAAGAAAGAGAGAAGGGAAGAAGGAAAACGCTTCCTCCTCAGCTTGGGGCTGGCATAGGGGGCAAGATTGAATTTATACCGATCTGCAAATATTTCCTTTTTAAAAGTGTCCGTTTTCACCAGACATAAATTGGACTGAATTGCCTTTACCTGCAGGGGCTGGAAAACCTGTCTCTATCAATTGATCCCTCAACTCTGTGATTCTCCTGGAACAATTAGCTGCTCTCTGACAGCATCCACCTCTCTGGGCATCAGCTACTGGGTCACCAACACTAAGGTTTTTCTTAAGGATGGTCTACTTAGCTGAGAGCTGAAGAATTGATGCTTTGCACTGTGGTGTTGGAGAAGACTCTTGAGAGTCCCTTGAACTGCAAGGAGATCAAACCAGTCTATCCTAAAGGAAATCAGTTCTGAGTGTTCATTGGAGGGACTGATGTTGAAGCTGAAACTCTAATACTTTGGCCACCTGATGCAAAGAACTGACTCATTGGAAAAAGACCCTGATGCTGGGAAAGACTGAAAGTGGGAGGAGAAGGGGAAGATAGAGGATGAGATGGTTGGATGGCATCACTGACTCGATGGACATGAGTTTGAGCAAGCTCCAGGAGTTGGTGATAGACAGGGAAGCCTGGCATGCTGCAGTCCATGGGGCTGCACAGTTGGACATGACTGAGCGACTGAACTGACTATCCCCCTCTCCTCTGGCCCCAAGGGAGGACACAATCCCCCTTCTCTGCATTCACTTACTCCAGGTTCCTCGTCCTCCTGCACCCAGTCCTCATGATACAGTCCTCGGTTCTGCTGCTCCCTTGCCATCCTCATCATCTCTGCCCTGAGTCAGGCCCTCAGCATTCAGGCTTGGAGCCTCCTTCCCCGATGCTTGCCCCACCTTGCTTCCGGTCGGTCTCCCTCCCGTCTTCACATTGCAGTCAGAGTGCTCTGTCGGCCCAGGGGTGCAATGGCAATTCTCCGTCTTCTTCATGGAGGTGGACGTTCATGTCCATTCCCCACAAGGAATAAGTCTCTGTTCTCAACTTAAGGTGGGGGTGGCTCCAATCTCTAATTGAGATGAGACGATAATGTATTCCCCTTCTTCTTATGAGATGGGGAAAGACGTAGGCAAGCTTTAACAGTTGTCATTAATTCATTACTTACTACTAAGATATGCCTTTTGCTGGTAGCATCATAGCACGGAGCCTGGCCCAGCTCCCCTCCGGGCTGTATCATGACCAGCCAGAGGACTGGAGACTTTTTGATTGCTCGTTTGGATCCTTTTCACCTATCTCTAGCCTTCTCGGTTCCCTGGGAGCTGACCTCTGTGGTCAGGTTGGGGTTGGGTTCAGCCAGTGCCTTGGAGGAGAGTAATCACCATCCCCCCACTGCATCCCCAGGGCTTTCCCCATCTGGCCAAGACAAAAGCAACTTAGGGGAGCCCTTTCCTAGGACACCGCTGCTCTCTCTGTGTTCTGGAAACTGCTCCTTCCTTCACCCCCCAGCCTGGGGTGTCTCACTGCCCACCTCCGGGGCCCACTTCTTTGTAAATAGACTCTATATATATATATGGGTATACTGCACCTTCACTGCCGGGGCGGGCTTTCTCTGGTTGTGAAGAGTAGGGGTCACTCCCTAGTTGCGCAGCTTGGGCCTCTCGTTGCGATGGCTTCTCTTGCTGGGAGCCCAGGCTCTAGGGCGTGCAGGCTTCACTAGCGGTGGCACCAAAGCTCAGCTGCCTCACGGTCCATGGGATCTTTCTAGCCGAGGGACTGAACCACGGTCCCTGCATCGCAAGGCGGATTCTTAACCCCTGCTCCACTGGGGAAGCCCTGTAAATAGACTCCTGCTCGAACTCTCCCTAGTTACTCCCATGGGAGTATGTCATCCACTTCCTGCTACCGTCTGACTTTTAGAATGGGGAACTGGGGTAATGTCCTCATAGGGTAAAAGCTTGCAATGAGGAGAGAAACCAGTCCTGAGATCTAACGCAAGCATGGCGATTACAGTCAACAACGTTATTAAATACTCCCAAGTCACCAAGTGACTAGACCTTAAATATTCTCACCTCAAAAAAGAGAAGATAATTATGGGAGGTGGCAAGAGATGCTAGCTAGCATAACTGCGGTGCTAATCACTTCCCAATACATAAATTTATCAAATCAACACACTGTACTCCTTAAAGCTGCAAATGCTTTTGGTCAGTTAATGTCTCAGCCAATCAATAAAATAGAATGGGATACTGGAAGAGTCATACTCCTCCTGAGTCTGAATCTCCTCCATCTGCCTGACAAGGAAGAAAGCACCCGGATGGCGAAAGGAAGGAGAATGAAATGCATGTCGTGAGATGTAAGTAAGGAAAAGCACTTAAAGTGTCTGGTTTCTAAAAAACACCCCAAAATGCTCCTTTTTCTTCATGTAATTAAATGCCCGATGACGTAGTGCTACCTCCACTTTACAGGCAAAGACACTGATTCTAATAGAAGTCAAGTGGCTTAAACAGTTGTATTGCACATGCGCGGCTAAGATTCAAATCCTGGACTGTCTGCCTCCAGAGACTAAGTGCCATCCAGCACAGAAAAGCTATGAACCAGAGGAGCACTGAGACCCTCCCCTGAGGTGCTGACGTGGGAACTGCTTTCTCTGAGGCTCAGCCTTGGAGGAAACCCAGACCCTCTGTGAGGATCCACAATGCACCTGGATAATCACTCTCTGGATGCTGAGCTGGGCAGGGAGGCCTCCTTGACCCCTGCAGGCAATCAGCTTAGCCCATGAAGCGTGAGATTTAATTACCCTTATCTAAGCTTAAATAACTGTAAATGTTATTGTTGGTCACAGGAATTATCTCGCCCTTTGAAAACACCCAGGCATTTCCCTGACTCTGTACTTTCCACAAGCAGGGAAACAATGGTGTTAATGTCACAAGACCCACCACTATCCAAACCCTGGGGAGGTGTGTGACATTCTGAAGTATCCAATATGTGGCTTCCCATTTGCCAGATGTTGACGAAAGAAGAAGGCAGCTGGCTTGGTGGCTGCCACCCAGTGAGAAAGAGGTAGTGAGAGCTAACGGACAGAATATGGCCCTTGGTGGCTGGGAGATGCTGGGAAAGTCCCGTCACCTCTCTGGTCCCTTTTGCTGCTGCGTGTCCTCGGTCTCTGTTTCTGTTGGGAAAAAGGAATGGAGACAAGTATACGGCAAAATGGGAAAGATGGGCAAGAGTTTGGACTCACCCAGGAGAAAGGGCTTTGGTAGTCCAAATCCTTGGCTGGGTAGGCATTGGAAGACAGTGTAGCCTGATGGCTAATGCACAGGCTTTAGAATTAGACAGACTGCGTGCAAGCCCAGCTGATGGCCAGTTGCTAACTATCTGCATTGAGCAAGTTGCTTCTCTTTTCTAAGCTTCCTTTTTATCTAGCAAAATAAGATTGACAGTGTCTTCCTTATAGGGGTGTTGCAAATATGATATAGAGAAGCTAGGAAGATAGATAGAGAGAAAGATAGATAGATTTATGTAAAGTACTGCCAAATAGTAAACACTCAATAAATAGGAAGAATTGCCATGAATTGCTATTTTGCTATTATTATTTATAACCATTTCAAGAAGATGTGAACAGACGAGCAGCTGGTATCCAAGAAGTCAAGGATGATGCACAATAGAAACACTTTTTAACCGTTATTATTATCATCATTACTAGTATAGTAACTAGAATTTCTTAATGAACTCTCATGCATCAACCTTATGCTAAGCACAGTGTTGTTGTTTAGTCACTAAGTCACCTGACTCTTTGCGACCCCACGAACTGACTCCTCTGTCCCTGAGATTTTTCAGGCAAGAGTACAGGAGTGGGCAGCTATTTCCTTCTCCAAGGGATCTTCCCTATACAGGGATCAAATCGACGTCTCCTGCATTAGCAGATGGATTCTTTACCACTGAGCCCCCAGAGAAGCCCACTAAGCACATTATACTATCTCAAAAAAAAAAAAAAAACTCTTAATGACCATCCTTGGGATAGATACTGCTATTTTAGTATTGTCCCCATTTGGCAGATGAGGAAACTGAGGCTCAAAGATTTTAACTGATTTGCCTAGGTTGCTCAACTAGTATCGGCTCCAGAACTGGTTCCATTTCACCTGGAAGCCCGTCCTCTTCATGAAAGGGAATGGGGAGTGCATAGTAATGGAGAAGTCAAGAGTAGACAGTAAGGAAAGGACCCGAAGGAAGGTAGTAGCAGGGATGTATGGTACCCAGGAGTAAACTTCAGTACAGCAGTCAAGAGGCTTCTGGCGGTTCCTGGGAAGAGGGTGCAAAAAGAGAGCAGCAGTCCAGCTGAGAAAGGAACCAGCTGCTGGAAGTGTCAGCATCGTGAGCCCAGCCCGAGGCATCCTGCAGACCCAGGCTAGAAGCAGAGCCTGCCGCCGTCACAGTCACAGTTCCGAACAGCAGAGCCCTGCAGGGTTTCTGAGTTATGAAGCAGGAAAACCAGAACCAGACAGACGTGGGTTGAATTCCAGGTCTACCGCGTGCTACCTGTGGCTACCGTCACGCTTTGTTCCTTTGGTGTGTTAGGTTCCCAGTGTGTGGCATTAAGTGTATGTTAATGGACATTTCAGTGGCAAATGGGTGGTATAAATGCCACCATGGATGGCAGCTCAGGCCTCATTCAAGTCTATGCTCTGTGATTCTGACATTTTGCTAAGTGGCTTAGGTTACCCACATCTCCCCATTGACCTTAGAGGTGGTCAGAACAGTCAAGATATTTTCAAATGAAGCCCAACAATGAGTAATCAGAAATTTAAAGCCAGAAAGTGCCTTGGAATTGGTCTCATTCGGTTGTTTTCAAATTGCAGTCCCCAGAGTTCTGGGACCCTTTGAAAGTGGCTGAGGAGTCGTTTGGGAGACTGAACACCAGAGCCCCCGGACTTGTCTACATGAGAGAATCTCCCTGGTTTTGTTCTATATATTGGAATTTCAACTAAAGCTTCATCGTATTTATTCATTCATCAGATGAATATTGATTTAGGATAAAAGTATTCATTCTGCCCAAAAGGAAGGAAGGGAAAGAGAGAGAAAGAAGGAAGAGGAAAGAAAGAAGAAGGAAAGAGGGCGAGAAGGAAGAGAGGGAGGATGAAAGAAAGAAATCTCGAAAACCACCAATCTAACCCGCTTTATGGTTTGAGAGCCTGAGACCCAAGCATTGAACAGGCCTGGGTCAGGTCTTACAGAAAGTTACTCCCAGTCCCACTTGGGCCTCTTTTCCTAGTGCTTCTTTCCACGTGGCTGTTAAGGATAAGAGGGGAGAGGGGTACAGACTCCTTTGGCAAGGAAAACTGACCAATGGGGCAAAATCAGAAACAGAATGTTAAAGTTGAGACCATCGTTAGATGCTGCCTGTCAGAGAAACCCAAGCTAGAACAGCAGCATCCGATCTGAGCGCAGGTCCAGCTGGGACGCATCAGAAAGCCCAGGACATATGTGCAGGCCTCAGAAGCAAGGGTGTAAATCCCAGCTGTGTGGATGGGGCCCACCCCACCGGCAGGCTCTCCTCTGCGCCGTTTTATGGTTGCTGCAAATCGACCGGGACCATCTGCTTCTTGACACTCCCGGGTCCCCACAGGTCATTCAGATGGCTCGACTGTCAGTTTCTGCTCAAACCAGAAATGCTTCCAGAGGTTTATGGCACATCTGGTGTCTCCTTAAAGAGCAGTCCTATCCCCTCTGGACAGTCTCCTCTTCACAAGAGTTCAGGCACTTCTTTTTCATCCATGCAATAATTCATCCTCTCCTTTAGTCAACAGACTCCCTCCCTCCCACCACCATGGGTTCCGAATGCCATGCTGAGCCCCGGGGGGCCACTGACCTGTGACAGCTCAGAACCTGGGAAGCTTGCGTCTTGTTCAGCAGCTGAGGTTAGAAAAGGGGAGGTGCCTTCTCTCCTTGACACCGAGATGGCCCTGAAAGCAGCCTGCTAAAGGTCACAGGCACGTCTGTCATGAAGAAAGCTCCTCTGGGACACATCATCACTGGAAGAGGAAGAGGAAGACTGGTCCAGGGCCATGTAATGTGACTGTATCGTACAGGAGAGCAATGCTCCAGGAAAGCAGGGGCTTTCCACGCCTTCACAGTGAGGCAGAACCCAAGCTTCCCAGAAGAGAAGCGTGAGGTCCATGCGGTGCTAATGTTGAACTCAGACACAGCACACACCCGCTCACCTCAAGCCTGGAAGACTCACACTCATCCACCCACCTGCCTAGCGCACGCTCCACCCCAGTCCTTCTCTTGGCTAGTTCTTCATCCCTAGGTCCTGCTCAAATGTCATATCCTCAAAGAAGCTCTCCAAGAGACCCACATCTAAATTGTCTCCTGTGCAATTTTCTTTCATAATACCCTATACTGCTGCGTTAGGACACTGATCAAAATTGGAAATTTTTATACAGTTAGAGACTTATTTCTCCTCCACAGACCTGAAAATGCCCTCTTGCCCGAACGGGTGAGTAGGTGATATAACCGGTATGAGAGCCTTCCTAAAAGGTGTCTTCAGTTCTGAATAATGCAGGGAAGGTAGAGATTACTTAGCTCACTGAATCTTTGGAAATTGTATTATGTCTAAATGAATGTCCCATGTTAATTTCAAAAGAGTGCATTTTGGTTAATTCATGTGTAAGTCCAGACCACAGTACCACCAACTACAAAAACCTTTCCCTAATTTTAAGGTTGCATAACCCTTCCCTTATCAGCAGCCCAGCCCATCTCCATGAACCCAGCGGATGTGGGTGTGTCACTAAAGGACACAGGAGTAATATCTTCTGAGCTGTTTGTCCTCAGGGGTTCCATTCAGGCACTGTTTTTTTCCTGGTGGCTCTTGGCATCTTGTGGCATATACCAGCCCTCCATGAGCTCTGGGACACAGCCTGCGTAGTCATGAGCCCTCCAAGGATATTGACCTTCTGGTCTCTCTTACGACCAGAACATGTCAATGAGGAAAATGTGGGACGTTCTAAGATAAAAGAAGGTCCAGGGTGTTACCAAGAAACCCTGTTAAATAGAAAAGGGAGATATAGATTGAGATCTTATTTTTAGAAAAGCATGAGGAAAATATAATATTAACCAATGTGGATCTGAGTTCTGAATGAGCTTCCCCGCTCTTTCCCAGTCCCGTGAAAAGTTCCCTCAGTGGGGATGATGGTCACAACACCCGGACATTGGCCGCAGTTATGGAACTGTGTACCGAGCATGCGGCAGAATCTCCCCCACAACCCGTTTTATTTAATCTTCTCAACACTTCTATAAGCTCAAGTAATAATCCCGCTTCCTAATGAACAAATGAGGATTCAGAAAGGGGACGTGACCTGCCCAAGCCACGCAACTGGTAAAATTTGGAGTTGAGGTTAGAATTTGAAAAGTGAAAGTGAAGTCGCTCAGTTGTGTCCAGCTGTTTGCGATCCCATGGACTGTAGTCTACCAGGCTTCTCTGTCCATGGGATTCTCCAGGCAAGAGTACTGGAGTGGGTTGCCATTTACCTAATTCCAGGACACATCCATTGATTCATGCCACAAATACCTACTATACAATTAGAATACTATTCTAGGCCTTGGGATTGTACCATATCAAACAGAAGACAGAAATTTCTATCTTCATAGAGCTCAAAGTCTGTGAATCTATGTTTGTCTCCCATGTTACTGGAGAGTGAGTCAGAGAGAGAGAATACTGAGGCATTCGGGCTCCTGGGTTCTGTTTTAAATTTCCTGCCTCCCCCAACTACCACCGATTCCTCCATCTCTAAAATGGGGCATATAGGCAAGAGAACCAAACCACAGCATCTCAGGCCCAGGACCCCAGTTGTTGTTGCTGAATTGTTAAGTCCTGTCTGACTCTTTTGCGACTCCATGGACTGCAGCCCCCCAGGTTTTCTGTCCGTGAAGTTCCCCAGGCAAGAATACTGGAATGGGTTGCCATTTCCTTCTCCAGGGAATCTTCCCGACCCAGGGATTGAACCAGCATCTCCTGCCCTGGCAAGCAGACTCTTTGTCACTGACCCTGATAAGATGTGGTTATTGTGTTATCTGGGGCTGTTTGCAGCCACAGTCTGCTGGCCTAGCCTGGCTCTGCTGCCTTCTAAGACTGTGTGGTATCCTAGAAAGAGATACTGAGTTTTAGGAATATCCAAGGACCTGCCACATCCATGTGTTTCAAGAGTGTCCTTTTCCAAGCTTGTCCATTCTTTATGTGTGCTTTCTCAGGCTGGGAGTGTCTGATTCCTGATGCCCAGGCCAGCCTTGGCCACCTGTCTTCAAGCTTGTGGCCTCCACAATCCTGCTTGGGCATCCGGAATGAACAAACAGATCGGTCTTCTTTGATCTCACTCTGTGATTTCAGCAGGCCAAGCTCCTTGCTGAGTCTCTGCGTTGCATCTGTAAAATGGGCAAGTCAAGCTCTGGGTTCATTTAGAACCCCCCCAATCCTAACTGCCTAAAATGATGCCAAGGAGCGTTAGCAGGCAACTTGGGAAGCTGGGACAAAGAGATCACTGAGTTTCTTGCTCTGCTTCCTTCCTGCTTCTCCGTGATTCCTCCTGTATTGCCCCCCAACCCCGCCTGCCCATCCCCATCAACAGCTTACCATATGCTGCTTTGTTTTTGCTGAGAACCGCTCGCTCCGAGGTGGCAGTTCTAGCGCTCCCCACCCCGGCAGCCTATTTTTACCTGCAGCGCAGCTCGCTGCCTGGGCGACAGGCAGCAACAGCCCCAGCTGTGACTTCTGCGGCTCCTCCTCCCAGTGCTCGACAGCGCCCCCCAGTTCAGGTCAGCCCAGCGGTATCCCCTGGGGTCTTCAGCGGGAGAGACCCATCCCTCAGGGTTTCCTGCAGTCACTAAGGGAGAGTTTTGTCCCAATAGAGGAAAAAGGGAGAAAGAAGAAAGAGGGAGAGTAAGAGAGAAAGGTAGAGACAGAGAAGCAGGGGGAGAAGGAAGGGAGGAAGGAAGCTTCAGCATGCCTAGCTCCACACTTTGTATTTAAATAAATCATTCTTTCATTCTCTCATGCATTGTTGTTTGTTGTTCAGTTGCTAAATTGTGCCCAACTCCTTGCAACCCCATGGACTGCAGTACATCAGACTTCCCTGCCCTTCACTATCTCCCAGAGTTCCCTCAAACTCATGTCCATTGAGTTGGTGATACCATCCAACCATCTCATCCTCTGTTGTCCCCTTCTCCTCCTGCCTTCCATCTTCCCCAGCATCAAAGTCTTTTCCAATAAGTCAGTTCTTCACATCAGTAGGCCAAAGTATTGGAGCCTCGGCTATAGCATCAGCCCTTCCAGCTAATATTCAGGGTTGGTTTCCTTTAAGATGGACTGGTTTGACCTTCTTGCAGTCCAAGGGATTCTCAAACATCTTCTCCAGCACCACAGTTCGAAAGCATCAATTTTTCGCTCATTAAACAAACATTTATGGGAACTTATTATTCATCAGACCCTATGATAGGCACTAAGAATGTAGAGGTGGATAAAATGGACACATCGCTGCCCTCATAGTGAGAGGGACCAATAGTATCATTTAAGCCTCATGACAAACTCAGCAAGTTTTAATATATCCATTTTACAGGAAAACTGATGTTCAGAGAGGATAAGTTATGACCCATAACATAGAGAGGAAGCTGGCAGAGCTGACATTTAAAACCAGCATTGCCTGACCATGCTCCTTCCTGTCCTTAAAAATGGGCTCTGCTGAACCCGGGAAAGACTAGCAGCCACCTGCAGACTCGGCCGTTAGAACACAAAAGAACTTTCCAGATCCTTTCACCCAACTATTTCATACATCTGCAGGGAAAATTGAGGAGCAGGCTTGCCGAAACAACAGAGTCCATTAGAGTCAGGGGTCCAGACTGACACTGAGGTACCCTAAGTCCCAGACGCCGGCTCTTTATACATCCCCCACCACGCTCCTCCTCTTTCTCTCTGTTCTCTGTGTAAACGACACAGTGTTTCTGAGAAAACAGAGTGCTGTGTTTTCCACTCTTCTCAATACATAATGCGCTGTTGCTTCCTAGCTGTGGAATCAGCAGGTTGCTGAAATTTAGAGGAAGGACAGTTGCCAGCTAAAATAATGAAGCTATTCCTCAACTTAGACTATCAATTGAGATTTTTTTTCTCAGTGTAACAGTTGTCTTTGGATATTTGTTTGGAAAGAAAAAAGATTTCTAAATTCCTCACACTTCCATTAGACATCAGCTTAAGAAGACCAATCTTAGTTATATTCTACATCGTAGGTAGAAAAACTTGGGGTATGACACAACTTGAGTTTCCACCAGGCAGGAGAAGGAAGGAAAAATGTTTTGCCAAGGGACAGAGATTTGGAAGAGATAAGACAAAGGTCAAGATGAGGTCAGAGCCCTTAAGAAGAAAATCTTGACTCCACCCACCCTCAGGTCCCCAGCCCAAAGAAGGTTCAGGAGGAGGACATAACACAAGGAAATCTTCAGCAGAACACCCAGATAGGGTCACAGGAATCTGAGGGCATTCAGGTTGCTGTTTGACCTCATCACTAAACATGCCAAGATGGAAGGAGCTAGGAACCCCGAGCTCTCACCCACAGTAGAGCAGGTGTGGCCGACTCCCCGTGGCCGGCCTGTGAGGACCTCTCACCTCACTTGGGCACTCTGAGGTCAGAAGTCAATGCCAGAGCAGGTCCTGAGGCCCCATGGGACCTGCGACATCCCTGAAGGTTGAGCGAGGACAGGGACCAGGGCCCAGAGACGAGCAGGCTGGGACCCCTGAGCCAGCAAGGCCAAAGGCTCTCCGCTCTCCAAGGTTCCCTCTCTCTGCCGCCCCCAAATAAGTCAGCTCTTCCTCGCACCCTTCCTCTATCTTGGGAAGGAGACAGAGGAAAGAAGAGAAGCACCCAAAGGCAGAACATGTATTAAAACTTGAAAGAAGCTGGGTCCCTTCAAGACGAGTTGTTTTAAACTGAAAAGCAGGTTTTCATTATTTTTGCCAAATTTTAATATTTCCCTTTCCTCTCTCCTCGTTGTCATTTGGGTTGTGGGCTAGAGTGACGTGAAAGTTAAGAAGTAATTAATGAGACATTTTCCCCCGTGCTGTGAGGCTTGCAGGGTCTCAGTTCCCCAACCAGGGATTGCCCCCAGGACCCAGTGGTGAAAGCTCAGAATCCTAACCATTAGCCACCAGGGAACTCTCTGGATTTTTTTAATGTTTAAATCTTGTGAATTATTCACTCCAGGATATTTATTTGAGTCTCTGCAAACCTCTGAGGGAAAGGAGGTGAGGTCAGAGCTGAAAGGCCAGATTTGGGAGCTCTCTGCCTCTTGAGGGCCGGGTTCTCTCAGTCTCTGCTTGAATGGTCTCTATCATCTTGATTTACTCCAAGAAAGCCAGCGTTGGAAGACATCCAAAATCCTTAATCAACACCTCACATACACCCTGACTCCAGTTAGGAACCACAGACCCAAGGCCTACAGTGGGCACACCCTGCCCAGGGTGACAAGGTCACAAGTGGACGCTCTGGAGGTCGCACGGGTTCCCCTGCTCTGATCCCAGCACTCTCTCCACCAGAGCAAGGAGAGCTGTCTGTGCCCCTCTCTGGCTTTCTCACATTAAGCGCGTTTTATTTATCTCCTCTATTCTGGTCTGAACCTGTTCTTCTGACGAGGTGAGTGCTAAGCACCATCCAAGTAGGACAGCCTGTGACTCCTTTCCTACCTTCCTGCCTGGCCTGGAATCACCCCTATTTAAAGCGAGCACACACTTTGCCTGGGTTGCTTAAGCATCTGACTTCCACGGACAGAATTAAAACTGGAGGGCGGAGTGAGTGTCCGTTTGACTGAACTGTTGTCAGAGCTGTGCCCGAAGCCCTTTCTGACAGCACCTGTGAGCCAGATCCGCACCATCCCCGTCGCCTGCCTGGGGGTCCGTGGCTAGGTGGTTGTTGCTGTTGTTCGCTCAGTGGTGTCCGACTCTTTGCGACCCCATGGACCACAGCACACCAGGCCTCCCTGTCCATCACCAACTCCCAGAGCTTACTCAAACTCATGTCCATCAAGTCGGTGATGCCATCCAACCATCTCATCCTTTGTTGCCCCCTTCTCCTCTTGCCCTCAATATTTTGCAGCATCAGGGTCTTTCCCACTGAGTCAACTCTTCACATCAGGTGGTCAAACCTGTCCCAAAAAAGTTTGCCTCATTTCTCAGCCAACCTCCAACATTCCAAGAATAACCAAACTTCACAGTTTCAGATGAATTCATTTAGACTATAAAAATTCAACCAAGGCTGTAAACATTTTGGTAAGCAGGACAGGAAGGAAGACTAGCTAACTAGCTTCAGTGAGCCGGCTTCTCTAGACCAACGTAACCATAGTGATGGTGTGGCATGAAGGTCAAAGCTTATGATTGGGTTCAGATACCCATGCAAATAAAACCAGATTACAAAATCACTCTCATCTGAGAACCTCTGAGGAGCTATATTATATATAGTGGGTTAGCCGAGTTTGAGTTTGTAGTGGGTACTTGAAGATTAAGAACTATCTTTTCATTAAATTATAAGATTTGAGTAGTTCACCACTGCTTCCTTTTATTTTTTCTAAATGAGCAAACCTTCCATTGAGCTTGTTCTGCAAAAGCACGGTGGCGTGGTTTGGGCAGTCCCAGTCAGGAGTTGTGAAAATCTGGATTCTCATCATGTTGCTTCCTACCTTGCCCAGAGACTGTAGGTAAGTAATTAACCTCACCGGGTCTCTCTCATCCAGAGAGTAAAGGTTAGATTGACCTCATAAGGCTTTGAGTGATGGAAAGAAATCATCCAATCAACCAGTCAATGAACACGTACATTGAATATTTACAATGTGCAAGGATACAGAAAGGCATTATGAATTCATTTATCTGATGAATATTAGCAACATAACTCCTGTATCTCAGGCACTGGGTAAGCACTCTGGACAGAGTGAAGAAATCGTCAGACATGGTCCCTGAGCTCACGGAGTTTACATTCTAATGAAGGAACTTGATAATTAATAAGAAAACTAATAAACACAGAAAATAACTGTGCATGGTCAGATCCTATAGGGGGAAATACAGCCTCGTAATAGGAAACACCAGGATTGAGGAAGAGGATATGATTTAGTGTTCGTATCCTTGGGAGACCTCTATAAGGAAGTAACTTTCAAGCTGAAATTTGAAAGATGCAAAGAAGCTGGCCACGAGAAGAATGGGAGATGCTTGGGGGAAAGTGTTTCTGTCAACGTAAACAGCGAGTGCCACGAGCCCAAGACAAGACACAATGGGGTTTGTTCTAGGAGGGCAACGTGATGGGCTCACAGAGCAACTTGAAGAATGACTTAGGCACAAATCTTTTTTGCAAGATGTTCTCCATCAGGTAGACAAGATAAGATGTAGATTAGACCTTAACTATGTCTATATATCTCCCTGTATATGGTGGGCCAACAAGTTTGTTTGGGTGTTCATAAAATGGTAAGGAAAAACTCACACTTTTTGGTCAACTCGATACCTTACATCTTGCCTATCTATATGATAATTTAAGGTATGTGTGTGTGTGTGTGTGATCAGTCGTGTCCAACTCTTTGTGATCCCATGGACTGTAGCCCACTAGGCTCCTCTGTCCATAGAATTTTCCAGGCAAGAATACTGGAGTGGGTTGCTGTTTCCTACCTCAGGATCTTTCTGAGCCAGGGATGGAAGCCACATCTCCTGTGTCTCTACTGCATTACAGGTGGGTCCTTTACCCACTACCTCAATAAAAGGCTGCTGCTGCTGCTGCTAAGTCGCTTCAGTCGTGTCCGACTCTGTGTGACCCCATAGACGGCAGCCCACCAGGCTCCCCCATCCCTGGGATTCTCCAGGCAAGAACACTAAAGTGGGTTGCCATTTCCTTCTCCAATGCATGAAAGTGAAAAGTCAAAGTGAAGTCGCTCAGTCGTGTCCGACTCTTAGCGACCCCATGGACTGCAGCCTGCCAAGCTCCTCCATCCATGGGATTTTCCAGGCAAGAGTACTGGAGTAGGGTGCCATTGCCTTCTCTGCAAAAAACGCTAGCTCCTATGAAAGAAGGGCAGATAGAAGACTCCATGCCCAAGCACATGGCAGGACTCAGCCGAGGCCAGTGGGGGAGTGGGGCTGAGCACTGCTCTATCAGCTAGCTCTTGCACGCAGCACAACATCCTACAACTTTGTAACGGAAAGCAGCAGCTGGGTTTTTAGCCCACAGTTTCGATGGTCAGTTTGTGCTGGACACCGTTGGGCAGTTCCTTTGGTTTTTGCTTGGTTGTCAGCTAGAGGGGCTCTGCTCTCAGTAAGCCTTAGCCTCCCTGTGTCTTTCATCTCCTTCTATCACGTTCTCAAGGCAAGGCGGTCGTGAAAGAAAGAAGATTATGCAAGAACCTAAGTGAGAGTAGACGAGGTTTCCTGAGACCGAAGCATGGACACAGCACAGGGTCCCTTCTGCTGCGTGTAACTGGCTACAGCGAGTCACAAAACCAGCCCAGAGGCATCGATCAAGATGGCAGAGCAAGAGGCATGAAGTTCACCTCCCACTACAAGCACATACAAAAACACGCAAACAAAACACCTGTACGTGGAACAATCAGCACGGCAAACCAACTGGAAACTGGCCGAAGGGCTCCTGTACAACCAAGGCTGTAAGGAAAATGCACACACAACCAGGTAAGAAGGGATGGAGAGAGATTGGATCTGGACCTATGTTGCTGGAAGGGGACTCGGAGGAAAAGGGAGACTGCTTGGGCAGACACCTGGCCTCGGGAGTGAGTGGTGAGATCCGTAGACTGGGTGCCCCCGTTCTGGGGTTCTGCACTCCAGCCCCCTTTATTGGAGGTTGGAGAAACACTGGGACTACAGGAAGGCTGAGGGAAGCCTGGACTCTGCTCTTGAGGAGGGCGTGTGCCCCGGCTTCACCCCGAGGTAGGGCAGAAACAGGTCTGCTCTAGCAGCCGGGATTTCCTCAGCCGGCATGCCCAGGCCAAGTGAGTGCCCTGGCCACACTCTCGGTCACAGAGCAGCATTGGATCTGGGGCGGCCACAAGCAGGGAGAGGACTCGATGGACCAGCGGACCTGGGGACAGACGCAGAGGCAACCAGGCTGGGGTGGAGGCTAGGAGGGTGCTGGTGGCCATCACTGGTACTTACTCAGCTCATCCCCTGATGCATGCTGAGAGTCCACGTGGGCCCCACAGCCCTGCAATGTGGCTACAGGGTGGCAGGGTGGGGAGGGGGGGTGAGGTGACCGTGGAGACTGGGAACAGTTGTCACTGTGAGGGACAAGGAGGACTCACACTTGAGTCTGTCTGAGTGGGGGGAGGGACACCATCGCAGCACGTGGGAGACAGCCGGACTTCTGTCTGGGGCTGACGTCTGACCTGAGCTGAGCCTCAGGTTCTCACAGGCCCCACTTGCTTCAGCCCTCCACCTCTCTGGGACAAAGGGCCTGAGGATGGGAGGGTGGGAAGCATGAGTCTAAAGGGAACAGAGCCAACTCAGGCCCAAACATCCATTCTGCTTTAGCAACGGGGGTCATATTCCACCCCCAATAGGGCAGTGACGGCCAGTGAGCGCAGGGCAAGTCCCACCTTACCCCTGGGTCCAGCTCCAGCCTCTCCCATCTCCAGCAGCCCCCACCCCCACCCCCCACCGCCACCAAGGTGATAGTTACCAGCACACACTGTGGAAGGACAGGACCTGGATCCACAGCAGATCCAGCCCTCTCACCGAAGACATTAGGCACACACAGCCGGTATAGGGACACTGTCTCATAAGAACACCCTTCAGGACCACAATAGATAACTGTTTCACCTAAACTCATAGAGGCAGAGAATGCTAAGAAAAATTTAAAAGCAGAATGTTCCTTGTTGCTCAGTCGCTAACTCGTGTCCGACTCTTCGTGACCCCATGGACTGCAGCACGCCAGGCCTCCCTGTCCTTCACCGTCTCCCTGAGTTTGCTCAGACGCACGTTCATTGCGTCGGTGATGACTGCTCTCAGTTGAAAGAGCAAGAGAAAATCTCCCCCCAAATAAATAGCCAAACAAATAAGCAGCTTGCCCGACAAAGCATTCAAAGTATTGGTGGTAATAACGTTAAATGAATTAGAGAAAAGAATAGGTATATACAGTGAAAATTTGAATAAGGAGCCTGGAAATATAAAGACACAATTAGAAATGAATAACTCAATAGCGGAAATAAAATACAGACTTAGAGGGAATGAATAGCAGATTAAGTGACAGAGAAGAATGTCTAAACGATCTGGAAGACAGAACACTGGAACTCACACAAACAGAACAGCCAAAAGAAAAACCAGTTTAAAACCTAAAAACAGTTGAAGAGATCTCTGGGATAACATGAAGCCTGCCAACATTTGCATTATAGGGGTCCCAGAAGAAGAGAGAGAGAAAGAAATCAAATGTACTTGAGAAAACTATGGCTTAAAACTTTCTAAATCCAAAGAAGTGAACAGATATCCGGGTACAAGAAGCACAGAGGGTCCCAAACAGACTCACACTAAGACACTATCATTTGAAGGGCAAAAGTTAAAGATAAAGAGAGAGAGGCAGCAAGAGACAAACAAAAGCTGCACACAAGGGGGTCCCCACAAGACTCTCAGCTGATTTCTCTGCGTAAACTTTGCAGGCAGCATAGGATGCCGCGATACATTCAAAATGCTGAAGGGAAAAACATGCAGTCTAGATTACCATTTAGAACAGAAGGAGAGATAAAAAGCTTCTCAGACAAGCAAAAACTAAGAGTTCATCAATACTAAATCTACCCTGAAAGAAATGTCAAAGGGTCTTCTTTAAATGAAAAAGAAATAAGAATCTATAGGAAAGAAAAAATCCCACTAGGAAAGGCAAATATATAATAAGGATTAACAATAAGCCACTCACATAAGCCAGTACAAAGATTAACAGAAAAAAAACTGTAAAAAGAAATTATATCTATAATAAACAATTAAAGGATAAACATGAAGATATAAAACATGGCATCAAAAACACTGAATACAGGGGAAGGGGGTAAAAAAATGTGATCTTTCAGAATGTGATTGAACTTTAATAACTACCAGTTTAAACGAGTAGCTATAGTTACAGGTCAACATGTATGAGCCCCCTGATAACCACAAATCAAAACTTACAATACCTACACAAAACCTAAAAATAAAGGAACACAGGCCTACTACCAAAGAAAATCATCAAGCCACAAGGGAGGAGGTAAAAAGAAAAAGGAATGAACAGAGAATTTCAAAAGCAATCAGAAAACAAGTAATAAAATTGCAACAAGTATGTACCTATCAATAACCACTGTAAATGCCAATGGACTAAATGCTCCAGTCAAAAGGAATAGGGTAGCTGATTGGGTTTTTTTTAAAGGATCCTTCAATATGCTATGTGCAAGAAGCTCACTTCAGAACTAAATATGCAGAGATGGACAATGAAGGGATGAAAAAGATATTTCATGCAAACAGAGATGACAAAAAAGCAAGGGTAGCAAAACGCATATCAGGATAAAGTCGACTGCAAAATGAAGCCTATAACAAAAGATAAAGAAGGGCATTATATAAAGATAAACTGACTAATACAGGAAGAGGGTATTATACTTGTTAACATATATGGAACAAACACAGGAGCATCTAATTATCTCCAAAAAAAATAGAAACACTAATTTGAAAAGATACACGCACCCTAACGTTCACAGCAGCACTGTCTACAATTAGCAAGACATGGAGACAACTCAAGTGTCCAAGACAAAAAATATGTATAAAGAAGATGTGGTATATTTACACAATAGAATATTACTGAGTCATAAAAAGAAGGAAATTCTGTCATTTGCAGCAACGAAAATGGGCCTAGGTGGCCCTGGAGCAGCAAGCGAACCAGAATAGATAACAGACGTCCAAGGTCAGTAGAGGCAGCTTGAGGAGATACCCCATGTCCAAGGTCAGGAGTAGCAGCCGAGAGGAGATGCTCCACGTCCAAGGTCATGAGCAGCAGCCGAGAGCAGATGCCCCACATCCAAGGTAAGAGAAACCCAAGTAAGATGGTATGCACCAGGAAAGGGCATCAGAGGGCAGACAGACTGAATCCACACCCACAGAAAACTAACCAGTCTGATCACAAGGACCACAGCTTGTCTAACTCAATGAAACTAAGTCACGCTGTGTAGGGCCACCAAAGATGGCCGAGTCGTGGTGGAGAGGTCTGATGGAATGTGGTCCACTGGAGAAGGGAATGGCAAACCACTTCAGTATTCCTGCCTTGAGAACCCCATGACCAGTATGAAAAGGCAAAAAGGTAGGACACTGAAAGATGAACTCCCCAGGTCGGTAGGTGCCCAAAATGCTATTAGAGATCAGTGGAGAAATAACTCCAGACAGAATGAAGGGATGGAGCCAAAGCAAAAACAACACCCAGTTGTGGAAGTGACTAGTGATAGAAGCAAGGTCCAATGCTGTAAAGAGCAATATTGCATAGGAACCTGGAATGTCAGGTCCATGACCAAGGCAAATTGGAAGTGGTCAAACAGGAGATGGCAAGAGTGAACAGTGACATTTTAGGAATCAGCAAACTAAAATGGACTGGAATGGGTGAATTTAACTCAGATGACCATTATATCTACTACTGTGGGCAGGAATCCCTTAGAAGAAATGGAGTAGCCATCATGGTCAACAAAAGAGTCCGATATGCAGTACTTGGATGCAGTCTCAAAAACAACAAAATGATCTCTGTTCGTTTCCAAGGCAAACCATTCAATATCACAGTAATCCAAGTCTATACCCGACCAGTAATGCTGAAGAAGCTGCAGTTCAACAGTTCTATGAAGACCTACAAGACCTTTTAGAACTAACACCCAAAAAAGATGTCCTTTTCATTTAGGGGACTGGAATGCAAAAGTAGGAAGTCAAGAAACACCTGGAATAAAAGACAAATTTGGCCTTGGAGTACAGAATGAAGCAGGGCAAAGGCTAATAGAGTTTTGCCAAGAGAATGCACTGGTCATAGCAAACACCCTCTTCCAACAACACAAGAGAAGACTCTACACATGGACATCACCAGATGGTCAACACCAGAATCAGACTGATTATGTTCTTTGCAGCCAAAGATGGAGAAGCTCTATACAGTCAGCAAAAATAAGACTGGGAGCTGACTGTGGCTCAGATCATGAACTCCTTATTGCCAAATTCAGACTTAAATGAGGAAAGTAGGGAAAACCACTAGACCATTCAGGTATGACCTAAATCAAATCCCTTATGATTCTACAGTGGAAGTGAGAAATAGATTTAAGGGCCTAGATCTGATAGATAGAGTGCCTGATGAACTATGGACAGAAGTTCGTGGCACTGTACAGGAGACAGGGATCAAGACCATTCCCAAGAAAAAGAAATGCAAAGAAGCAAAATGGCTGTCTGGGGAGGCCTTACAAATAGCCGAGAAAAGAAGAGAAGCAAAAGGCAAAGGAGAAAAGGAAAGATATAAGCACCTGAATGCAGAGTTCCAAAGAATAGCAAAGTGAGATAAGAAAGCCTTCCTCAGCGATCAATGCAAAGAAATAGAGGAAAACAACAGAATGGGAAAGACTGGAGATC
The DNA here is from genome assembly GCF_042477335.2 of Ovis canadensis. Classification (NCBI taxonomy): domain Eukaryota; kingdom Metazoa; phylum Chordata; class Mammalia; order Artiodactyla; family Bovidae; genus Ovis; species Ovis canadensis. The sequence continues at coordinate 3,657,860 of NC_091246.1, read as the reverse complement.
GCTTCAAGAAAATTAGAGATACCAAGGGAACATTTCATGCAAAGATGGGCTCCATAAAGGACAGAAACTGTATGGACCTAACAGAAGCAGAAGGTATTAAGAGGAAGTGGCAAGAATACACAGAAGAACTGTACAAAAAAGATCTTCACAACCAAGAAAATCACGATGGTGTGATCACTCATCTAGAGCCAGACATCCTGGAATATGAAGTCAAGTGGGCCTTAGGAAGCATCACTAAGAACAAAGCTAGTGGAGGTGATAGAATTCCAGGTGAGCTATTTCAAATCCTGAAAGATGATGCTGTGAAAGTGCCTGCACTCAATATGCCAGCACATTTGGAAAACTCAGCAGTGGCCACAGGACTGGAAAAGGTCAGTGTTCATTCCAGTCCCAAAGAAAGAGAGTGCCAAAGAATGCTCAAACTACTGCACAACTGCACGCATCTCACATGTTAGTAAAGTAATGCTCAAAATTCTCCAAGCCAGGCTTTAGCAATACGTGAATCATGAACTTCCAGATATTCAAGCTGGTTTTAGAAAAGGCACAGGAACCAGAGATCAAATTGCCAATATTCACTGGATCATTGAAAAAGCAAGAGATTTCCAGGAAAACATCTATTTCTGCTTTATTGACTATGCCAAAGCCTTTGACCATGTAGACCACAACAAACTCTTGAAAATTCTGAAAGAGATGGGAATACCAGACCACCTGACCTGCCTCTTGACAAATTGTGTGCAGGTCAGGAAGCAACTGTTAGGACTGGACATGGAACAACAGACTGGTCCCAAATCAGGAAAGGAGTACATCAAGGCTGTATATTGTCACCCTGCTTATTTAACTTATATGCAGAGTACATTATGAGAAATGCTAGGCTGGAGGAAGTACAAGCTGGAATCAAGATTGCCGGAAGAAATATCAGTAACCCAATATGCAGATGACACCACACTTATGGCAGAAACTGAAGAGGAACTAAAAAGCCTCTTGATGAAAGTGAAAAAGGAGAGTGAAAAAGTTGGCTTCAAGCTCAACGTTCAGAAAACAAGATCATGGCATCTGGTCCCATCACTTCGTGAGAAATAGATGGGGAAACAGTGGAAACAATGGCTGACTTTATTTTGGGGGGCTCCAAAATCACTGCAGATGGTGATTACAGCCATGAAATTAAAATATGCTTGCTCCTCGGAAGGAAAGTTATAACCAACCCAGACGGCATATTAAAAAGCAGAGACATTACTTTGCCAACAAAGGTCGTCTAGTCAAGGCTATGGTTTCTCCAGTGGTCATGTATGGATGTGAGAGTTGGACTATAAGAAAGCTGAGTGCCGAAGAATTGATGCTTTTGAACTGTGGTGTTGGAGAAGACTCTTGAGAGTCCCTTGGACTGCAAGGAGATCCAACCAGTCCATCCTAAAGGAGATCAGTCCCGGGTGTTCATTGGAAGGACTGATGCAAAAGCTGAAACTCCAGTACTTTGGCCACCTGATTGGAAGAGCTGACTCATTTGAAAAGACCCTAAAGCTGGGAAAGATTGAGGACAGGAGGAGAAGCGGAAGACAGAGGATGAGATGGTTGGATGGCATCACCAACTCAATGGACATGGGTTTGGGTGAACTCTGGGAGTTGGTGATGGACAGGGAGGCCTGGCGTGCTGCAGTTCATGGGGTTGCAGAGTCGGACAGGACTGAGTGACTGGACTGAACTGACCTGCAAAGATAAATGTCGTTGAGTCCTGTATCTAGCCCGTTCCACATTTCCTCCTGTTGCGATCTCACTCCTGGGGCCACTTACACACTAGGAAAACCATGTGATCTAGGAAAAGAAGAAAAACTCATCAAGAGGTTGTTTTTTCAGTTAAGCTTTGGAAGATGAGTCAATTGAATATACAAAATCCACTTGAGGCTCTTCTGGTATTATAGTTAACTCTGTATGTATTCTTAGACACAGAATTAACTGAAATCCTTGAGACCAAAGGAAATAGAACTCATGGATGCCCCAATTCCTTTATCTCAGTGATTTTCAACTCTTTTTGATAACGGAGCCCTTTTATTAAAAATGGAATTTTACATGAAACCCTAATATGGAATGCCAATGAAAGCATATCTTAGCAATATGTATTCACTTCCTAAATTCCTTTTTTACAACACTTATTTTAAAACCCATCATTAAAAACAACGAGGTTTTTCTGATTAAACACTAACTCAGGAGTTATGATCTTAAAGCAGCCTGAGTGTTTTAATATATTTTGGTATTTTGTTTGAGTTGTACTAAGTGAAAGAGGAAAACCTTTCACAAGGTAAGCGTATTCATTTACAGAGTTTTATATGAGTGAAAAATCAGTGTCCTGGGGTTAAAACAAAATCTTACTATGGGGTCGAAAGTGAAAGTGAAGTCACTCAGTCGTGTCCGAGTCTTTGCGACCCCATGGACCCACCTCCCGTCCATGGGATTCTCCAGGCACGAATACTGGAGTGAGTTGCCATTTCCTTCTCCAGGGGATTTTCCCGACCCAGGGACTGAACCCAGGTCTTCTGCATTGCAAGCAGACGCTTTGACCTCTGAGCCACCAGGGAAGCTGTCTTCTTATGGCATGTTTGACCTCCCTGGTGGCTCAGACAGTAAAAGTGTCTGCCTACAATGCAGGAGACCCAGGTTCGGTACCTGGGTCGGGAATATCCCCTGGAAAAGGAAATGGCAACCCACTCCAGTACTCTTGCCTGGAGAATCCCTTGGATGGAGGAGCCTGATAGGCTACATACAGTCCATGGGGTCGCAAAGAGTTGGACATGACTGAGCAACTTCATTTTCACACTTCACTTTACATTTCAAAGGCATGTAAACAGATAGACACAGAGCTAGATGGAGAATAGATGTGAAAGTGAAAGTGTTAGTCATTCAGTCTTATCTGACTCTTTCTGACCCCATGGACTGTAGCCTGCCAGGCGCCTCTGTCTGTGAAATTCTCCAGGCAAGAATACTGAAGCAGGTTGCCATTTCCCTCTCCAGGGGATCTTCCTGACCCAGGAACTGAACCTGGGTCTCCCGCATTGCAGGCAGATTCTTCACCATCTGAGCCACCAGGGACCCAGAGAATAGAGAGAGATGTATACAAACTGCGGAAGTGGGTTGACTCCAGTTACTTCAAAGTCTATGTACGTGCACATACGAAATAAGTTAACTTTTTGGTAGCCATTTTTGTATGTAAATTCGCTAGATGATTTAACGAGCCATGTACATTACTTTAAATTATAGTTTATAAAGTAAATTTTTTGAAAGTTAACTTATGACTTGTGTAGTTCCAGTTGTCCTACAAGAGTACCCACCATTCCCTAGAATCCAGCTTTGAAAGAACTTTGCCGAAAGGTTAGAGACGGCAGGAATATAAACGTGTGTGATCTCGGGAAGGAACGCAGGACAAGAACTTGGTGAGCCTGAAAGTGAGGTCGCTCAGTCGTGTTCGACTCTTCGCGACCCCGTGGACTACAGCCCACCAGGCTCCTCCATCCGTGGGCTTCTCCAGGCAAGAGTACTGGAGTGGGGTGCCATTGCTTTCTCCAGGTTTATGCTGTACGATTCATCCTTAAAGTGAAAGTGAAGTCGCTCAGTTGTGTCCGACTCTTTGCGACCCCATGGACTGCAGCCCACCAGGCTCCTCTGTCCGTGGGCTTCTCCAGGCAAGAGTATTGGAGTGGGGTGCCATTTCCTTCTCCAGGGGATCTTCCTGACCCAGGGATCGAACCCTGCTCTGCTGCATTGCAGGCAGACACTTTAACCTCTGAGCCACCAGGGATGTGTTCAAATTTCACCTCCTTCACTTCACTAGCAATGTGATCTTGGTCACATTCTTTAAGCTCCTGGAGACTTAGTTTTCCCTTTTTTATTTTTTAAAAATATTTTCACTTGCTTATTTATGTGGCTGTGTCAGGTCGCCACTGCAGTGCTCAGGACCTTTCCGCTCGGGCCTCTCTGGCTGCAACCCCCCGGCTTGCTGATTGTGCTGCCTGGGCTCCAGTGGTTGCAGTGCCCAGTGTTCATTGTTCCGCAGCACGTGGGATCTTAATTCCCGGACCAGGATCGAACCTGTGTCCTCTGCATTGCAAGGCAGACTTTTTAACCGCTGGACCACCACCACGGAAGTCCCCCCCTTCTTTGACATTAGTATTACAACCCTCACTTCATCCAATTGTTATGGAGCCTTAATAAAAGTAGACTCTTTTTTGTCAACCCTGTTTAGTCTCTTCTTATACAAGGAGTAAGAGAAAGATCACATCTTTGATTTGCTCAAATGTTTCTCTAGACACCCCCATGTTTTAATAGCATCAACCTGTCAGGTTGTATCTACGATGTTTGTAATTCAGGTAGCAAATTGATTTTTGAAAGCACTCTGGGCCTGCTCTGTCCATGTCGGATAAGCTCCAAGCATTAATTATGCACCAATATTGACGTTTTTGTCTGACAAGGTCTAATGTCACCATATTCAAATCCGGCTGCTTCCTTGTTAGAAAACCCTTCGAAATGTGGCCTTGGAAGAGACAGCATGTGTCACCTGCAGTGTTTGAGATGTCCCCAAATTGAAGCCCTCAATTAGAATTAAAGACAACGCCTTTGTTCTGAGCCCCAAAGAGAACGAGCGGGCGTGATTCATGAAAGCAGCTTGAGATGCGACTCCATCGAGCATTGCTCGAAAGAAGGCAATCAAGTCTTCTTCTGGTAGGCTGCACATGGCGGTGTGAACAATCTGAATACATTTGGATTTGCAGAATACACAAGTTGGGTATTATGGTTTGTATGGGGAAGTCTATCTGTTTGCTAATTGGTATGATTGACCATAAATATCCAGCCAGATCTGCCTGGTTTCACAGAATTGTTAGGAGAATTGGGATTAACTTATTTTTAAAAGAGAATGACAATCATACAAAGGCCAGTTTCCCTAACTTGAACTGATCTTAAATAGACCATTCTCATTGGAAAGTTCTTATTGGACTCATTTGATTTACCCAGTAAGTAGTCAGTACACTCTGACTATATGCCAGACACTATTCCAGGCACCTGGGACACCGGAAGACACAGACAGACAGGGCTCTTGGGGAGTGTTTATTTTAATGAAGCATCTTATAGATGTGCTCATTTCCAAGACTTGGGCTAAGATGACTTTCCAAGGCCGAGAGAGGCAGTTGAAAGAGTCTCTTCTCTGAGTGTATGATTTTTATTAAAATAAAGGAGTTTGCTAATTTCATCTCCAGTAACTGAGAAACATACTCAAGAGTTATGAATATAATTAATGCTTCTTTCATACTGAGCTATACTATGAATGCTTTTCTGATGTCAGAGAAATAGAGGACTGTTGTAGGGATAATTATTTCACTTGCTCTGCATTTTTTGAAGGGGAATTGGGTTAAGATGATTGCTAATGCCTGTTTATGCATGTGTGTGCTTTGCCGTGTCTGACTCTTGGCAACCGCATGGACTGCAGCCCGCCAGGCTTCTCTCTCCATGGGATTGTCCAGGCAGGAATACTGGGGCAGGTTGCCATTTCCCACTTCAAGGGATCTTCCTGACCCAAGGATCGCATTCCAGTCTCTGGCCTCTTCTGCACTGGCAGGCGGATTCTTCACCACTGTGCCACCTGGAAGCAGTGCCTATTTATCCATAAGAATGAAGGAAAAGGACCTTCATTCCTGGTAATGAATAGTTAATTTAAGTGATATTATAGGTATTCAAAACATGGAGGGGGGATTTTTTCATACCCTAAAATATTTTCTGCTTTATTGGTTTCTTTCTTTCTTTTGCTTTCAACAACATTTTGAAGGTATACCTTGTCCCAGGTACTGTATGAGATTAGGAGGATCAAAAATGAAATATGGTCTTGACACTCAGGAAATACACAATCTCATTTTTAAAAATAAAAAGGTAAGGGAAGTCAATTTAGCACAGAAAAGTGAAAGTGTTAGTCACTCAGTCATGTCTGACTCTGTAACCCCATGAAAGGTATGTAGCCTGCCAAGTTCCTCTGTCCATTGAATTCTCCAGGCAAGAATACTGGAGTGGGTAGCTATTCCCTTCTCCAGGGGATCTTTCCAACTCAGGGATTGAACCCAGGTCTCCCATATTGCAGGAGGATTCTTTACCATCTGAGTCACCAGGGAAGAACTGATATTTAATTTCTTCTTGGAAGTCATAGGATGGTCACAGTGTAATGGAAAGAGTAATGAACCAGATATCTAATGTAATTCTGAGCATTTTCTGTGTCTCTTTGGGAGGCCACTGAACCCCTCTCTGTTTAAGTTTCCTCATTGCAGGGAAAGGATTTCACATAGTTGGTTATAAGAATAATTTAAAATTGTTGATGTGAAATGTGATGATAACAATAAACCTACAAATCAGAATGATGAGCCATGATGGCAAAAATTTGTGGTAATTACTGTACACCTTCCAAAGTACAGAAATGTTGAATAATTTTTCTAAAGCCATGCAGTAGTTCAGGCCGTATCTGAATCTGAGATTCCATTCCAATAGAGTAGACACCCACTATGTGTCAGGCACTGCACTTGGTATTGTGGGAATTATATAGATTAATAGACTGTAGTTCTAGTTTCCATCTCACAGGGTTTACAGTCGCTGCGAGAAAGCAGTGCCCTGGAACATGGGAGATGCGGACCAAGTTGACAACTCCCCGAATGGAAAGGCCAGATAAAGTCAGCATGCAGAGGTCTCGAGCGCCGTGCAGAGAGATTCGACCTTGAATTTGCAGCCAGAAAAGATCCTGGGCTGCAGAGTGTATTCCAGAGAAGTCTTAGTGTCTATGAGAAGAGTGAACGGGAGAGGACTGAAAACCTGGAGACCAGATGCATTAGAAGCCCGTGGCATCAGACAGAGAGAGAGTCGGAAGCCGATGTGGAGGGTCTGAGTGCGGCTCCTCCAACGCCCAGATGGATTCAGATTCCAGGAAAGAAGATAACATCCAGACACAAGGACCGTGAGGAGGCAAGGGACGCCCCACATACCAGCCTACAGGGTCCCCGTGGGAAGGAATGATACTGAGCATGAGGACAGGGGACAGCCCCCACCCACACCCGCAGGGTAGGAGGGGTCAGAGCCTGGGCATCCGCTGGGCCAGCGCTGACTACAGAGGGCAGTTCCTGAGCCTCCAGGGCAGGCCCCATGTTCTCCCCATTGCTTGTACATCCTGCCCTACACTCAGGCAAGGCTTCCCCCCCCGGAGAAGACCACACTCTCTGGCAGTCCCAGCTTCCACACCAGCCAGAGAGGCAGCGCGGGCCTCAAGTCCTGTCATCCCTCTCTCTGCCCAGCCTGCTGCTCCTAAGAGGCAGGTCTGATGCAGATGGAGTGGAAGTATTGGGCCCTCTCTGTGCAACACGACTGAAGCGACTTAGCAGCAGCAGCAGCTGCAGCCTAAGCCATGTGCTCACCTCTCCCTTTGGTCAAAAAGCCGGAGAACAGGCTTTGTGGGATCATTTACAAAGTGTGATCCCAGACTCCAGTCTCTTTATTGTTCTATAGATATAACTCCTTAGTTGGGGATCCTGGAAAAAGGAGGGCAGATAGCATAGCAGGATCTAAGCTTTTGCGGGTGTCTTGCTGAAATTTCATCCCCAGTGCACCAATACCTTGTCCTGAGTACCTACTATGTACAGGCATTCCGCATATAGTCAGACCTCAAAACTGGCACACAGGAGGCAGTGAATAAATGTTGCTTCTTTTCTTCTCATTCTGATTCAGTCTCTTTCCATGTCAGGAGTGAAAGAGGGATCCGACCTTCGATTTGTTCAGATTCCAAGAGAAGTAGCTTTTATTTCCACTTTATTGATGACAATAATGAGGTACTGAGAGATTCAAACTCAGGCCTGTTGGATGTCAAACCTTTGAGTCCTTTCAATACACTCAAGGAAAAGGTGGATGTCCCCTTCTTTTTATCCTCGCATCCACCCTACCCTTTCTCACTTCCTTTATTTCCCTCCCACATCTCGTTTTGAAATGCTGTGAAGGGAACTGACAGTGTGGCTTTGCTTGCTTTTATAGTGGTGGAATGCATCTGGCTGGCTGTATAACGTAATGGGAGCTAGTTCACTCAGTACTTACTATGTGTGGGGCTCAGTATTAGTAAATTTACATATGTGATTTCCTTATATCCTTCCATCAACATTACAGCATTACATTCTAATAAAATCCTTTAAAAATTGGGAAATGGAGATGAAAAGTGGCAGTCAGCCTACCTAAATTCCCAAGAGTCATAATGAACAAACTAGGATTTGAATTTTATAAGCCATGTGTGAAGACAACTACTCTGGCTCAGAACTGCTTGTACCTCTCAGTAAGGCACCCTCTGCCTCCACTCTTCAATATCTTCCCCATTGCTCTCTCCAAAAGCCCCTTCTCAGCTTCAAAATCTATATAGATACCATGTCTCCAAGCAGTTGTTGGGATTTTCTGCACCTGGGAGAAGCTCTGAGACGAGAAGGAGTCCCATGCAGTGGAAGGACTGCGAGCCAGCCAACCTCAAGTCTCATTTCCCCACTTGCCTCTAACAGGATGATCTCTTTTCCCTTGACATCTTCCCTCTGTGACTTTAATAGAGCTGAAGTCAACATCACACCACTTAATCAGCCTTTTCTTTTTATTTGTGCTGAAGCAGAGTTGTGCAGTCAGCAGGGAAGGGGTGAGAAAGGCAAAATTCTGTCTTCCAGGGCTCCCCAGATACCCTACATGCTGGGGGTCAAGGAGCGCCCTCCGCAGATGAGTAGCTGTATTTTGTAACTGTAATAATAACTATAAGAGCAATAATAATAAATAACAACCTGCTTACAACCTTTATAGGTTATAATGTGTTTCCACATTCATTTTAAATGATTTTGTCTTTTCAATTGCTCTCTGAGATGGGGATAACTATGATGTGTGTTAAATCAATATTTTTCATATTTATATTATTTATTATCTTTATCTATATGCATGTATAACTTTTGACCTCTGAGCAAGTTGTGAATGTCAAAGGAGGTAGATAGACCACAGAGCTCAAGCTCAGGACTCCTGAACCACCCTAGCTCTGCCATGAGATTCACTTTTAAAATCTCAGTTTCCCCTCTCTGTCCAACAAACATCATGATTCTCACTTCCCGACACTCAATGAGAAGAGTTAAGGAGAAAGCACATTTAAAATGTTTGGAGATGACAACATATATGTAGAAGCCCTGAAGACTCAACAATAGTAACAGCAAAAATTTCAAAGCAAATTTAAAAATTCAGTTAAGCTGCAACATACAAAACTGACTTACAAAATCAGTGACATTTCTAGACAAAAGATTTGAAATGGAAATTAAAACAATCCCATTTATAATATTACAGTAACAAAAATAAAAGTACATAGGAATAAACTTTACCAAAAATGTGAAAGGCTCATACACTGAAAATTATAGAAAGTGAAAGTGAAGTTGCTCAGTCGTGTCCGATTCTTCGCGACCCCATGGACTGTAGTCTATCAGGCTCCTCTGTCCATGGGATTTTCCAGGCAAGAGTGCTGGAGTGGATTGCCATTTCCTTCTCCAGGGGATCTTCCCAAGCCAGGAAACGAACCTGGGTCTCCCGCATTGCAGGCAGACGCTTTACCATCTGAGCCACCAGGGAAGCCCCGAAAATTATAGAATATATACATAAATGGAAAGACATCCATGGATTGGAACATTGTTAAAATGTCCATGCTACCCAAAGTGATTCACAGATTTGATGTATTCTCTATCAAAATCCCTATGGTATTCTTTACAGAAATAGAAAACATGAGGCTGAAATTCAAGGGCAACCATAAAGGACCACAACAGCCAAGGTGATCCTGAGAAAGAAGGAAAAAGCTGGAGTCATTATGCTTCCTGATTTCATTACATGTTACAAATCTACAGTAATCAAACAGTACGGTACTGTCATGGAAACAGACATGAAGACCACGGGAATAGAATAGAGAACCCAGAAAACAAGCCCACACATTTATGGTCAGACAATCTTCAACAAAGATCATCTCTTCAATAAATAGTGCTGGGAAAACTGAATATCCACGTCAGATGAATGAAATTAGACTGCTATATCATATACAAAAATGAGCTCAAAATGAACTAAAACCTAAAACCATGAAGCCACTAGAAGAAAACTTAAGGAAAATGCTTCTTGGCCTTGAATTATGCAATGATTTTTTTGGATATGGCATCAAAAGCACAAGCAACAGCAACAAACCTAGACACGTGTGATGATCTCAGGCTAAAAAACTTTTGCACAGTAAGGAAACAACCGAAAAGGCATCCTATAGGACAGGAGGAAACGTTTGTCAACCATTATCTGACAAAACATTAAGGTCCAAAATATGTAAAGAACTCGTGGAACTCATGCAATTCAATAGCAAAAAACAAAAAAAAAAAACCCACAACTGAACAAAAGATGATTATATCTTTCTCAAAAGAAGACACACAAATGGTCAACAGGTATATGAGAAGGTGCTCTTGACATCACTAATCAGGAAAGTTCAAATCCAAACCACAATGAAATAGTACTTCACAGCTGGTGGAATGGCTACAAAAGCAAAAGATAACAAAATAGCAAATGATAGTGAGCCCGGGGAGAAAAGGGAATCCACGTGCACTGTGGGTGGGAATGTAAGCTGGGGCAAGTGCCGTGGAAAACAGTGTGGAAATTCCTCAAAAACCTAAAAATAGAACTACCACATGATTCAGAAATCCCACTTTTGGGTGTACACCCAGAAGAAATGAAATTAGTGTCTCAAAGAGATAATGTGAATTCCTATGTTCATCACAGAATTGTTCATGGTAGCCAAGATATGAAAACAACCCAAGTATCCATCAATGGATGAAGGTGTGAGAAAATGTGAGATGGATATAGATATAGACACAGCTATAGACATAGAGAAATTATTCAGCCTTAAGAAAGAAAGAAATCCTTCCATTTGCCACAACATGGATGAAGCTGGAAAACATTATGCTAAGTGAAATAACCTGATACAGAAAGACAAATACCTCATGATCGCACTTACATGTGGAATCTAAAATGAATTCATAGGAGCAGAGAGTAGAATCATGGTTGTCAGGGGCTGGGGGAGAAGAGAATGAGGAGACATGATCTAAGGATACAAAATATTACTTATGCAGGATGAATACTGATCCCTTACAGAAGGATCTCCAAACTGCTCATTTTATTCATATTTTTCTTTAGCACAGCATTTCCTCAATAAATGCTTGTGGGACTGAACTGAATTGGTGGCCTGAGTTATGATAGAATACATATTTTTGTGTGTGATGGTTGAGTATATGGGCACCAGAATAAAAGCACCTGGATTCTAATCTCCAGTTCTCCACTCCTGCAGTAATAAACCAGCAAGTATTTTAAACACTCTGAGGCATCAGGCACGTGTAATGGGTATAACAGTGCCTACCTTGTGGGCTTATTATAAAGAGAAGAAGCGTGTAAAATGTAGGCTTTAGTGGCAGAATACAGGACTGATGTCTGTCAGTCAGGACTCCTGGGGTCGGCCTCTCCCTCCTCTCCTGTTCAGAGGACTGCCTTCGGAAGCTATGGGATAAACCATACAATCCAGTCTAAGAGTTTTATCTCACACCATCAACCCATCTGCTGGTGCCCCAAGTATCCTGTAGTACCAGAGGGCCTGAGAGCGTTTGAACAATGTTGCCAGTCTCTAAGCAATTGTCTTCTATCTCAGTTGTTGCCTTGGATATCAGTCATCAGTGTCACTAACATCTACAGCTGGTCTCTGCTTCTACAGAAACCCCACACGTGGGAAAGAGATGGATCTGAGGCTGGAGGCAGCTCTTGAAGGAGGGAGGCCCACGTGAATCCAGACTCAGAGAAACCAGGCAGTATCTATATCCCCCTTGACATTTCTATCTTACCGCTCCGGGAGCTCCCAAATTGAGAAGACACCAACAGACCACCCCGTGTACACCAAGCAAGAGAGAAACACAGGACTGGGATATGCAGGGAAAACTCCACACGTCCTTTGGAAACCACTTACCCCACCCATTGTGAAGAGAAGAGCTCTCCTGAGGTTCCACAGGGAGTGGAGTCCTTTCTCCTTAGAGAACCACTGAGCTGCCCAGAGTGTTGTATTCAAGCAGCCCTACCTACGTCATCTCCTATGTCCTCTTCCCCTATCAAAGTAAACGACATTATAAATAACGTTATTTCCAGTAGAACCATCCTTTCCTCTCATTTGACACCATCATTAACAAGAGTTAAGAGGGGACAAGCTTTCTTCCTTCCGATAGTCACAGACTCCTCATCACAGCCCGGTTGCAAACCTGCAGAATGAATCCTGTCATGCCCTGCATCCTTCTTTGTATCAATCACCATGAACGCCAGGACTCTGAAGTCATTTCTCATAGCTGGACTCTCACCACTGTGCTGTTCTAAATATCCCCCAATCTCACCCCTCCTCCCTGATCCCCAGACCCTTCCACAGTGCCCTCTGCACGTCAGAATTTTCTCTCAGGAAAACCTCCTATCGGGACTTCCCTGGGGGTCCAGTGCTTAAGACTTAGCCTTCCAATGCAGGAGGTGTGGGTTGGATGCCTGATCTGGGAGCTGGGCTCCCAAATGCCTCATGTGTATACACACACACACACACACACACACACACACACACACACAGAATAGAAGCAATGTTCACAAATTCAATACAGACTCTATAAATGGTCCACATCAAAAAAAACAAAAACAAAACTCCTATGACTTCCATGGAAGAGCAGAGGGCTTGCGCTCACCTTCCCCTGTGCGAACTCCAAAATCATAACTAACTGCTCAACAGCCATTGACAGGAGGATGTTGCATCCCAGTAAAAACAAGATACCCCACGTCCAAGGAAAGTGGAGAAGCCCCAGTAAGATGGGAGGAGGGCCAAAGCCCATTTAGAATCAAACCCCCATTCCCATCAGAGACACTCAGAGGGCTCAAATAAACCCTTGTGCACACTAGGACCCAGGGACCCCGCAGGAGACTGAGCCAGATCTGTCTTGGGTTATTTGAGTATCTCCTGTGGAGGCGAGGGTTAGCAGTGGGCTGCTGTGGAAACAGCGGCTCTGGCTGCAACAGACCTAGGAGGCATGACCTGTAAGCCCCACCACAGAGCCACAGAGCAGACACCCACAAACTGGAAACAGCTATACCAAAGGAGTTCTCATACTGTTGCGAAAGTTCTAGAGCCCACAACAGATTTCCGAACCTGGGAATCCAGCAAAGGGACTGAGAACCCCCAGGGAAATTGGAGCCCAGTGGGATTTGGTTATGAACTTCCACAGGACTGGGGAAACAGACTGTCGGAGGGCACAGACAAAATCCTGTGCGCATCAGGACCCAGGAGAAAGGAGTAGTGACCCCACAAGAGACTGAGCCAGACTAGCCTGCAAGTGTCTAGGAGTCTCTGGCAGAGATGTGAGTTGAGAGTGGCTGCCATGGGGTTAGGGGCACTGATTACAACAGTCCTGGCTTAAGCCCTTTGGAAGGTCACCATTACCCCTACCATAGTTTGGCCTCAGACCACTACAGGAAGGGAACACAGCCCCACTCATCAACAGAAAATTGGATTAAAGATTTATTGAGCATGGCCCCAGCCATCAGAGCAAGACCCAGATTCCCCCACAGCCAGTCCCTCCCATCAAGAAGCTTCCACAAGTCTCTTATCCTTATCCATTAGAGGGCAGATGAAATGGAAACCACAATTACAGGGGCAGCGGCCAGGAGGAGCAACCCCAAGTTCAAGGAGCAGTGGCTGCGGAGGCACAGGAGGGCCTAGAGGAGCTATTCCATGTTCAAGCTCAGGAGGGGGGGGTGGGGGTGAGGAGATATCCCCCGTCCAAGGTAGGCGCAGTGACTGTGCTTTGCTGCAGCAGCCGTGAAGAGATACCCCACGTCCAAGGTAAGAAAACCTAAGTAAGATGGTAGGTGTTGCAAGAGAGCATCAGAGGGCAGACACACTGAAACCATAATCACAGAAAACTAGTCACTCTAATCACACTAGGACCACAGCCTTGTCTTACTCAACGACACTAAGCCATGCCCGTGGGGCCACCCAGGACAGGCGGGTCATGGTGGAGAGGTCTGACAGAATGTGGTCCACTGGACAAGGGAATGGCAAACCACTTCAGTATTCTTGCCTTGAAAACCCATGAACAGTATGAAAAGGCAAAATGATAGGACACTGAAAGAGGAACTCCCCAGGTCAGTAGGTGCCCAATATGCTACTGGAGATCGGTGGAGAAATAACTCCAGACAGAATGAAGGGATGGAGCCAAAGCAAAAACAATACCCAGTTGTGGATGTGACTGATGACAGAAGCAAGGTTCGATGCTGTAAACAGCAATATTGCATAGAAACCTGGAACATCAGGTCCATGAATCAAGGCAAAATGGAAGTGGTCAAACAAGAGATAGCAAGAGTAAACATCAACATTCTAGGAATCAGCGAACTAAAATGGACTGGAATGGGTGAATTTAACTCAGATGACCATTATATCTACTACTGAGGGAAGGAATCCCTTAGAAGAAATGGAGTAGCCATCATGGTCAACAGAAGAGTCCGAAATGCAATACTTGGATGCAATCTCAAAAATGACAGAATAATCTCTGTTCGTCTCCAAGGCAAACCATTCAATATCACAGTTATCCAAGTCTATGCCCCAAACAGTAACACTGAAGAAGCTGAAGTTGAACGGATCTGTGAAGATCCACAAGACCTTTTAGAATTAACACCGAAAAAAGATGTCTTTTCATTCTAGGGGACTGGAATGCAAAAGTAGGAAGTCAAGAAACACCTGGAATAAAAGACAAATTTGGCCTTGGGAATGCGGAATGAAGCAGGGCAAAGACTAATAGAGTTTGCCAAGAAAATGCACTGGTCATAGCAAAACCCTCTTCCAACAACACAAGAGAAGACTCTACACATGGACATCACCAGATGGTCAACATCGAAATCAGATTGATTATATTCTTTGCAGCCAAAGATGGAGAAGCTCTATAGAGACAACAAAAACAAGACCAGGAGCTGACTGTGGCTCAGATCATGAACTCCTGATTGCCAAATTCAGACTTAAATTGAAGAAAGTAGGGAAAACCACTAGACCATTCAGGTATGACCTAAATCAAATCTCTTATGATTATACAGTGGAAGTGAGAAATAGATTTAAGGGCCTAGATCTGATAAGATAGAGTGCCTGATTAACTATGGACAGAGGTTCGTGACACTGTACAGGAGACAGGGATCAAGACCATTCCCAAGAAAAAGAAATGCTAAAAAGCAAAATGGCTGTCTGGGGAGGCCTTACAAATAGCTGTGAAAAGAAGAGAAGCAAAAAGCAAAGGAGAAAAGGAAAGATATAAGCATCTGAATGCAGAGTTCCAAAGAATAGCAAGAAGAGATAAGAAAGCCTTTCTCAGTGATCAGTGCAAAGAAATAGAGGAAAACAACAGAATGGGAAAGACTGGAGATCTCTTCAAGAAAATTAGAGATACCAAGGGAGCATTTCATGCAAAGATGGGCTCAATAAAGGACAGAAACTGTATGGACATAACAGAAGCAGAAGATATTAAGAAGAGATGGCAAGAATACACAGAAGAACTGTACAAAAAAGATCTTCACGATCCAGGTAATCACAATGGTGTGATCACTCACCTAGAGCCAGACATCCTGGAATGTAAAGTCAAGTTGGCCTTAGAAAGCATCACTACGAACAAAGCTAGTGGAGGTGATGGAATTCCAGTGGAGCTCTTTCAAATCCTGAAAGATGATGCTGTGAAAGTGCTGCACTCATTATGCCAGCAAATTTGGAAAACTCAGCAGTGGCCACAGGCCTGGAAAAGGTCAGTGTTCATTCCAATCCCAAAGAAAGGCAATGCCAAAGAAAGCTCACACTACCGCACAATTGCACTCATCTCAGTTCAGTTTGGTTCCGTCGCTCAGTCATGTCCAACTCTTTGCGACCCCATGAATCACAGCACGCCAGGCCTCCCTGTCCATCACCAACTCCCGGAGTTCACTCAGACTTGCATCCATCGAGTCAGTGAGGCTATCCAGCCATCTCATCCTCTGTCGTCCCCTTCTTCTCCTGCCCCCAATCCCTCCCAGCATCAGAGTCTTTTCCAATGAGTCAACTCTTCTCATGAGGTGGCCGAAGTACTGGAGTTTCAGCTTTAGCATCATTCCTTCCAAAGAAACCCCAGAGTTGATATCTCACATGCTAGTAAAGTAATGCTCAAAATTCTCCAAGCCAGGCATCAGCCATACCGTGAACCGTGAACTTTGAGATCTTCAAGCTGGTTTTAGAAAAGGCAGAGAAACCAGAGATCAAATTGCCAACATCTGCTGGATCATGGAAAAAGCAAGAGAGTTCCAGAAAAACATCTATTTCTGCTTTATTGACTATGCCAAAGCCTTTGACTGTGTGGATCACAATAAATTGTGGAAAATTCTGAAAGAGATGGGAACACCAGACAACCTGACCTGCCTCTTGAGAAACCTAAATGCAGGTCAGGAAGCAACACTTAGAACTGGACATGGAACAACAGACTGGTTCCAAATAGGAAAAAGAGTATGTCAAGGCTGTATATTGTTATCCTGCTTATTTAACTTCTATGCAGAGTATATCATGAGAAACACTGGGCTGGAAGAAGCACAAGCTGGAATCAAGATTGCCAGGAGAAATATCCATAACCTCAGATATGCAGATGACACCACCCTTATGGCAGAAAGTGAAGAGGAACTAAAGAGCCTCTTGATGAAAGTGAAAGAGGAGAGTGGAAAAGTTGGCTTAAAGCTCAACATTCAGAAAATTAAGATCATGGCATCCGGTCCCATCACTTCATTGGAAATAGATGGGGAAACAGTGGGAACAGTGTCAGACTTTATTTTTTGGGGCTCCAAAATCACTGCAGATGGTGATTGCAGCCATGAAATTAAAAGATGCTTACTCCTTGGAAGGAAAGTTATGACCAACCTTGATAGCACATTGGAAAGCAAAGACATTACTTTGCCAGCAAAGGTCTGTCTAGTCAAGGCTATGGTTTTTCCTGTGGTCATGTATGGATGTGAGAGTTGGACTGTGAAGAAAGCTGAGCACTGAAGAATTGATGCTTTTGAACTGTGGTGTTGGAGAAGACTCTTGAGAGTCCCTTGGACTGCAAGGAGATCCAACCAGTCCATTCTGAAGGAGATCAGCCCTGGGATTTCTTTGGAGGGAATGATGCTGAAGCTGAAACCCCAGTACTTTGGCCACCTCATGTGAGGAGTTGACTGATTGGAAAAGACCCTGATGCTGGGAGGAACTGGGGGCAGGAGGTAAAGGGGATGACCGAGGATGAGATGACTGGATGGCATCATTGACTCGATGGACGAGAGTTTGAGTGAACTCTGGGAGTTGGTGATAGACAGGGAGGCCTGGCATGCTGCGATTCGTGGGGTCACAGAGTCAGATACGACTGAGCGGCTGGACTGAAGTGAACCAGACTGATCACTTGGATCACAGCCAGTCTGACTCAATGAAACTATGAGCACTGAAGAAATGTGATCCACTGGAAAAGGGAATGGCAAACCACTTTAGTGTTCTTGCCTTGAGAATCCCATGAACAGTATGAAAAAGGGAAAAGATATGACCCTGAAAGATAAGCTTCCAGGGTCGGTAGGTGCCCAGTATGCTGCTGGAGAAGAGTGGAGAAATAACTCCAGAAAGAATGAAGAGACGGAGCCAAAGCACAAACAACCCCCAGCTGTGGATGTGACTAGCGATGGAAGTAAAATCCGATGCTGCAAAGAACAATATTGCATAAGATCCTCGCATGTTAGGTCCATGAATCAAGGCAAATTGGAAGTGGTCAGACAGGAGATGGCAAGAGTGAATGTCGACATTCTAGGAATCAGTGAACTAAAATGGACTGGAATGGGTGAATTTAACTCAGATGACCATTATATCTACTCCTGTAGGCAGGAATCCCTTAGAAGAAATGGAGTAACATCATAGTCAACAAAAGAGTCTGAAATGCAATCCGTGGGTGCAATCTCAAAAATGACAGAATGCTCTCTGTTCATTTCCAAGGCAAACCATTCAATATCACAGTAAACCAAGTCTACGCCCCAACCACGAATGCCAAAGAAGCTGAAATTGAACAGTTCTGTGATGAACTACACGATCTTCCGTAACTAACACCAAAAAAAAAGTTGGCCTCTTCATTATAGGGGACCAGAATGCAAAAGGAGGAAGTCAAGAAATACCTGGAGTAACAGGCAAGTTTGGCCTTGGAATACAGAATGAAACAGGGCAAAGGCGATAGAGTTTTGCCAAGAGAACGCGCTGATCATAGCAAACACCCTCTTCCAACAACACAAGAGACAGCTCTGCACATGGACATCAGCGGATGGTCAATATCAAATCAGACTGATTATATTCTTTGCAGCCAAAGATGGAAAAGCTCTGTACAGTCAGCACAAACAAGACTGGGAGCTGACCTGAGGCTCAGATCATGAACTCCTTATCGCCAAATTCAGACTTAAACTGAAGAAAGCAGGGAAAACCACTAGACCATTCCAGGTATGACCTAAATCAAATCCCTTATGATTATACAGGGGAAGTGACAAATAGATTCAAGGAATTAGATCTGGTAGATAGAGTGCCTGAAGAACTATGGATGGAGGTTTGTGACATTGTACAGGAGGTGGTGATCAAAATCATCCCCAAGAAGAAGAAATGCAAAAAGGCAAAATGATTGTCTGAGGAGGCCTTAGGAATATCTGAGAAAAGAAGAGAAGCAAAAGGCAAAGGAGAAAAGGAAAGATATATCCATCGGAATGCAGAGTTCCAAAGAATAACAAGGAGAGATAAGAGAGACTTTCTAAGTAATCAATACAAGGAAATAGAGGAAAAAAATAGAATGGGAAAGACTAGAGATCTCGTCAAGAAAATTAGAGACACCAAGGGAACATTTCATGCAAAGATGGGCTCGATAAAGGACAGAAATGGCATGGATCTAACAGAAGCAGAACTTTTAAGTTGAAGTTAAGAGGTGGCAAGAATACACAGAAGAAATATACAAAAAAGATCTTAATGACCCAAATAACCATGATGGTGTGATCACTCACCTAGAGCCAGACATCCTGGAGTGTGAAGTCAAATGGGCCTTAGGAAGCATCACTATGAACAAAGCTAGTAGAGGTGATAAAATTCCAGCTGACCTATTTCAAATCCTAAAAAATGATGCTGCGAAAATCCTGCGCTCAATATGCCCGCAACTTTGGAAAACTCAGCAGTGGTCACAGGACTGGAAAAGGTCAGTTTTCATCCCAATCTCAAATAAAGGCAATGTCAATGAATATTCAAACTACTGCACAATCACACTCATCTCACACGCTAGCAGAGTGATGCTGAAAGTTCTCCAAGCTACGCTTCAACAGTACGTGAACCAAGAACTTCCAGATGTTCAAGCTGAGACATGGAACAGCAGACTGGTTCAAAACTGGGAAATGATTACTTTATTTTGTCACCTGGCTTGTTTAACTTTTATGCAGAGTACATCATGCATGGTTGAAGCACAAGCTGAAATCAAGATTGCCAGGAGAAATACCAATAACCTCAGATATGCAAATGACACCACCCTTATGACAGAAAGCAAAGAGAAACTAAAGAATCTCTTGGTGAAAGTGAAAGAGGAGAGTGAAAAAGCTGGCTTAAAATGCAACAGAGAGATGTTATGGGAAGGAAGGGGGGAGGGGGTTCATGTTTGGGAACGCATGTACACCCGTGGTGGATTCATGTCAATGTATGGCAAAACCAATACAGTACTGTAAAGTAAAATAAAGTAAAAATAAAAATTTTTTAAAAAAAGAAAAAAAATGCAACATTCAAAAAATGAAGATCATGGCATCTGATCTGATCCTATCACTTCATGGCAAATAAATGGAAAAACCATGGGAACAGTTACAGACTTTATTTTCTCAGGCTCCAAAATCACTGCAGATGGTGACTGCAACCATAAAATTAAAAGACACTTGCTCCTTGAAAGAAAAGCTATGGCAAACCTAGATAAAACCTATGACCAACCAGCATGCTAAGAAATAGAGACATTACTTTGCTGACAAAGGTCCATCTAGTCAAAGCTATGGTTTTTCTGGTAGTCATGTATGGATGTGAGAGCTCGACCATAAAAAGGGTGAGCACTGAAGAACTGATGCTTTAGAACTGTGGTGTTCAAGAAGACTCTTGAGAGTCCCTGGACCACAAGGAGATCCAACCAGTCCATCCTAAAGGAGATCAGTCCTGAATATTTATTGGTAGGACTGATGCTGAAGCTGCAACTCCAAGACTTTGACCACCTGATGTGAAGAACTGACTCATTGGAAAAGATCCTGATGGTGGGAAAGATTGAAGGCAGGAGGAGAAGGGGACAGCAGAGGATGAGGTGGTTGGATGGCATCACTGAGTCAATGGACATGAGTCTGAGTAAGGTCGGGGAGTTGGTGATGGACAGGGAAGCCTGGTGTGCTACAGTCCGTGGGGTTGCAGAGTTGAACACAACTGAGTGACTGAACTGAACTGATGGCTTCTTCTACTTCCCTGGAGGTTCTTTCCACAGCCTTGGGCTACCTGAACTCTTCCCTGAAGCTTATTCTAAGAGTCCTCTCTTCCACTGTGCTTAAAGCAGCTGAGGTTGATGGTTTTCTTTTTTCCTCACCACATTTTCTAAATCATTCTTCTTTCCTCCTATACACACACACAAGAATTGAAGCTGATATAGATATATAGATAGATAGATAGATATAGATATATATATACACATAAAACCTCTTTATTGGGATGGTATTGACATACCAGAAAATTCGTCCATTTAAGATTTACAATTTCATGGTTTTTATTGTATTTATAGAACTATGCAACAATCACCATAATCTAATATTAGAATGTTTCATCACCCCCAGAAGAAACCGTGAATCCATTAGCAGTCACTCTCTCCCAGCACTCTGCCTTCCCCGCCCTAGGCAATCATTTTTGCTACCAGTTTGCCTACTTCGGACATTTCATATAAACGTAATCAGATAACAGGTAACTTTCTGTGTCTGGCATTTTTCATTCAGCATAACATTTTCCAAATTCATCCATGTTGTAGCATAGCATATATCATTGCTTAATAATGTTCCATCACAGGAATATATCAAATTCTGCCTCTCCATTCATCAGCTGATGGACATTTGGGTTGTTTCCGCTTTTTGACTGTTATGAATGAGTGCTGTTATTCACCTTGGCATGCAAATTTTTTGTGTAGACATGTTTTTAGTTTTCTTGGATGTATACCTAGAAGTGAAATTGCTAAGTCACATAGCAATTCTGTAATTAACAACTTGGGGACCTGATAGAAATTCAGCTCTGGCCCTCACCAGCTGTATCTCACTCAATGCACCATTGCACCTGTACGAGCCTCAATTATATCTGCTGTAAAATGGGACCAATAATACTAGCCTTTCTTATATCAAAGTGGATGTCCGATCCTTGTGATAGCATACAAGATAATGAAAATGAATGCTCCTTAAAAAGTATAAAATACCTTCCACCAAAGGATTTTATTTTTTCAGGTCATTTAAGGTATCTCTCAATCCCAAATGTGGAAAAAACAAATTAGGGAACAGTCATAAATTGAATAGCGCTTTTGCAAATGCACCAGTCTCAAAGGAAAGACAAGATTTAGCTTCATTTTAGCTGACTTTCCAGTCTAATGACCTAGAATTCACTGCTATGCTTTTATTCTCATCCCAGTGTGCTACAGCCCACGTGGAAATGTCTGATAAACTGAGAGCTTCTTTTGATGCATGGGAAAAGAAGATGCTTTCTATTCCAAGCACCCATGTCTTTTCTGAATATTTTTCTTCATATTCTTCTGGGGGTTTTGATCTCACATTATTCCTCTTTTGAGTCAAAGGGAGGGGAAAAAAAACATACAGGACTTTTGAAATATTTATCGTAGAAGGCATTTAAGGCCTGGCTTCAAAGTTGATATCTAGATTTCTACACTCACTTGTGCATGTTGGGAGGCTGGTCTGAACCCCTGGGAGAAGAGCTCAGGGAAGGTCAGAAGATGTATTCAACTGACACACGAGCCTTCAGACATTCTGCCTCAGAATCCTGTGGTCAGGAGCATCAGTGTGGTGGAAGGGCCGCTGGGAAATTCTTCCAGCCACCCGACTCTGACTACTAGTGCTTTTCTTGCCATGAAAGGGAGGAGCTCATGGCTTTATTTTAAAACATTATAATTTAATTCAATTTCATTTCAACAGATACTTGTCGAGGTCCTATGCCTATTTTGTGCCACATGTTGTGCTAAGAGTTACAAAGATAAAAATTATTTCCTGGAGAGAGAAGTCATGAATACCCAGGACTTAGACTGCTCGGGTTCAAACCCCAGCTCTGCCCATCATTGGGTGTGAGATGATGGATCTTACGTTGGAAGTGAGAAAATAGGGATGATGACAAAAACAATGCAAGAGTAATATCAAGCATATAGTAATAGCATTTTAATCCATATAAAGCGCAGAATTCATTATCTAGCTCATGGCTACCCATTAACATGCAACTCAAGCAAAAGAAATATGATCCCCGCCTTGATGCTCTAACGGAGAACATAGACATTAATCAAATAGCTACATAAACCTATAATTACACAATTCCACAGGGCATTGTGTTGGTTGCCCTTCTAACGTCTGTCTCTGCCCTCCCCCATTGTGTAGTGGCCACGTGCATTTGGGGTGGGAGCAGGAGCTGAACCCAATCTCAGGTCTTCATTGCATCCTAAGTGGCCCAATCCAATCTGTGTAATCCCCATTCCAGCATCACCGAGGTTACCTGTAATTTTCATTCCACTCTGTCCAGCATCAGAGGTGGTCATGTGACCTAAACCAATCTAACCAAATGGAAGCCCAGGGCTTCTACGGTAGGGAAGAGAATGCTTACTCTCTGCCGCTGGATATGACTGAGGCAGCATTTGACCAGCAGCATAGTTAGCAGCCGTTTTCAACTACTGAGAGGATGCCTGTACTGTGGAGACTTATGTATCACCCACTTGACAACTATTTCCCAAGCATCTACCACAAACCAGTCTTTGTGCTCTTGTGCATGGATACAAGGTGAGTAAGACAGACATCCCTTGCAAATAAGATACACAAACAAAATGATCTTTGGTGATATTGTTGACCACTAGATCTAGCCTTGCCTGAAATCCACAGTATCTTGAGCCTATTCAGACAAAAATAGTCTTCAAGAGTAAAATTAACAATTAACCTACTAGCAAAGAGCAAATGATTAAGTGATCTGAATAGACATTTCTCTAAGGGTAACATGCAAAAAACTAATAAGCATATGAAATGAGGCTCAATATCAGTAATTGGGAAAATGGAAATGGAAACTGCAGCGAGCTATCACTTCACACCCACTAAGGCGGCTAGAATCAAAAAGTCACATGCTAACAGATATTAATAAGAATATAAAGAAATCAAAACCCTCATACACTGGGCTACTTGTTGAACTATCCCCAGTTAGAATCTTGCCCATTGGATATCCAGTGCTCTGACCCCAGTAGACAAGTTAGTTCCCCTAAAAGTTCCATGGACCCTTTAGCACCTACTGCGTCTGGCAATCACTGAACCTGGTGTTGCCTAGTGAAATAACAGAATACATCTACCAGACTGTAGGCCTGAGTACAAATGGCGTGGGGCAAGGATGTCTATTTTACTCACCTTGTATCGATATACAAGAGCACAAAGACTGGTTTGTGGTAGATAACTTGGGAAATAGTTGTTAAGTGGGTGAATGTCCCCACATTTTACTAAAATTATTATCTAAATATCTGTCTCATCTTCTACACTAGGTCCTGCTATTGGGGAGCACCACTGGCTGGTCATCTACATAGCTCCAGAATCTAGCATAGAGCCTGTATCAGAGTAAGGCACTCAGGGTAGAGTGGTTGAATTCTCGGCTTCATTCATCAACTCAGTCACCAAACTAAATAAGACGCCTGTTCCCTGTGAACGCTCACAACTTCCCCAGTGCAACTCTTTTGACATACTTACCCCAATCTGTCTTGCACTGTAATGATTTGCAGGAATCCTATCTACTCCTAGGAGATTCTGAGCTCTTCTGAAGATGCAGGTCCCTTCTCATTCATCCTCAGGGACTCCCACCAGTTGCACAGAATAAAAAGCAGAATAGAAGCTCGAGATCCACGCTTGTCAAACTGCAGGTGGATGATTGCGTGAATGAATAATCATGAGGAAGGAGAATAACTTGGCAGAGGGAATGAAGCTGAGCTATTTGGGAGGCTGCAGCATGACCTGAGCCAGGCTCAGTTTCCACTTGGTTGAACTGACACTGGGTTCCAGATAGATCAGTAGATCTCTTGTTCTCTTGCTCGCTGTATTTTCTTCTCCTCCCCTCAGTCTGTATTTTCCCTGAGAACTGCACCGTGACTTAGGTGCTCCCCACTGAGCCCTCCGTGTCTGACACACAGTACATGCTCGATGCAGGCGTTGCTGACTGAACACCATCCACCCACTAACCCCCAAGGATCTGACACTCCCTTCCACCTCTCCTGCTTTTAATCCTGAGGTGAGTGGTAGAAGTTCTTTGCCTTCTAAAATTAATTAGGATACCATCGCAGTGATGATCAGCCTCCTGCCATGTGCCCCCCACTTCTGCCTTTGTACTTTTCCAAACTGGCTTGAATCATTTAATCTGCAGTTAATTTGAAAGCATCCAAGCCAGGCCCTGATATAGCAGATGATCGAGATACACGGCTGGAGTACATTTATGCGCAGAATCTCTCCAGATTTTAGCCTATAAATCATTTGTTGTGAAATGCACTCATTGTCTTTAGGCAAGGCTATGACGTGAGGGAAAATTCTATTTATGAATCAAAAATCAGGGGATTAGCCACAGTGTGAGGGAAAGAGACTACAATTTAAAAAAATAGGATTTGTCTCTTAATATCCTCCTAACCCATATCCTTCCACCCCTTTCCCTCACTTATTGTTCTGCATGGGAAAAGAGCTCAATTTCGTGTTTGTTCTGCAGAATCACAGGCAGAAAAGCAGCTTTTAAGAGGCAGATTTTAGCCACTACCTCAGCTCTGCACACATTTTGGGTCTCAAGTTGACAGTCACTTCCTCCAAGAAGTCTTCCTTGATGACTTAGGCTAAATTAGACCCTTCCTGTTCATCAGTCTCATAGCATGAGTTGCTATTATTTTTATTCCTCTTGCTACAGTTTTCAATATATATTTCTTTGTTTGTCTGCTTGCTTCTCTCCCTCAGTAGACTGCAAATGCTTTTACATAAGGATTATGAATTTGTTTTCCCCCGTATCCCCAACCCCTAACACAGTGCCTGGCATAAAGTCAGCACTGAGAAATATCTGTTTTAATATTTAATGATTGTTTTCTGAGCTCTTTTTCAAAGTGAATCTGGAAAGTCTACCACAGGGGAAAAAACACTATTTAACTCTTTAGAGTATTTTAAACTTAAATAAATATAGGTTTATTCGGTGTGAACCATTATATATATATTATCTTATATGATACTCTCAACAAGGACTCAACCTTGTAAAATAGATACTACCCTCCATCTTAGTGACAAGCAATCTGCAGCTTGGGAAGGGCGATGCCTTACCCAGTGGGTATCACAGTGGGGTAGAGTAGCATCAGATCTCACCTAGTTTAACTCCCAAATTCAAATTCTCGCCAGTGTGCTCCATGCCTTGAAAATCACAGAGATGCAGAAGGAATTTATTTCCTGATGGACACTTTTTCCTCCTTTCTGGCTCTCCATCAATATAAGGAACAAAAGAAATGAAAACAACTAAAGACCAAAGAGAGGATTATGTCTTCCTTTTCTCTTTAAAACTCACAGAAAATAGTCAGACACAATTCTGGACATGGTCAATGTTTTTTTTAAGACTATGCTAGCATCTGCCTGCAAAAGGATTTTTCAGACAACCTTGCAGGATGTCAGCCCCTGGGGCCAGGTCCTGCTCTACCCGAGATTCATCTTTTGGTGTATTGATCCAAAAGTCTTCACTTTCAACAAATGCTAACAAAACACACCCACACCTGCGCACACACACACACACACACACACACACAGAGATGCATTTGAATGAAAAGTTATGCCCAGCAAGGCTCACAATGCGCTCATGCATATCTTTTCATGCATGTCCCCTTCACCACCACGGCAGGCACAAAATCAGATGAACGTGGAAACATACATGTCTACACACAAACGCATCCTCCTGGGCATTTAACAAACGGTCAAGGCACCGTTTTTACAACGCACAGTCCTTTTACCTCCATTTTTCCACTTTATTCCCGAAGTAACCCATGTGTTATCTAATAAACAAGATATGTCAAACCCAATGGTTCTATAGGGCTCATAAACTTGAACCTCACAGGATGAGTTTCAGAGGATCTCTGAACCACCCCCCTCAGAAGTTGGGTGTGCATGCGTTTTTTTCCCTGGATGTTCACATCCATGTATTTCATCTTATGTCCCTCTCTCCTCAAAAAAAAAAAAAAAAAAGAGAGAGAGAGAGAGAGATTTTGGACCACCAAGTCATGGGAACAATCTCACTAGTCCGACACTCAAGATACTAATGAGCATAAAGCTTATAAAATGCCTTTTTCTCCATTTCCTCACTTGTTCACACATCTGTAATGCTGTGGAGCTCACCTTGCAATTATGACTTTTTGATAGACATAGACACGGAGCACAGCTATGTCTAAGCTCATATCCACTAACACCCACTTATTTTTTCCCGCCTGCCACTCTCTTGTGATGGAAAAAGAATAGAAACTGACATCTGAGCCCACTGCCTTCACAGGGAATTTCACACATTTTCTCTACCTCCTTGAGTCATGAGGTCATATATAGGTTATTCATATGAAACTGACTCAGGCAGTTTAAAAGTAACCTTTTAAATTAAAACTTTGGTTTCTTACTCTGCACCAAGTCAATATGACAAGTGACAAGAAAGTCACTCAGTTGTGTCCGACTTTTTGTGACCTCGTGGACTATGCAGTTTATGGAATTCTTCTGGCCAAAATACTGGAATCAGTAGCTGTCCCCTTCTCCATGTGATCTTCCCTACCCAGGGACTGAACCCAGGTCTCCCACATTGCAGGTGGAATCTTTACCAGCTGAGCCACAAGGGAACCTAAGAATACCAGAGTGGGTAGCCTATCCCTTCTCCAGCAGATCTTTCCGACCCAGGAATCCAACTGGGGTCTCCTGCATTCCAGGCAGATTCTTTACCAGCTAAGCTACTAGGGAAGCCCCAAGTCAATATACTGTTTTGAAAAAGCAGTTTGACTTCCTAAAAAGATCATCAGATCCATCTTTAACAGCTCTATAAACAGATGCCCAAAGAGACAAGTCATTTTCTCTTCCTGCCTGGAATGCACTTCATCCAGAAATCCACATGGCCTCACTCATTCACTTCCTTCCATCTCTATTCAAATGACACATTATAGTCTACATCATTCCTGACCTCACAGCAAAATATCAACCACCAGTCTCCCTACTCACACCCATGATGCTCTGGCCCTTCTTGTGTCTCCCTCTTTAGTGCTTATCACCCTTGAAAGGGAAACTGTTAGCCGCTCAGTTGTGTCCGACTCTTTGTGACTCTATGAACTGTAGCTAACCAGGCTCCTCTGTCCATGGAATTCTCTAGGCAAGAATACTGGAGTAGGTTGTCATTCCCTTCTCCAGAGAATTTTCCCAACCCAGAGATCAAACCCAGGTGTCCTGCATTGCAGGCAGATTCTTTACCGTCTGAGTCGCCAGGCAAGCCTCTTTAACATGTTGGATTTTATTTCTGTGGTTTTGTGTTTAGTGTTTCTAGAATGCAACCTCCACGAGGTGGGGACTTTCTCCTTTTAACTTGCTGTTCCAAAACCTAGAAAAGACACACAGTGAATATTTGTTTTGGAAACTTAAAGCAAAGAATTATACAAGTATCAGTAGCCTCTTCAGAAAGTGAAAAGTGAAAGTGAAATTTGCTCAGTCGTGTCCAACTCTTTGTGACCCCATGAACTATACACAGTCCATGGAACTCTCTAGGCCAGAATACTGGAGTGGGTAGCCTTTCCCTTCTCCAGGGGATCTTCCCAACCCAGGGATCAAACCCAGGTCTCCTGCATTGTAGGCAGACACTTTACCATCTGAGCCACCAGGGAAGTCCAAGGTAACCTGCCATTAAAGAGCTTCAAGCTCAAGTCGTCTCCTAAAGACTGTACTTTTGGTTTATTTTCACTGCCTTACCAATGTGAATTTCATAACCTTTCTCTTTGGCTCACTTCCCAGAGACAGGAGTGAGAACTTGCTTAGTATTAGGGAAGGAAACCCCTTGACAAGTTCCTTAACGATAAGGAAATTCACTGGCTTATGTGACTGACAAGCACAGAGACAGATTGGGGCTTCCCTGATAGCTCAGCTGCTAAAGAATCTGCCTGCAATACAGGAGACCCCAGTTCGATTCCTGGGCCAGGAAGATCCCCTGGAGAAGGAATAGGCTACCCACTCTAGCATTCTTGGGCTTCCCTTGTGGCTCAGCTGGTAAAGAATTCACCTACAATATGGGAGACCTGAGTTTAATCCCTGGGTTGGGATCCCCTGGAGAAGGGAAAGGCTACCCACTCCAGTATTCTGGCCTGGAGAATTCCATGGCCTGTACAGTCCATGGGGGTCACAAAAAGTCAGACGTGACTGAATGACTTTCCTTCACTCCACTGACTGGATCTGGAGATCAGAAAGGTCATAATGGACCTAATCCCCTCATCTTTCTGCCCTTAATTCTGGGAGGTTGGCTTTATTCTAAGGCTGGGAACCACCTGAGTCCAGGCAGGAAAAAATAATAGACGTACTCCATTTTCCTTTTTATTTTCTTTTTTATTGTCCGTGACAAACTGCTTGCAGGAGCGTAGTTCCCTGACCCATAGAGATGGACCACAGGCCACAGCAGTGAAAGTCCCAGCTCCTGGGCCACCAGAGACACTCCAGGTACAGGAACACAGTTCATTTTTAATCGATACCTGTATCTAAATAATTGTGTACATCCAGTCCCGGAACTTTATGGCAAATAGATGGGGAAACAGTGGAAACAGTGACAGATCCTTGGACTCCAAAATCACTGTGGATGGTGACAGCTGCAATGAAATTAAAAGATACTTACTCCTTGAAAGAAAAGCTATGAAAAACGTAGACACTGTATTAAAAAGCAGAGACATCACTTTGCCAACAAAGGTCCATACAGTCAAAGTTATGACTTTCCCAACAGTCATGTACTGATGTGAGAGATGGGCCATAAAGAAGGCTGAGCACCAAAGAATTGATGCTTTTGAACTGTGGTGCTGGAGAAGACTCCTGAGAGCCCCTTGGACAGCTAGGAAATCAAACCAGTCGATCCTAAAGGAAATCAACCCTGAATATTCATTGGAGGGACTGATGCTGAAGCTGAAGCTCCAATACTTTAGCCACCTGATGCAAAGAGCCAACTCATTGTCAAAGACCCTGACGCTGGGAAAGACTGATGGCAGAAGGAGAAAGGGATGACAGAGGATGAGATAGTTGGATGGCATCACTGAGTCAATGGACATGAACTTGAGCAAACTCCGGGAGACAGTGAAGGACAGGGAAGCCTGGAATGCTGCAATCCGTGGGATCACAAAGAGTGGGACACGACTTAGTGACGGAACAACAAAATAGTTGTAGACTCACATGCAGTTGTAAGAAAGAATACAGAGAGCGCTCTGGCACGCTCGGCCCAGTTTCCTCCAATGAACAGTCTGCGAAACTTTAATATAACAACACATTCAGGAGACAAGCATTGGTGTTATCCATTGATTTGATTCAGATATCCCCCACTTTACTGTACTTGTGTGTGCTAAACTCTGTACAATTTTAGTTCCACCAACTCAGTCAAGAAACTGAACATTTCCAAAATCTCAAGCATCTCTCATATTGTCCTTTCATAAGCATGCCTACTACAGCCTATCGCCACCATCCCTAACCCCTGGCAGCAAAGAATCTGTTTCCGATTTACAAAGTTTTCTGATTTCAATAAGGTTACATAAGCGGAATTATACAGTATGTAACAACTTCGAATGGATTTTCTTCACTCAGCATAATTCCCTGGAGAGTCATCCAGGTTGTTGCATGTATGAGAAGTTTGTTCCTTTTTCCTGCTGAAAATTGAGTACAATTTCATAGTGTGGTTACACCGGAATTTGAGTTTGTTTAACCATTTACCTGTTAAACGACATCTGGGCTGTTCTTGTGATTATGAATAAAGCTGCTATGAACATTTATGTATAAGTTTGTATGTGAGCATAAGCTTTCCTTTCTCTGGAATAAATGCTTATGAGTGTGTTATCTGTGCCATGCATTTGAGTAATTCAGTTTCTCTGAAACCTTGTCAGCTTGCATGTTGTCACTATTATTCTAGGATAGCAAAAATTACTAAGTGAGGCTATGTCAGACTAAAAAGACTCTGTACAGCAAGAGAAACCATGAACACAGTGAGAAGACAATCTATAGAGTGAGAGGAAATGTTTGCAAATTACATGTCTGGTAAGGAATTAATAACCAAACTATATAAAGAACTAAAATAATTTTTTTAAACCTGCGTTAAAAATGAGTAGAGCAACTGAATGGACATTTTCCCAAAGAAGACATATCCATGGCCGACAGGCACACTAGACAGAGTCTCAGGTGTCACCAATCATCAAGGAAATGCAAATTAAGCCCCAAAGAGATTCCGCCTGACACCTGTTAGAATGGCCGTCATCAAGAAGCCAAGGGGTAACAAGTGCCGGCCAGGATGTGGAGGAGAGCGAGCCCTCGGCTCTGCCGGCAGGAATGTGAACTGGTGCAGCCACTGTGGAAAGCAAAATGGAGGTTGCTCAAAAAATTAACAATAGAACGACCATGGGGTCCAGCAATCTCACTTTTAGGCACAGATTCTAGGAAATGAAAGCTGTTCTGAAAAGGTACGTGCACTTCCATCCTCATTGCAGCGCCATGAACAGAGCCAGGATATGATACAGAGCCAGGATATGATGCGGCCACAGCCTACAGGCGTCCATCAACAGACAGATGGTGGGTGGAGAGTATGTGGAATAAGTGTACACACACACACACACACTCAGTCAAAAGAAAGAAGGGAACCCTTCTCCACAGATGAAGAAGAAGGAATCCATGCACACAGACGGCCCTTGAAGGCATTAGGAAGGAAATACCACATAGAGAAGAAATATTGTTAATTTTTGCAAGGAGGTCTGCTGGGCTAAGTTTTCCTAAGTACAAGAGTCCCCATTTTTCTTAATAGGAAAACCCAAACTCCTTGACTCTGCTTTTAAGAACTTCGAAGAGTTGCTACCTGTCTCTCCAAAGTTACCCTTGTTGTTCAATCATCCAAAGAATAACCATTGTATTCCATGGCCCACTCTGGGCACTAAATAAGCAGCAGTGGACCTCATAGGGCCTGGTGTATGGTGAGGGAAATATAGGCAGAATAACTAATACACAGGGCTTCCCTGGTGGCTCAGTGCTAAAGAATCTGCCTGCAGTGCAGGAGACACAGGAGACGTGGGTTCGATCCCTGAGTCAGGAAGATCGCCCAGAGGAGAAAATGGAAACCTACTCCAGCATTCTGAGTGTGATGTTGTCATAACAGCTGGCTGCAGAGCGCAACAGGGATGTGATGTGGGGTGATAACCTCCACTAGAGGACGGAGAAGGCTTCCGCAAGGAAATGACATTTAAATCTAGCGACAGTTTGCCAGACCAAGAGGTGGAGGGGGAGGACTGTAGGCACAGAGATCCATACAGATGAGCTTCAGCAGTGGAGACGAGGCTGGCCCATCAACAAACTGAAAGGCCTTTGAGGCTCGAGGTACACGTGCGGATGAGATGGGTACAATGAGCTGGAGGGGTAGCTGCAAACGAAAGAACAAAGTGGACCATTTCACACGCTGCTGAGCACAGACACAATTCCCTGCCTCCTTGCTTTTCTTTATACAATGGCTGGCCCTTGATTGCCAGCCATGCCCTCACACTCCTGGTGCAAACACTCTTTACGTCAAAGTCCAAACCTACTGCTAACACCTCCAGGAAACCTGCCCTGTTCTTAGAAGGAACTGACTCCGCTCCTCGCCCTTGCCCTGTGCATCTCTGCATGAGCAGACACGTGTCTTCAGCACCCCTCTTGGCATGTTACACACATGTTACACTGAGGATGGAGCTGCAACCTCCTCCCCCTCATCTCTGTCTCCCCATCATCCAGCTTACAACACACTAGTTCCCCTGATACGACAACACTTTTGATCTCCTCCTTTGATTTATTTTATTGTGCCACGCACCTAATCAAAGTCTAATGGACATGTATTGGATGAATTGAGCAATGAGGAAGAGAAAGACACCATTTCAGAAGCAGGGGCTGCCACAAGAAGACCAAGGCTGAGGTCAGCCCAGAGTCTCCAGCAGCTGGACGTGGTCACCTAACTGCAGCCCTTGCAGCTGGACCACGAGTCCTTTCTTGACAGAGGATCAGAGTAACAACTGAGGTTTTTACCCAAGGTTGGCCTTTGACCAGCGAATGCTCTCTGTAAGTTTGTGCCACGGGTTTGACGTGCAGCAGGAGGTGCCTATTTCACTGTAGCAGCATCCCACGGGAGTTCGTGACGGTCACAGGCATCTCCCAGCCCAGGCCCCAAGTGACAGCCACAGCTGTCACACAGCCTCACCCCGGTATCAGCTGCCAGCCTCCCCACAGCAGCAGCCGTTAGCACCCTGTGGACAGGTCCGGGCAATGCCTGCCTTGCTCTGAATTCCATCAGTGGACAAGCCCACCCTGACCCCACTGGTGCTGGGGGCCGGGTGATATCACGGGTGCTCTGTGGCTTCCACATTACTGAAGATGGCTTCAAATGATCTAAGAAGGACAAGTGAAACCGACCACCGGAGCTCGCTTCTCCTGTGTTAGATGCAGCCCATACGCTGAAGTGGAGCCCGTCCTCTTTGCTAGTGCAGGCAAAGATGCAAATTAATGCTTTAATGCAAAATTTAAAGATCTAAATGTACAGGCTAATGGTGTTCAGAGCTGGGACATGGGCAAAAGTTGGCAATTTTGAGTCCGACTGGATGGGATTGGAGATACTCAGACCAGTTTTGTGGGCACAGGTCAATCACTCTGTACTCTCTGAACTGGGTGTCTATTTATTCCAGTGTGGGAGGAAGGAGCTGACGATTTTAAGAGCCTCGTCTGGTTCTAATATTCAGAAGTTCCCATTGTAGACTAAGAGATACACTTACTCTGAGCCAGCAATTCTCCTGGGTCCTTTCATGTCTGCTATCTATCCCCACATCTCTGTAGATTTCAATATGCCCACAAGTCCTTATGTTCCCGACAAGGAAACTGCAAGGGGTTGGCAGCAGAGGGGGAGTGAACATTCCGAATTCACATAGATATCAAAGGATCAAAGGCAGCACTGGATTAAATCCAGGGGGGTCTGCCTAGGGTAACATCTTCTCTGACCTCAAAATTATCTCCACAGTGTATGCAAATGTCCCCGCCAGCCCCCGGAGCCCGCAGAGCATCCTACATCATCTCTAGCAGAAGGAAGGGGAAGGGATTAAGCTGCAGAACGAGAAACTGAGATTGGAGTAAAAAGAAATGGCCTGAAAGGACGCAGGTACCAGAGTGGAAGTAAGAACGGATGCGTTTCTAAAGACACAGCTGCCCTTGAGCCCAGAAAGTTTTAATCTGGTCCAGGCTGGACGCCACGGCACAGACTGGGAGGCCTGAAAGCCTCTTTGCATGTTAGAGGAAAAGAGTAAAGTTTGGAAATGAAGACGAGCAGAACGAGAAGCAGACTTATTCGTGACGGTCTCGAACTTCTCATCGGTTTTCTCGAAAAAATTAAAACCCCAGTCCCTTCATTTTAAAGAATATATTTTATTTAAGAAACTGTTTCGTTATTATGTCTCCTATAAATTGCCTGAAAATTATTTCTGTTACATAGAAACATAATGAGCCTCATTACATATATGAGAAAACTGAGGCCAAGCCAGTTTTAGACAAATTGCATCCTGATCCCTAGATTCAGTTTTCACACCTCACTGATGTGGCAGAGACAGCTGGGTGGTGACCCAAGGGCTATGTTTCCTTTTTTTATCCCTTAGTAGCAGACTCTTATCTCATTTGCAGCAAGGCATTAACTAGAAAACAACAGTGATTGTTACCCAATGTTGAGTGTTTATCAGCCTGTTTCCAAGCCTCCCCTTCAACAAGGGTTGATCATATGACCAAGTTCTAGACCAAGGGTAAGTAGACTTTTGTGGGGTGATTCCAAAAAGACCTTTTAATGGAAACAGAACCAACAAGAGCAGAACCAAACCCACCACCCCACCCCCACCCCCCACCCCACCCCACCCCCCATCCCGTCCTCATGAGCCCTAGCCATGAAAAGCAGAAGTTCCACCCACATCTTGGGCCATCAGGCAACCTTGAGGACAAAACCAGGCACTGGGATGGAAACGCCAGAATAATAATGGGAGGCTGAGTGCCTGAGGATCCTACAGTGGCCATGCCAACACTGGCTAGCTCTTCTCTGGAATTTTTTTGTGTGAGAAAGAAAAAGATGATTTCTGTAAAGCCACTATTTATTGGAAGAGGATTTCTTCTACATGCAACTAGCCCAAATCCTGGACTTCCCAGGTGGCTCCGTGGTAAAGAACTTGCCTGCCAATGTTAGAGTTGTTTAGTCGCTGTCATGTCCAACTCTTTGTGACCCCGTGGACTACAGCACACCAGGCTTCCCTGTCTTTGACCATCTCCTGGAGCTCACCCAAACTCATGTCCATTGAGGCGGTAATGCCATCCAGCCATCTCATCCTCTATCGTCCCCTTTTCCTGCCTTCAACCTTTCCCAGGATCAGGGTCTTGATAATGAGTCAACCCTTCACGTCAGTTAGCCCAAAGTATTAGAACTTCAGCTTCATTGTCAGTCCTTTCAATGAATATTCAGGACTGATATCCTTTAGGATTGACTAGTTTGATCTTGCTATCCAAGGACTCTTGAGTCTTCTCCAACACCTCAGTTCAAAAGCATCATTTCTTTGGCACCCAGCCTTCTTTATGGTCCAACTCTCACATCCACATGTGACTACTGGAAAACCATAGTTTTGACTCTAAGGTCTTTGTCAGCAAAGTGATGTTTCTGCTTTTTAATACGCTGTCTAGGTTTGTCATAGCTTTTCTTCCAAGGAGCAAGCATCTTTTAATTTCATAGCTACAGTCACCATCCGCAGTGATTTTGAGCCCAGGAAAACAAAGCCTGTCACTGTTTCCATTGTTTCTCCAACTATTTGCCAATATTAAGATGTAGGTTTAATCCTGGGTTGTGACGTTTCCCTGGAGAGGGTAATGGCAACCTACTCCACTATTCTTGCTTGGGAAATCCCATGGGCCGAGGAGCTTGGAGGGCTATAGTCCATGGGGTCACAGAGATTAGGACACGACTTAGTGACTAAACACACACACACACACACACACACACACGCATGCACACCCCCTTAACCCTAGTGATGACAACCAGATGTCTTAGAAAGGGATTTCTACCGACTATGAGACCTGGTTCCTCCATTGCTTCATGTGGTCACGGGAAGAGGCAAGGCATAATGGACATGACCTAACTCATCAAACCCTCGCTGCCGTCAACTATACGACAGTCTCATCTTATTTCTCACTGACAAAGAAGAAAAGCTGCCATTAAACCATGACATGCCCCCGATGGTAAGAGGCAAATCAACGTGAGAAACGTTCAAACGTGAGGGGAAAACAACCTATGAAATACGCGGGTGCAAAATTTAGTGAGGCACAGAGCTTAGATTTTAAATTCCTCAGATCAACCCCTCCTCCCACCGTTATTTTGAAGAAAGGAAAACGGAGGCCCAGCTCGGAGGAATGGCTTCTCCAAGTTCAGCAACGGAAACAAGAGGAGAATTGTTCCTGTAAATCAAGAGTTCCTTACTAGATTCCGATCGAGACCAAATTTTTGCTCATGATACCTTGACTGTTAGTGACATGTTTATTTAATCACCCACCTGTTCCTATTCTTCTCCCTAAAATATGCGGCACGGAATAAGCAGAGACAATGGCCCACGTGATGGGCTCAGCAGTGACAGGAGATGACGGAGGCTGATTTCACAGCAAATCCACACTCTTGCATTACAGGACCTTGGTCAACAGCCCTGAAGGGGACAGGGACACCAGGTGGCCCCAGAGGAGCACAGGTGGGAATCTTCTGAGGCACAGGAACTGAGGTGGCCGGCAGCAGCGAGCCTGGGGCTCCGAGGAGACTCAGGTCAAATCGCTGCTCCCTCCTCCTGCGCAGTGGGGAGGCACTGGTGAATGCGCTCAACACAGAGGACACCACCGACCCAGACACCCAGTCATCAGAGACGGAAGCAGCCGGAGAAACAGTGCCTCGCTCCAACCTACATGCGGCTAGAGTGCTTCTCATCTCTCAGAGTCTGATAGGGGCTCGAAAGACCACACTTTTACCAGTGAGGTTGATTCTGGAGTCAAAGAAACAGTACAGAGGCCGGTTCAACCATTCACATAATGAACACCAGGGTCCTGGACTAAAGAAGTGAAGCCGGATAGAATAAAAGGGATGACCCAAGCAAACACCAGTGAAGCTTCTCAAATATCAAGCTTCTGAAGTCATTTTCATGGTTTGGGGACTACTTTCTCCTCTGCTGCAAAAAGTCGATGTCCTCACTCTCCACATCCCTCACTGCAATCCATCCTTTTAGGCTATGCATAAATAAGGTGCGAATGACGAATAGCAGGGTAGATGGCTGACGACAGCTGCATTCATACAGGGAATCCGAGACAGTCTAAGTGATCCCGTTTTGATGGCAAAATGTCAGCCATCACCGTCAGAATGGAGAAGCGCCTGAGTCACTGGAACTCCCATCGCTATCGCCCTCCTCAGCAGACTTTTCTACATGGGGGATGCTTGCAGGGAAAATAGGCATGGCTTCTCCATTTTTTTCTTAGCCAAAAAATTAAAATCTAAATATAGGGTATATATGTGTATATATGTGAATGCTCAAACTAGAGAAAGTTTTGCACAATAGAGCAAAGTAAAAAAAGGCAAACGATTACATTTAAAAATATACAAGAGTGTGGATTGGACTCATATAGCACAGGAAAGTAGAAATGTCTAGGAGGCCTGCTTTAATGAAGACATAAGAATAGTTCATAATTAGCAGAAGCCTTGAAATTGAAATTTTCTCTGATACTTTAGATCAAATAAGATGAAGTTCATGAGAAAGCTCTAAGAACTAGAAAGCACTACAGACATGTTTTCTTGAACATGATTGTTCGAATTGGTTTTGTTCTCACAGTGCACTGATTGTATTGCAGTTGAGTCCTCCCTACAATCAGAGCTAGAATTACTTTACCTTACCAAAGAAAAAAACAAGGCTTCAGAAAAGTAACTAGCCCAAAGCCCTTCCTCAAATTGTACAGCTATCAAGATAGGGGTAGCATTGAAGTTGAAATTCCAATACTTTGGCCACCTGATGCAAAGAGCTGACTCATTTGAAAAGACCCTGATGCTGGAAAAGATTGAGGGCAGGAGGAGAAGGGGACAACAGAGGATGAGATGGTTGGATGGCATCACTGACTCAGTGGACATGAGTTTGGGTAAATTCCGGGAGTTGGTGATGGACAGGGAGGCCTGGCTTGCTGCAGTCCATGGTGTTGCAAAGAGTCGGACACGACTGAGAAACTGAGCTGAACGGAACAAGATAGGGGACTGTGGGCAGAGAGTGGAGTTCCAAGGGGCAAGACCTCTTCCTTGCAATTGATCCCAAGGAAAGGAAGACAGAGGGCTTCCCTGGTGACTCAGTGCTAAAGAACCTGCCTGTCAATGCAGGAGTTGTGAGTTTAGTCCCTGGATTGGGAAGATCTCCTGGAAAAGGAAATGACAACCCACTTTAGTATTCTTGCTGGGATAATCCCAGGGACAGAGGAGCCTGGTGGGCTACAGTCCCTGGGGTCGCAAAGAGTCAGGCATGACTTAGTGACTGAGCACACACACAAAGGGGAAGACAGAGCTGGTGCTCACTAAGCGCTTACTATAGTCAAGGGAAGCTTTTAGACATCATCGCCTCACATGCTCCCTGAAACAAACCCTAGTAGGTACTATCTTTATTCGCACTAAAAAAAAAAAAACTAGAAAGCTGAGGTTCACAGAGGTTAGAAACCTACCCAAGGTCACCCTGAGAAGGCCGAAGAACCAGATCTCAGACAGAAGTCTGGTAAACAGCAAGGACATGGCTAGCCTTACCCGGTCAGGAGTTTTCCCACCCTGCGACCGTAAAGATGCGTTTAGTTCATCTGGAGTAATAACACCTCTCAGTACCTCTGGGGAAAAGAGGATCTTCAAGTACCTTCAGTCTGGATAGATATTCCCCTGCCAGGAATTCAATTCTGGAATAAGCAAATGGTCTCCCTTTCTCTGTAAACCTACATTCCACCAAACAAATATATTAATAATGAGGCCTCTGAAACATTCAGACATTATTTTTCCTGCAAATCTTGGACCGTTTAGAAGGAGATCAGACTTTGTTTGCTTGGCAGGGAGCTGTGTCAGTGATTTGTTCCAAAGCATAGAAGGACAGCACTGGAAACGTGGTGTAAGAGACCAGAGGAGAAGGGCAAGGGCAGGGGTGAGAGGGGAGTCGGGGGAGAGGAGGAAGGAGGGGAGAGGAGAAACAGGACGAGGGAGGAAAGAGGCTGAAGGAGGGAGCAGCTGCTGTGAGCGCTAGGCTGAAGATGCCTTTGAAACAGAGACACCAGGTCAGCTCTCAATACAGCAGCTGATCCTCGGCTACTAGAAAAGGAACTGGAGTTAGCACTTCCGTCTGTCCAGAAAGGCAGCTGGAAGATGCAGATAAAAGAAGGGCCACTCATTTCCTCCCTCCACCCCTCCACCCTGCATCGCCTACAACTTTGAATGCAGACGAACGCAGGGGAGAGACAGGGTGCTGGGCCCAAAGACAGGGGTGGGCCGGAAGGAGGGAGCAGCCTGAAAGCTGATCAAAAACACTTTCAAGTTAAGATTAAACTCTGCAGATTTCAGGAGGCCAATTTAATGGGAAACATTCCCTGTTCTCCCTGCCCCTCCTCTGGCTTCCCATGGGAAGGGGACTGGGCTGTGATGTTGCTCATCAGAGAACACCGTGGGTACCAGATCTTATCCAAATGAGCAGCTGTGAAAGGCTAAAAAGGGAGAACTGGGGGAAAAATAGTTTACAAAGTGTTGAAAGGGACAGAAGGGTGGGAAAGGGGGAT
The DNA here is from genome assembly GCF_042477335.2 of Ovis canadensis. Taxonomy (NCBI): domain Eukaryota; kingdom Metazoa; phylum Chordata; class Mammalia; order Artiodactyla; family Bovidae; genus Ovis; species Ovis canadensis. The sequence goes on along the minus strand of NC_091246.1, from coordinate 3,618,395 downwards.
TTTAATTATCCTGCCTCCTCTCCGTGGAGGGGCAGGACTCCCAGAGGCATAGAAAGGCCATTAGCTCGGAAAGAGAAAGCCAGCCCAGGAAGCAGGGTATCTGGTTCCAGCTCCAGCTCAGTCTGTTTGGCTTTTCTGGCCTCGGTTTCCCCATACGGCAAATGGAAAGGGTGGGGACACTGTTGAGATTGAAATTGTGCTATACGGAGCACGGTATTCAATACTATGTTTGGTGTTGTTTAGTAACTAAGTCATGTCTGACTCTTTGCAACCCCATGGACTGTAGCTCACCAGGCTCCTCTCCCCATGGGATTTCCCAGACAAGAATACTGGAGTGGGTTTCCTTCTTCAGGGAATCTTCCTGACCCAGGAATCGAACCCAAGTCTCCTGCATTGTAGGTGGATTCTTTACCCCTGTGCCACTGGGGAAACCCTTCAATACTCTATTGCTATGTATAAACAAGCAAGTGACTAGAGAGAGAGCTCTAAAATAGATAGCTCTGAAGGACTGTCCATATGCTCAGATCCTCGGGTGGTATTCTGCACCTCTCAGGGTTACATGTACACATCCTCCTGGCTGACCAGATTGAGCATGTGGTGAGTATCACTCCACAGGGCTCTGGAAGCATGTTAGCATGTCTCTAGCCAGACAGTCATGAAATCAGAGGCAGAACCAAGTATGGCTAATCGGACGTCCTGTAGGATCTCTGAAGAGAAAGACGAATATCAAATGACTTCACTCGTATGTGGGATGCAAAAAAAAAGCAAACAAATAAAATTTCTAAAAACTCCATAAATACAGAGATCAGATTAGTGGTTACAAGAGGGAAGTGGGTTCGGAAGTGGGCAAAATGGGTGAAGGGGGTCAACAGTATGATGCTGAATAGCAACCAGACTTGAGAAGATGAGCACTTTGTAATGCACACAGATGTAAAATGATAATGCTGTACACCTGACACTCATATAATAAAAAAGAAAGAAAGAAACAGATATCCTTAGCACTCTAGCTACAAGGAACTAAATTCTGCCAAAGCCGCATAAGCCCGGAACTACCCACAACCACCCAGTAGAGCCTTGAGAAGAGAGGGTGGCCCAACCAATACCTTGACTTCAGCCTTATGAGGCCCTAAAGGCAAGGACCTAGGTAAACTGTGTCTGCACTCCTGATCCATAGCAACTGTGAAACAATAAACATGTGTTTCTTGAAGCCACCAGGCTTGTCTTAACATTGGTAATACCAATAGATAACTAATACAATAGGAAAAAAATGTTTAAATCATACTATTGTGGGATAATGGTGGTTTAGTCACTAAGTCATGTCTGCCCTTTGTGATTCTACGGACTATAGCCTGCCCGGCTCCTCTGTCCATGGGATTCCCCAGGCAAGAATACTGGAGTAGGTTGCCATTTCTTTCTCCAGGGGATCTTCCCCACCCAGGGACTGAGCCTGGATCTCCTGCATTGCAGGCAGATTCGTTCCTCACTGAGCCAGCAGGGGACCCCTAATACTCCTGTGGAGTTATGCAATAAATAATTGTTGAAAGAACTGTGATAATAATTGTCGTCATCAAGACATACCTGAGATGTCACTCAGCGCCTCCTTCTAAAGGAAGCGTCCCTCAACACAGCCCCTGTTCACACCATGTAACCCGACTCCCTCCAGCAACAGCTGGCTCAGCCCTGAGCAGCAAAAATATGTAAGGCAGATATGTGGTTTTACCTTTTCTCATAGACCCATTAAAGATGTAAAAAGACAACACTGATTTTAATAATATCTGATTTAACAAATACGTAAAACTACCTTTTAAAACACATGGCACCGGCCAGATGTCAAGTGCTCAGCAGCCTCACGTGGCTGGTGACAGTGAAGTGGGGTCAGCTTGACAGCTGTCTGGGGGTGGCTGGTCCGTAGATCGGCTGTCCATCAAAGAATCTGCCCTCTGATTTCTCCCGACGAGATGAGCTGAATCAGTCACATTTTTTTCTCTAGGCAATTCAGACTAAGAAGCATAGAAAGACTGCCAGTTGGTGTTTGGAGGGGCTGCAGTGGAAAGGTGAGGAGAAGACCTGCAGAGGCTGGGAGGGGCTGGGAGCGAGTTTCGGGGTGGAGGAAAGGGTCTCCGAAACCGCAGAAGCAAAGAGCAAATGGCAACAGAAAACAGATAAATGGAGTGTAGCTGAAAGCAGGGTAATAGCTAGTTTATCGGAGTGAAGAAAGGGCCCTTTCTCCATTCAGCGCATATTTATGGAGGATTTCCCACGCACTGAGCACTGTGCCAGGCACTGGAGTATAAATAACAAAATGGAGACAGTTCTTTTCATCAAGGAATTGATGTTCTAGTGGGAAATACAAGATGTGGAACAAGTAGCTATCCAAGTAAAAGTGTAGCTACACAAAGGGCTTCGGAGGAGACTTACAGGCTACATTGTATGGGTGCGTGTGTGTTAAGTCACTTCAGTCTTGTCTGACGCTTCGCGACCCCAGGGACTGTAGCCCACCAGGCTCCTCTGTCCGTGGGATTCTCCAGGCAGGAATGCTGGAGTGGCTTGCCATGCCCTCCTCCAGGGGATCTTCCAGACCCAAGGACTGAACCCTCGTCTCCTGTGGCTTGTGCACTGCAAGTGGATTCTTTACTACCGAGCCGTCGGGAAGTTGGCCAGTGAAGCCTCTTAGATGAAAGGGCAGTGAAGCCAGATCCTGAGAAAGGAGCAGGATCTTCTGGCGGCAAGAGGAGGCAAAAGTGTCCAGGCAGAGAGCTGCATGCAGGAAGGCATGGAGGCAGCAAAGACCCGGGTACTCAGGGGCTAAAGGAAAACCGTGGATAGAGGGGTAGTCTTTCTTTTTAAAAGGTTTTTTTGGGGGGTGGGGGGATGTGGATGATTAAACTTAAAGTCTTTATTGAATTTGTTACAATATTGCTTCTGTTTGATGTTTTGGCTGCAAGGCATGTGGGATCTCAGCTCCCTGACCAGGGATTAGACCAGAAACCCCTGCAATGGAAGGCAAAGTCTTAACCGCTGGGCCACCAGGGAAGCTCCAGAAGCTTAGTCTTGAAGCTGAATCCAGCCTCTGTACCCCAACACTGAATTAAATCTCAGAGACAGAGTTTTGGGTGAAGTAAAAAAGAATAGCTTTATTGGTTTGCCGAAGGAAGAGAGCCATATCTGGCTAATGCCCTCAAAACTGTGTGTCCCAGCCTGGAGGGGGTAGTGAGGAGTTTTATAACAACGGTTCAAAGAGGGGGAGGGGATCAGCTCATGGACATTCTTCTGATTGGTTGATGGTGAGGTAAGTTGATGATGGTCAGCATCATCAAAACGCCAGTCCGGAATCCCTGTGCTTATGGAAGGCACTCAGTTAACCTCTCCCACCTGGTGGGGGTTTCAGTATCTGCAAAACAGCTCAAAGAAAATTGTTCTGTGTACCCCTGAGGGGGAAGCTGGACCTGTCCCAAGGCTGTACTATTGTTTCTTAACTGTCCCTTCCTTGGCCTCTGTATCCCCTCCCTTGCCTAATCAGCAACTGTTGAACCTGCCCTTTGGAACTCAGGGGAGATCTTGGAGGCTGAAAGAAAAGTGAAGTCGCTCAGTCGTGTCCGACTCTTTGAGACCCCGTGGACTGTAGCCTACCAGGCTCTTCTGTCCATGGGATTTTCCAGGCAACAGTACGGGAGTGGGTTGCTATTTTTTTTCCTGTCATCAAGAAATGAGAAACACAAAAAGGCTTTTGTTCCCAGGACCCCAGCAGGGTCCTGCTCAGTTTCAGTCTGAAAACGGACAGGACTCTGAGTTGAGGCTGGGAAACCGGCAAGGAGGCACGGGCGCCACAGGAGCCTGGAGGCCCTGAACTCCTGCCGGGGCTCCAGGGGTCACCGTGCTTCCAGGACCACCCTCCCAGCCCAGCATCCTTGGGGCCTGGCCCATTCCTGGATGCTAGATCTTTGATGAGTTCCATGAGAACTTGTTCCCCATTTTAACCTCAAACATATCTTTAAAATAAACTCGCTTTTGTTGAAATAGTTTGAAGGGGGTTTTGTCTCTTTCCAGAAAATAACCCCAGATTTTAAGCCCAGTGCCCATATTCTCCGGAGAAGGCGATGGCGTCCACCCCAGTGCTCTTGCCTGGAAAATCCCACAGACGGAGGAGCCTAGTAGGCTGCAGTCCATGGGGTTGCTAAGAGTCGGGGACAACTGAGCGACTTCACTTTCCCTTTTCACTTTCATGCATTGGAGAAGGAAATGGCAATTCACTCCAGTGTTCTTGCCTGAAGAACCCCAGGGACAGGGGAGCCTGGTGGGCTGCCGTTTATGGGGTTGCACAGAGTCGGACATGACTGAAGTGACTCAGCAGCAGCAGCAGCCCATTCTCTCCCAGGCCTGGGGAGCCCACCTTGCCTCAGGGTCACCATCAGGACAAGTGCCGACCCTGTGCAAACAGACACAACCCTGACCAGCTCCGTACACTTGAGGCTAGACACAATCAGCCTGGTCCTGACCTAGTCCCCGTAACTCTTCAGATGAAGCTTGACGATGCTGCGATTCCAGATGAGACGCCCAAGGTCACAGCCAGCAGAGAGTCTTGACCTGCCTTCAAGGAGCTGGCCATTTCACAGCCAGGCCTGGTTCAGTTTGCAGGCATGAGATGAGCATCTGCTCTAGTGGGAAAGGGTAAGGAAACTGACGTTGACAAGGGCCCACCGTGTTCCAGGATCCTCACTGACACGATCTCATGTGACTACTCACAACCACCCACAGAGTCAGGTATTATTGTAGATGAAAGGAGGACCCCTTCGAGGGCTCGAAAGGGGGCTCTTGTCTAACACTTGAAAATGAATTGTCCGAGGAGACACACGTGCTGACAAGGCAAGAGACCTTATTGAGAAGGGGTGCCTGGGTGAAGAGCAGGAAGGCAAGGGAACCCAGGAGAACTGCGCTGCAGTGTGGCTCGCAGTCTCAGCCTTTATGGAGATGGGATTAGTTTCCAGGTTGTTTCTGGCCAATTACTCTGGTTCGGGGTCCTTCCTGGTGGCTCATGCATTGCTCAAGATGGATGCCAGCGAGGAGGATTCTGGCAGGTGGTAGGAAACCTGATATCTCCTTTTAACTTTTTCTGAACTCTTCCAGTTGACGGTGGCTTATTAGTTCCATATTCCTTACCAGGTTACCTTCCGTCATTAAAATAACTCACACAAATAGTTACTATGGTGCCTGGCCAGAGTAGGCAGTTTTAGTCAATGTGTTGCCCCTAACATTACCTCCTTATTTTATAGAAGACAGATCTGGGATTCATAGGAACTAAGTCAAACAGATTGGTTCCAAATAGGAAAAGGAGTGCGTCAAGGCTGTATATTGTCACCCTGCTTATTTATTGTATATGCAGAGTACATCATAAGAAATGCTGGGCTGGAAGAAGCACAAGCTGGAATCAAGATTGCCGGGAGAAATATCAATAACCTCAGATATGCAGATGACACCACCCTTATGGCAGAAAGTGAAGAGGAGCTAAAAAGCCTCTTGAGGAAAGTGAAAGAAGAGAGTGAAAAAGTTGGCTTAAAGCTCAACATTCAGAAAACTAAGATCATGGCATCCATTCCCATCATTTAATGGGACATAGAAGGGAAAACAGTAGAAACAGTGTCAGACTTTATTTTGGGGGGCTTCAAAATCACTGCAGATGGTGATTGCAGCCATGAAATTAAAAGACACTTACTCCTTGGAAGGAAAGCTATGACCAACCCAGACAGCATATTAAAAAGCTTTGGCAACAAAGGTCCATCTAGTCAAGGCTATGATGTTTCCAGTGGTCATGTATGGATGTGAGAGTTGGACTATAAAGAAAGCTAAGCACCGAAGAATTGATGCTTTTGAACTGTGGTGTTGGAGAAGACTCTTGAGAGTCCCTTGGACTGCAAGGAAATCCAGCCAGTCCATCCTAAAGGAGATCAGTCCTGGGTGTTCATTGGAAGGACTGATGTTGAAGCTGAAACTCCAATACTTTGGCCACCTCATGCGCGAAGAGTTGACTCATTGGAAAAGACCCTGATGCTGGGAAAGATTGAGGGCAGGAGGGGAAGGGGACGACAGAGGATGAGATGGTTGGATGGCATCACCAACACGATGGACATGGGTTTGGGTGGACTCTGGGAGTTGGTAATGGACAGGGAGGCCTGGTGTGCTGTGGACCATGGGGTTGCAAAGAATCGGTCACGACTGAGTGACTGCACTGAACTGAAGTCAAACAGAGGTCTCCATTGGAAGAACTGGGTTTTAGATCCAAGTTCATTTGACTCCAAAAAATACCACCTTCTGAGTCTCTGAACCAACTCCTGAAATGCAAAGATGTGTAAGACCATCTCTGTCGTCCTAACCTCTATATTGTCATTGCCTGTTGAGAGTTCTTCCCTAGCAGACTAGAAGCTCCTAAAGATTACAGCCCCAGCCATTCAACACAGGGCTGGCATATAATAGTTTCTCAATAAACATGAGTTGTTGGAACAAATGATGAGGTAGCCAGAGATGTCAACACCCAACTTGTCTTCTGGCCTGAGCACTCAGAATTTAAGGACCCAGCTTGACTCAGAGATCTAAGTACTCTACTCTGCATACCTGGGACAGGTGGGCCCCAGTCCCTAAAGACGCTGGCACCGTCTTATCTCTTCCTAGCCCTCAGGAAAGGGAGAAAAACCAAGGGGTGGTGAGAAAAAGACTGTATCACTAAGGCTGGATTGACAGTGGGGGCAGAGGGAGTCTCAGGTGACCTCTGCCAGCTCGTGCTGAGGGTCACATGAGTCAGGGAATCGGAAAGATAAAAGTCTTTGGGAGAACAAAGGAAAATAAAACTACATAAATAAAAACGAAGATGAGCTGCCATAGTGTTGGTTGGTCTTGATCCTAATTCCTTCACATCTAGTGCCTGGGATCCACTAGAGGGTCTTTAATAAACAGTGGCTGGATCAGTGGGTGGATAGATGGATGGATGGATGAATAAATGAATGAATGATAAATGAAAGGAACACTGGCCAGGGATGAAGAGACCTAAGTTCTAATTCCAGTTCTGCCAAAACCCTTCTACCAAGGGATTTAATCCCTTAGACTCCACTCTTCATCTCTAAACCCTGACTCAGAACATCTCTGTTGCGTGAGCCTGAGCACCACAGCCTCCTTGCTATGTGATTCTGGAGAGCTCGGAAACCCCTTTACGATATAATCTAGCAGGATTGACAGCAACCTCAGGCAGGCCAAGAGCTCCCATCACAACCCCATGCCCAGGACAAGATCAGTTGGCACCCTTCCTCACCCTGACCCCTGACACGACAACGTCTACATTGCTTCTTGTAGGCAATGCAGAGGGCATCATTTCTCACTGAATCCCATTTGGCTCAGAGAGATTTTCAGTGGGGCTCTGGGGCTCAGATTGAATTGGCATGCAGAAAAGAACACTCTGGAACAAGGCCAGACAGTGGGTCTCTTGACATCAAGTCCTGCTGGCTCTAATCCCAGGTCTAGGTCCTTCATTGCTTCCTTCAGTAAGTGTTTACGGAGTGCCTACTGTGCGTCAGACACTGTACTAAAGACTAGCAATACGTGGTGAATGAAAGAAACCCGTCCTCCATTCTCTCAATGCCAACAATCTCCTATGGGATCCAAAGTTCAAACAACCACAGCAGTTACAGCAAAATCCTCAAGTGCCAGGAGGGAAAGTACGGTGAGCGCTGAGGGCATACAGTGAGGTCTCCAGGCTAGTCCAGGGAATGAGGACAGGCTTCCCTGAAGAAATGCGGTCTGAACTGAGATCCAAAGGATGAGTGGGAGTCGGGCAGGCTCAGAGAAGAGACTTCCATTTACAAGAGCAGGAACGCACAGCACCTGTTTTCCTGGAGTCCGCAGCCCACGGGCTGCTTTTCCTCACTTTCGGGAGCTCTTATTCCAGTTTCATCTGTCAATTTCTCTAAGTCTTTATCACACTTTATCAAAATGTGTATCAGTGTGAGAAAGCGAACGTCTGTCACCCCTCCCCTCGGGCAATGGCAAAACTGAAATCCTGTGAAGACGACGGCACGCTTCCTATTTTAATTATTTTTGCGTCTTCCTTGGCTGGACTGTTTCTTAAGCCCCACTCTCTCTCTCTCTGGGTAGAAAATACTCTCGTCTCTACTGATGTAGAAAAAGTTTCTAGGATGTGAAAGTGTCTATGGGAGAAATAGTGTGAGGGAAGAGGGGCTGGGAGAAAGCAATGTAAGCAACGACCGTATCTCAAACCTGGGGGTCGCATGAAGCGCAGTGGACTCCGGTAAACTTGGACTGCAACTTCCAACAACACGCTACGTAGCCAGATGCCCTTGAGTGTGCAGAGTCCACTCAGTGCCAGAGCCTGCTCTGAGCGCTTTGCAAGGACGGGCTCACCTAGACTGTACATCCCTTTAAATAGGAGCTGTTATTAACCTGATGTGCAGTTCAGGGGAGAAACAAGGGAGTACCAGCTTTGCCCCAGATGCCTCAGGGGTCAGTGCAGAGCTGGAATACGACTGCAGGCGGTGTGTCTCCATAGCCCTGACTTTAATCTCCAGGCTCAAGGTCCTTGTGCAGTAAAAATGTGAGTCCCCTTTACGTGTGGGGAAGCTTGGGGCACAGAGGACTTTATCACTGGCTGAAATTCACACAGCTAAAAGTGTGAATCCAAGGAGTCTGGCTTCAGAGCCCTGCTGTTATCCACCATATGCAGCTGCCTCTGAAGACGGTCATTCCTCCGTGAGCCTGGGTCCCACTCTTTGCCAGCAGCTTAGAGAGGCATTCCTATATCCCCAGGCCACAGACCGAAAGGAAATAAGCAGATTCACTGTCCCTAGTGGTAGTGGTCTGGTGGGAAAGATGGGTGTCTAGCAAACAAATTGCATCTTCTATGAATGGCAAAAACAAGGTGCTCGGGATTGGGATGAGATTTTTTTTTTTTCACTTTTAAAAACATTTATTTTAATTAGAAGATAATTGCTTTACAATATCGTGATGGCTTTTGTCAATCATTAATGTGAATCGGCCACAGGTACACGTGTCCTCTCTACCTTGAGCCCCCCTCCCACCTCCCCCCCACCCCATCCTCCAGGCTGCCACAGAGCATTGGCTTTGGGTGCCCTGACCTGTACATCAAACTTGTGCCGGCTATCTATTTCCCATCTGGTAATGTGTATGTCTCAATGCTAGTCTCTCAAATCATCCCACCCTCTCCTTCTCCCACTGAGTCCAGAAGTCTGTCCTTTACGTCTGTGTCTCCCTTAAACAAGGCAGTGATGGCACAAGATTCGGCTTAGTGTCGGGCTCAGAGTAGAAAGCCAGCAAGTGGAAAGGAATCTTTCTTTCGTTGTCCATGAACATGGAAGGGTTGCGACTGAGCATGGGGTACCAAATAAGGGATGTCAGAGTGGGGAAGACGTCATAGTGGTCACTGGAGAGTAATCCACTGTCCAGTGCACAAAATTCCCGAAAAATACTCTTCCAGTCACTGTTAAAATGCCTTCTGAGGCCGACAACTCAGTTGCGTCAAATAAGAATGAGCGCACTCGGATAAAGTAAGCGCTGAGGTTGGGGAGGGGTTAGAGTTATTAATCTCTGAAGATAGGAGAAAATTACTTTCCCATCAGAGCTTTTGTGAGAGGTTAGTCCACAAGCCTCTTACAATGATACTTAACCTATAGTAAGTAAACAACTGGTAAAAATTAGTCATTATTATGCATGATGTTATTACTGTTGTTTATTTATGTGGTGCCTAAGGGCTCCAGTTTCAGTGTAAATAAACCGCCCCCATATTTTAGACAATCTGCAGAACCAGACACTTCTATGTATGCTATAGCCTCAGAAGGAAACCAGACAGCCAAGGACACTGAAGCCATTGATTTGCCTTTCTGAATGAATTTGTTTTTTACTCCTTAACTGATTCTGCAGACTGGAAACCTGAAGCTTACAAAAACAGGATTTTTAAAAGAGAGGAAATGATTTTTTGCTGTCCATAAACATGCTTTCCAGCCTCTCAAGTAAGTTCTGGATGTAGGACTGTATTAGTTAGTTATTGCTGCATAACAAACACAAAATCTTGGTGACGCATTACAGTAAGCTTTTATGCTCTCAGATCTATCAGTCTACTAGGGGTCAACTTACTTAAACTCGGCTTTGTGGTGGTTCTGCTGAATATATCTCTCATCCTCCTTGAATCAGAGTGAAAGCTGAGAAAAGTCCTCTTGGTAATGGCAGAGGCAAAGAAGGCAAGTGGGGAAATGGAGGGTTTATGAAGTCCCAGGCTTGGAAATAGCACATCATCATGTTTGCCTCATTATATTGGCCAAAGCAAGTCACAGGGCTGAGCTCAAAGTCAAATTAAGCAGGAAGGCTGGGGATGGGGGGCAGAGGAGGCGTGTGCCCTGCCTTTGTGGAAAGAATTCCAGAGTCACTCGCAACAAGCATGAATATCAAGAGTGGCAAAAATCCCTGGGGCCAGTAGTGCAATTTACTCAGGGCAGCATGTGGGAACCCAAGGGAGCTTAGGGGATTAGAGAGCAAGGGGAATGGTTGCCTGGCCACCAAGGACCCAGCATAGGCCAGGCATCCTGGCTGAGTAGATGTGCAGGGCCTGAGCCAGGGACACACTCATAAAGTCCGTACACCCTCAGGGACACTGAGAAAGCAGACCAGTGGAGCATGGAGGTGCTGGTGGACCAGAAATTTCTTTTTTGTTTTAATTCTTTTTATATAGACCATTTTTAAAGTCTCTATTGAATTTGTGATAGCATTGCTTCTGTCTTATGGTTTGGTTTTTGGCCATGAGGCATGTGGGATATTAGTTCCCCAACCAGGGATGGAACCCACACCCCTGCATTGGAAGATGAAGTCTCAGCCACCAGACTGCCAGGGAAGTGCCCGCTCGCCACTGGAAAAAATTTCATAACTGGGAAGCAGGGGAAGAAGTAAGAGGATCCCATGATCCTGGGTGGGAGAGCGGCCACCAATAAAAAGAGAAGCATTCGGATGGAAGCCCATGAGGTCCAAATTTCTCCCTGTCAACATCAGATTGACCAACGTAAGGGCCAGTGGAAATTAGCTTACCTTTCCCACTTTGGGGAAATGAGAAGGATGGGGGTAGACCAAATTTTGACCTGTCTACATCCTAAATTAGGGCTTCCCCAGTAGCTCAGTCGGTAAAGAATCTGCCCGCAGTGCTGGAGACCCAGGTTTGATTCCTGGGTCGGGAAGATCCCCTGGAAAAGGAAACGGCAACCCACTCCAGTATTCTTGCCTGGAAAATCCTATGGACAGAGGAACTTGGAGGGTTTCAGTCCATGAGGTTGCAAGAGTCAGACACGACTTAGCGACTAAATCACCACCACATCCTAAATCGATCACATTTAACTCTGAATATCAGTGAGTTATTTGAATGTACAAGATTAACTTTCCTGCCTCTGGCAGAAATGAGGACTCGCGAGCTAAGGACAGTTCCCAGGAAATAATGAAAGTGACATCTAAGCATGGTTTATAGATGGTTGTGACTGTACACTTGAAACCTGCAGCTTAATATGTGTCTCATTCTGTAGATTGTAGTCACTCTCTCTCTCTCTCTCTCTCTTTTTTTTTTTTGCTGGACTTTGTCTTACTTTTCATCAGAAGATCAATTATATCACTAATGAAAATCTTTCAAAGGCTGTGTCAAAGCCCCGCGCGAAGAACAGGAGAGACACCCTTATGGAAATTGGAGCGTGGCTCAGACCAGCTGGCTTCCCGAGCCCCTCCTCTGCCCTGAACACTCACAAATACTGACAGATGCTTTTCTGCATCCGCTAATGCAGAGGGAGTCTGGTTGTCTAGCGTTCTCCAGGGGAAGTTTTAACTTGTGGCTGAGTGCATTGATTATGTTTCTTTTCCTTTTCATTATGTGTTTCTGGGAGCGGGTGGAGGGTGGGAGAGTAGCCCAGATTGGAGCCAGGCTGTCCTCACTTGACTTACCAGTATTTGGAAGGCATTTAAGATTTTTTTCTCTTTTCTATTGGAATGAGAGTGAAATCCAAAATTCCTAGCTGTCTCTAAATACCAACTGACTAAGCTTAAAGACTCCCAAAATAAACAGCTTAGCATTCCGGAAAGTTACCAGAGACCTGGGGGTTTGGGGAATAAAGCACGTGCCTCTTGCCCTACTCGCTCAGATTCTGTTCTATCAGCCCCTGCATTGCCAAGGAAGCGGACGGACGTGTGTTTGTTTTGTAGCCATCCGATAGGGATGAGTATCTAATATTATGGCTTGTGACGCTGGGGCCCCAAAATAGAATGTGATGTTGGCAATAAGATGAAATCCAAATTCAGCTGGGTTAGTCTCCACCCCTGCTTTCTACAGTACCTGCCCCGTACCTATCTACCCTTAGGGGTAAAGTCAAGTCTCAAAGTCCCCCCATGTTTCCTCCCATAACACATTAGTCTACCCTCTTGAATCCTAGTTCTTTCCTTCTAAAAAGTAATTTCATCTATTTATTCGTTTTTGTCTGTACTGGATCTTCATTGCTGTGCGGGCTTCTCTGGTGTGGCAAGCAGGGGCTATTCTTCATTGTGGAGCTTGGACTCTCCATTGCGGTGGCCTCTCTCCTTGTGGAGCGTGGGCTTCAGTAATTGTGGTGCGTAGGCTCAGAAGCTTCGAGAGCACAGGCCCAGGAGTTGAGGCACTCGGGCTTAGCTGCTCCGCAGCACCTGGGACCTTCCCAGATCAGGTATCAAACCACGTCTTCTGCATTGGCAGGCAGATTCTTTGCTACTGAGCCATGAGGGAAGCCCCCTCCTAGCTCTTCAGTAAGGTCCATTTAGGGTCAATGACACTTGACATTCCCTGCTCCTGACACACATTACTAATAGATCAGAGCACATGTTCCCACCAATCTCAAATGCAGCCTCACCATTCTCTGCCCCGAGCAGCCAGAACTGATCAACAGAAACTGGCAGTTAAGGTGAAACAGCTTTGTAGTACCAGATGTAGATTCTATTTTGAACCTCTAGGCACTCAGAATAAAAATAATTATAATAATAGCTACCGTTTATTGAGCAAGCCCTATGTGAGATGTTTTTCAAACGTCATCTCATTTATGCCTTTCTGCGACATTGTAAATTAGGCATCGTGTTCCCCCATTTCACAGATAAGAAGACTCAAGGAGGTCAAGTAATTTGCAGCAGGTCACACAGCTGGGAAGTGGTGGAAATGGAGTGACGGGCTAGCTCTAAGTGGAAGGCATTGGGGTCTTGATTTCTCCAACAATCCACCACGTCCGACAGCTGGTTTGTCCCTAACGTTCTATGCTGTTTCGTACTCTGAGTCCCTCATTTACATAACTCCTTTTTCCTGGAATGCCCTCATCCTTTTCAATAGGTAGAAACCTTCTTATCACCAGAGAACCAGCCGCACAGGCATTCCGTCCTTTAGAAAACCTTTCTTGGTCCAGATAAATTAACCCCATCCTTTCGCCCCACTGCCTCCTTCGATGTCCTAACATCTAGTGGATTCTGACTGTTCAAATTCCTCTTGAAAGCAAAGTCTCAGCATTATTTATTCTTCTATGTCAAATTCATACTGAATGAATGGATGGATGGATGGATGGATGCAACCCTCTTCAAACATGAAGACATAACTACCTGATGCTATCCAATGAAGTACATTCAGAGCAGAGATCCAGACCCCTGAGTGAAGGTCTCAGCTAGGACACACAGGGCCAGGTGTCAGATTCAAAAGGCTGGGCCAGAGGAATGATGGATGGATATGGCAGCCTTCTCACTGGTCCCCACCTCTGTCTAGAGCTCCTCCCATCCCCCCCCCCCCCCCCGCCAGCTCTCTTCCACATTGTCCTAGGGTTACCTTTCTCAGAAAAATATCTGGTCATATTCTACTCCCCCCACACACACACACACACACAAAAAACTTGACAATTGCCTTCAGGAAAAAAATGCCCAAACTTTTTAGCACAGCACACAAGGCTCTCCATCATTCAAGCCCAGGCATCTTTGCTAAAGCCTTCTCCAGATTCTGCCCAGTCCACCCCTGATATCCCAGTAGGCTTGAATCTCATGAGGAGCCAGTCAATTTCTGGTGTGTGGATGCTTACTTACGCTTCTCTCCCTTCCTGTGATGATCCCTCCTTCCCTTTTTCCTGGGGAGCTCTTTCTCATCTCGATGACTCTGCCCAGTCATAACCCTCTCATGGCTCCCAGACCAGGTTAGGAATTCCCTGTGTGCCCATAGCCCCTACCTCAGCCCTGACACTTACCTGTACACCCACGAGGCACAGACCGTGTATGATGAAGGGAGAATCAGTGTCCAAAGGGACTGGATTCAGAATGAAGGTCTGTATTGAGGAGTGGATTAAGGTCAGTGGTTCAGAACAAAGACCAGGATGGCAATTTGGGTTGGAACTTGGTTTCTATGCGTTGCCAGCATGTATTACAGGGGGCTAGCATATAGGTGGGAAAGATTGAAGGCAGGAGGAGAAGGGGACGACAGAGGATGGGACGGTTGGATGGCATCACCGACTCAATGGACATGAGTTTGAGTAAACTCTGGGAGCTAGCAATGGACAAGGAGGCCTGGCATGCTGCAGTCCATAGGGTTGCAAAGAGTCGGACAAGACTGAGCAACTAAACTGAACTGAGCATGTATGGTGGACAGCACAGCTTAGTCCTCTGACCACTCTGGGCAAGAAGGAGGATTAGAACCTGCAACACCATTTGAAAAGAACAGTCTAAAAGCCTCTCTCTGCCAGTGGGTGTCCCCCTGGACCCCGAGTCTCTGGTCTGATGAGATGTGCACTGACTCTCTCTTTCTGTGTCTCTCTGATAATGATACTGAACTTGAACTAACAAGCCTTTGACTTTTCCATCTCCTATTATCATGCTTGATACAGTTGGCTGGGCTGGGTCCACCACTTTTTAGCTTCAGGGACCCAATCGCTTTCCTTCTTCTATTTTCAACTCACTATAGAAACAATAGGATTTCCCTGGTGGCTCAGAAGGTAAAGTGTCTGCCTACAGTGTGGGAGACCTGGGTTCAGTCCCTGGGTCAGGAAGATCCTCTGGAGAAGGAAATGGCTGCTGCTGCTGCTGCTGCTGCTGCTGCTAAGTCGCTTCAGTCGTGTCCGACTCTGTGAGACCCCATAGACAGCAGCCCACCAGGCTCTCCCGTCCCTGGGATTCTCCAGGCAAGAACACTGGAGTGGGTTGCCATTTCCTTCTCCAATGCATGAAAGTGAAAAGTGAAAGGGAAGTCGCTCAGTTGTGTCCGACTCTTCGTGACCCTGTGGACTGCAGCCTTCCAGGCTCCTCCGTCCATGGGATTTTCCAGGCAACAGTACTGGAGTGGGGTACCATCACGTTCTCCAGAAGGAAATGGCAACCCACTCCAATACTGTTGCCTGGAAAATCCCATGGACCGAGGAGCCTGTTAGGCTCCAGTCAACGGGGTTGCAAAGAGTCGTACACGACTGAGTGGCTTCAGTTTCACTATAGAAACAATACCATCAGATAGTTACACCTTCGGGGATGCGCATGCAAGCCAAGCTCCATGTTTTACTTGGATCATCACAGTGGACCTTCCCAGTGTTTTTCTGGTGCCCAGAGAATTCAAAAAATGTGTCTGGTGACACACAGCTATTTGGTTTACTGACCACCATTCCAAGCTGGTTCTCTCTGGCTCCAAAGTGCTGAGAAATGCCTCCCTTTGTTCTCAGAAAACTTCTCCTCTAGAGACATAACCTCCTCCCTGCGAGGGACTACGAACTGCCAGCGGACAAAGAAAAAGCCACCTCTAATACATTCTCTCTACCCTGGTCTTTTTCCTTTCTCAATAAATCCATTTAAGAGTAAAGTGTTTGATGGACAGTTTAATAGAGCTCTCCTTAAACCTGGCCACATTAATGATTTCGGGCTGGCTAAATGTCAGCTTCCGTAGCTCGATAGCCATTTTCCTTCCTTAACAATCAGTGTTTCATTCGGGCTTTTCTATTTGGTGGACAGGGTACAGCGCTTTAATGGGTCATCTCCAAGTCAGTGGACCTGGGATTTAAGCTGGGCTCACTGTGTGACCTTGAGTGAGTCACTTAACCTCTTTGGACCTTAACGGCTCTAAAATGGCGACAGTCATGTCCAAGTCCTGCCTACATATTATGAAGAAGCATTTCATCATGTCTGTAATGATCACTGAGCTCCTTAGACAAGAGATCGAGACACATTAGTAAATGTTTAGCCCCACTGTGTTCTTAAGTATAAAAGTGCAAAATTTCTTCATATCACTTTGCTACATACTGGCACTCAGATCCTGCGGATAAGTTCTGTCCACTAAACTTGCAATGATCCACAATTTCCAGGGAAACTGGAAGTCCTTCAGTGGCATTTTTGTCTTTTTTGAGCTAATGTTAATTAAATTATCTCCTATAAGAAAAGGAAAAAAGAAGCTTTATCCTGATTCTTTCCTATATTAAATGCCATAGACACTCAGCCCCCATGTTACCAGATAGAGAAACTGAGCCTCAGAGATGTTAAGTAACATTCCCATAGTCACACAGCAAGCAAGTGGTACAACTGGGCAATATGGCCTCCAAATGGATAGAGGCCAGGTCCAGGGGAGGGCAGGGCAGAGTGACCTGGGAGCTTCTGAGCAACAGGGCAGCTTCACTCTCTGGTTGCAGAGTGAGTTGAGATGTTTAAAGCCTTGGAATCTATGTTCAAAGCCGTAAGCAACAATCACTTTTATTTTCTAAAATCTTTTCTTACTTTTAAATTCCCTGACTCTGGCCCACTTCCAAAGCCTTGGGTTATATGTTTAGATAATAAAAATTGTCATTCCAGGTCCTGCTTGTGTGAAATTGCTGCTGCAGTTCAGCTCAATGTCCTGTGGGGAAAACAGAGCAGAGAGCGTGGCACAGGAATGGCAGTCTTTATTAGATAATATCCCGAGACGGCAGACATATCTTTCAATAGGGAGACTCCTCACCTATTTGGGAATTCAGATAAGCTGACCATCTCACCCATTCAGAACCTGATCTGGACCACATAGTGACACAAACTCCAAAGCCACAGGTTTAGCAAGCACTTACAGGCTCCACCTCACTTAAACCTCACGACCAGCCCTTTGTTGCCGAGGAGGAAACAGAAGCTCAGAGAACCTGAGTGACTTGATGAAGGCCGCAGAGCTAGCAAGCAGCGGCGGTGGTCCGGGTACCACAGCAGCATGTGCTTAATCATGGTTAGATGGAAAATACAACAGTCACAGCTTCACAACCCAAAGCGATAACTACCAGCTTGGGAGTTCTGTTCCAAGGCAAGTACCACCTTCTCTTGCTTGGTTTATTTATGCCAAGTTGACAGCAGAGATCTAACCTTCTCTGCCTTGAGGACACAGCAATGCAGAAGCCCCGAGGAGGCTGCAGACACAGCAGCAGGGAAGGAGATTAGTGAGAGGATCACAGATCTGGGAACGAGGGCATCTGGGTCTTCATTCCGGTCCATTGGCTAGCTCATAGCTCTTAGGTTCTCAGCAGTGAGTCAAAAAGTTTGACTAAGTGGTCTCTGAGGACGCTCTGGGCTAGAGAGCATATAAAGAAAAATAAAAGAAGACACAGCTCTTGTTTTTGAAGAACGTACAGTCTCCTAAAGGAGACAGATGAAATACACAACTCTAAGACAAGGCAGACAAAAACGAGTGTTTGACAGAGGCGGTTGTGGGGAGTTTTTCACGAGAGCCAAGAATGGAAGGACTCATTCCAAACCAAGATATATCGTGGTACGAGCCTCATGGCAAGAACTGTACATCTGTTTGTCTGTTTGTTTTTTTTTTTAATGCTGAATAATGGTCATCGCTTTCAGATTAATGATACTGGATAGACCAGACCACTGGATAGACGGATTGGCCAAGTGTGAAGTGCTTGGTACCTCAGTTATATGGACAGTTCATCTATCCGGAAAGTCATCTGACTTTTCCCCTGCCATCAGGTTTATAGCCCAATAGCTCAATGTTCCTGCATCAGGGGCTTGTACTTGGCAATGGTTCTGGCTTGTTCTGTTGTAGAAGCCAATTTATTTTATCCTTGTGAAATACAATCCAGTTGTCTGATTCTCTCTTCTGAATCACATCTAATTTGATTCTTTATTAGAGTTAGGTTTTTTTTTCCTTTTTCTTTTTCTTTTGTCTGAAGTTTTACAAACGGCCTAGAACTGATGCAGAAGTGAGCTGATATGATTGGAGAGGTTTCTGAAACCAAATAAGAACCTGACGGCCCTTGGAGAAGCTGGGTAGCTTGAGGTCTGACCCCTGTCCCAATAAGGGGCTCTGGCAGAAGGGAGACACAGCCCACCCTCTGAACTCTGGTTATGGGAAAATTTGAACCCAGGCCTTGAAAATCTTCCTGTGACCTAGTTCCTATTTTCATCCCCAGCCTCTGCCCTCTCCTGCAACCCAATGGGTATCTCAGGCCATGCAGAGATATTTCATTGTTCTTTTCCTTTCCGTTATGGTTTATCACAGAATATTGAGCTTAGTTTCCTGCACTGCACAGTAGGATCTCGTTGTGGATCTAGTTTATATGTAGTAATTTGTATCTGCTAATCCCAAACTGCCGCTGTAGCCCTCCCTCACTGCCTTTCCCCTTTGGTAACCCTACATGTGTCTTCTACGACTCTAAATCTGTTTCCATTCATAAATAAGTTCATTTCTGTCATATTTTAGATCCCACATACCACTGACATCATATACTGTCTGCCCTTCTCTTTCTGATTCAGCTTCACCTAGTGTGATAATCTCTGGGTCCATCCACGTTGCTGCCAATGGCATTATCTCATTCTTTTTCGCAGCTGAGCATATTTCACTGTGTGTACATACAGCATATTTATATCGTGTCTTGCTAACCTCTCAGCGGACACTGAGTTTGTTTCTTGGCTACTGGGAGCAGTGCTGAGAGATGTTTTGTTGTTACTCCTTGCCTTGCTTCATGGTTTTCCCTCTGTCGATGCGTCGTATCCCATGCCCTCTGGCTGGAAGATACAGCTACTCCACCTCTCCCAGCCCTCAGCCCCTTACTTTCCGCCGACTCACCTCTGCCTCTGGAGATCGTCCCTGCTGCTCCTGCCTCTGGGTGAAGTACTGCCTCTCTGGGCGCCCTCATACAGGTGTACGCCTGAACCTTCCTACAAGTTTAACCACTGGCCCATCTTTCCCTTGTCAGACTGCAAGTTCCCTGAGAGAAGGGGTCATCATTGCCCACACTCTGCCATTTATTAACACCAGCTATGTGACCTTAAAGATGTCATATAGCCTCTCTGTGTCTGTTTCTTTCTTTATAAATTTGGAATAATAACATAGAACTTTTACATGGATTAAATATAACTGTATGCAAGAAGCTTACACACAGCAAACTCTCAATAAATGTTAGTTGCAGTCATTACTTGCTACTGTGCTACCAACACTCAGCACAGTGCTTGGGATAAAATCCTTGATCAGGAAATACTTTAAAGGAATGAATAAGTAAACCTCACTCTCTACAGTTTTCACTGTCCATCTGAAAACCAGAAGGGACCTCAGGGGTCAGTCAGCATCTATAGAAACTGTTTTCTTAGCACATTCGGCATTTATAATTTTTATTCAGAAAAGTGCAAAGGGCTATAAAAACAAAGGAGCCTTGCCTGCCCTGCTCCCCTAAATGAGATCTTCTGCTCTCAAAGCCTTGGTGCACAGGGGAAAGAGCCTGAGCTGAGAGAGGGGTGGACACTTCCTCAAACACAGATGATCAGAGGGTGAAAAAAAAAACGTGAAAGAAAGTGATAGTCAATTAGTCCTGTCCGACTCTCTACAACCCCATGGACTGTAGCCTGCCAGGCTCCTCTGTCCATGAGATTTCCCAGGCAAGAATACTGGAGTGGGCTGCCATTCCCTTCTCCAGGGCAAGGATCAAACAAACCCAGGTCTCCTGCATTGCAGGCAGATTCTTTACCAGAGAAGCCCAATCAGAGGATGGGGAAAGGTTAAATACAGTAATTCACTCAAAGCTCACAGCCTGTCACTCCTGCAGTGAAGCTGGACATTGACTGGTTATTATCCTTAAGGACCACTGCTCCTTTGTCCCCTCTGCTAGGTGGCCTGAGGCAGCATCAGCCCCCATCCTTGGGGTTCCCAAGCTTTTGCACGCCTTGCTTTCTGGCTCTCGTAGGAACAAAGATATTGGCACAGGATAAACACCTCAGTTTCCTGATCTCTGATCTTCAGCACCCAGTGTGGGACACCTCGTCGGAGCACAGTGATGTTTGCTGGTTTCTCTGGTGCTCAACCTACCCTTGGATGGGTGAGCCAGCTGGATTTGTGTTTGTCAAAGAGGGAGAGTCTTGCCCTTGGGTTCGCACGTGCCCTGCATCTCCTCCATCTTCCTAAACACCCTGCAGGATGGGCACGATCTGCAGCCTCACTGTGCAAGTGTGGGAGCTGAAAGCAGAGAGGTGGAGCCCTTTATGGAGGCTGCACAGCTGGGAAGCGTTTGCACCCTCGTGGGTGGATCTAGGTCTCAGCTCTCCGTGTTGCCCTCTGCTGCTTCTCCCGGGCATCACTTCCAGGCCCCTCTCCTGGAGGACCTTTGGAATTCCAGGGCCCTTGCCTTCCTTCATGATTTCAGATTCTGTGTCTCATTAAAACTCTGAGATTGCAAATCTCAAATCCATGCATTTATATTCTTTCATCTTTACCCTTGACCCTAAGCATAATTACGGCTTCAATTCCCCATAATAACAGACTCCTGGGGAGCAGAAAGGACCATGATGTTCCCCTAGTCAATACCATCCCAGCCCAGTGAGCACGGTTCATACTCTGGTTGTACATCGGAATCTCCTGGGAGTTTTTCAAAATACAGACGCACGGGTCTCACCTCTGTCCCCCCATGAATCAGAAATCTGCTGGGGTCAAACTCAGACAGCTCTGTTTACAAACCCCAGAAATTCCTCGGTGGTCTCATGGTTAAGACTCTACACTTCTACTGCAGGGAACATGGGTTCGATTCCTGGTCAGGAAACTAGGATCCTGCTTGCTACTTGGTACAGCAAAAAAGCAAGAAAGGAAAAAAAAAAAAATACTCCTCATGCTTCCAAAGGCTCTCTACTCCAAGGAGCAGAGTTGGGTTTTTGGCGTCATACGTCCCTGGAGTCAGTGTTATTCCTCCGGTCCCAGTCCTGCGACCTTGAAAGAAACGTGCAACCTCTCTGAATGGCCATTTCCCAATCTATAAAATGGGAAGAAACATTTTGACTTGTGAAGATGTCAGATAAGCCAAATGCAATAAAGCCGGCAGAGCGTGGAACACCAAACAGGCATTCATTAAATCACCGCAGCTCCTAGAGTAACGGCCTGGGTTCAGGCTACTTGCTCTCCTATTCCAAGCAGTCACAATAAACAGGCCAAGTGTTAGTAGGTCGCAATAGAAACGAGGGCTTTAGGTGTGAACTCTGGCTTCACATTTTCACACATTTGTTACTTTGGGCAAGTTGCTGAGCCTCAGTTTCCCCATCTGTGAAGTGGGGCTGATGCCATATCCTACAGGAAATAGGAAAGAAGACAGAAGGTAGGAGTTTTAGTAAAGACGCTGCTTCCCTGGGGGCTCGGACAGAAGAGAATCCGCCTGCAGTGCAGGCGGCCTGGACTTGATCCCTGGGTCAGGCAGATCCCTGGAGAAGGGAATGGCAACCCACCTACGTAGTCTTGCCTGGAGAATCCCATGGACAGAGGAGCCTGGTGGGCTATAGTCCATGGGGTGGCAAAGAGCTGGACACAACTGAGCGACTAAGCATGCTTTGCTTTGTAAGAAATGATAAGTACTCAAACACTGAAGCCTACAGCATTCACGTAGGTTTCTGTTGCCTGCATTTTACGCCTCTGTAACATCAAAACAACATCCCCTCCCCCTTCGCCCCACCCCCTAATTTAAACCAGGAGTGTTCAGAGACTGAACCAGAATTTCAAGAACCTTCAGCCCTCCAATGCCAAGTGCACAGATCTTTGTTTTTAAACCATGAGGATTTGGGACTTAATCCACAGCAAATGGACTTGGCAAGTCACCAGAAGAACCAGCACAATTTCTAACTCAATCTCTGTCCGGGTCTTCACCTATGCAAAATTAATTGAACAGTCATCTCTGGCTCGGGCAAGTCCAATCTAAAAAGGGTGGTCACTTCCAAAGCAAGAGACAGAGGGAGCAAACCCCTGAGAGGGCAGGGCTGAGAGATGAGGCCAATGTCCCAGGGTGGAATTTAACCAGAACAGATGCTCAATCAATGCTGGCTTGGGAGAAATTTAAGTCCTGTTTCTGGGTTCTGAAAATCAGACACATCAATGCAGGATAGGAAAATTGCGATGTTACAGGCGTCAGTCCTCAGCTAGCTAACGGCTGCCATGTCTTTGTGTCCCAGTCACTGTGGGGTCATGGTTGAGACTGAAGCTCTAGAACCAAACTGCTCTAACATTTACCAGAAAAAGTATTCACCTCTCTGTGCCTCTGTGTTCCCATCTGAAAAACAGAGATACAATAGCGTCTAGTTTATGGGATTGCTGATAGAGTTACATGAAACGATGCATCAGCCCAGTGCTTGAGATACAGGGGAAAATAAAGCGACCCGTGTTCTCCAGGGAAGTGCAGTAGAGACTGACATGTAATCCACCAGGGCTAAGCAGTAAGCCGTCTTTCCCCAAAATGTTTTAGAGCAGGAGTCTGCAAAATGCAACCCAGGTTCCAAGCCCAGCACTCTACCTTCTTTTATCCCTAAGTTGCACTGGGACACAGCCACACCCATCATTTACATATGTTTAAAGACACAGTCACGCCCATTCATTTACACACTATTTAGGGCTGTTTCCACATCACAACTTGAAAGTTGTGTCCTGGCAACAGAGGCCATATGGCCTGAAATGCCTATATTATCTATTACGTGGTCTTTCACAGGAAATTTTTACCAACTCATTTTAAAGAAAGTCTTTAAAGGAAGATGCTAACTGTCTCAGGCGCCAGGAGAGGGGAGAGTTTTTGAGCCCCTATTGTGTGTTGAGTCCTCTCAATAGGTGGACACTTATTTTTTTGCAACTAATGAATTGCAGCTTCTAAAAGTTTTGATAACTGGCCCAAAGTCATAAGTGTCAGAAGCAGGATTCAAAGTGGAGTCTAATGACTCACCCATCAGGATCTTTTCACTGTGCCAGGCAAACTAGTACAGTCAGATGGGATTTTGAGATGAGTATTAAAGAATGAATAGGAGTCTTCCAGGTAGAGATCATGTCCAGAGAATGAAAAGTGTAATCAAAAATAGATGGAAAAACAGGAACAAAATGTCCAGAACATCAGAGTATTTAGAAAATGCAAATAATTTGGTGCTAAGAGGTTTGAGAATATGCTAGTTAGGAAAGGAGATGTTAAAGAAGTCTCCAGAACGTGGGCAATGACTGAGAAAAGCAAACACTGTCGACTTACTGCAAATCACTTCCCGTGAGGTCTGAAACGTCACTTTGTCGACAAAGGTCAGTGTAATCAAAGCTATGGTTTTTTCAGAATCGTATATGGATGTGAGAGTTGGACCCTAAGGAAGAGTGAACGCTGAAGAACTTATGCTTTCGAACTGTGGTGCTGGAGAAGGCTCTTGAGAGTCCCTTAGACAGCAAGGAGCTCAAGCCAGTCAGTCCTAGAGGAAATCAACCCTGAATAGTCACTGGAAGGACAGATACTGAAGTTGAAGCTCTGACACTTTGGCCACCTGATGCGAAGAGCTGACTTATTAGAAAAGACCCTGATGCTGGGAAAGATTGAGGTCCACGAGGAGAAGGTGGTGACAGAGGACGAGATGGTTGGATGGCATCACCGACTCAATGGACACGAGTCTGAGCAAGCTCTGGGAGATAGCGAAGGGCAGGGAAGCCTGGCGTGCTGCCGTCCATGGGGTCACAAAGAGTCGGACAGGACTGAGAGATTAAACAACAACAAGGTCTGAAGAACAGCGTTCTCACAAAAGTGGATTCCAGAGGCAGCATGCTCAATCACAGCAAGTCAGACCCCATCGAATCCAGTTTTCCCACCGCACAGACGGCAAAACTGAGGACCCCAAAGGAGGAAGCTTTGCCACAGGCCACACGGAACACAAGCAGCAGGAAGCCAGGACCCCTCACACTTTTTTAGACTCACTGTAGATTCTGCCGGCAGGGGTACTGCTGCTGGTTCGCCAGCCCTATAGACCCTTGGGAATCCGCAGTCAGGTGATGAGGGCCTCTCATTTCAGTGGGACTGATGAGGTTCAATCGAATTACCCATCTTGTGTGATGGTGTCCCAGACCCATTTCTGCGGGGTCACCACGCTGTTTAAGATGAGCGATACTGGCTGGAGGCCTGCCAACGCACCTGTGGTATTTGGATAACTTCACGTATTGCCAACTTCTCATATTAAACATACAACTTACAAGCAGGGCAAAGTTTCACTCACTCTAATCAACTGTAAAATGAACCGGGGACTTGCTGGACCCCTCCAAAGACTTGCACCTGCATCGTACTCGTCAGTAATAGGGAGCGCTCCGCTTCCCAAGATTGGTTATTAATGAGAGCTGGAATTACAGATTTCTGTTAAGTGCTTTATGTCCATCCTGGACCGCAGCGGGCTCCACTCTGGGGAAATAGAAATGCTGAGATGAAATGCAAGCCTCCCTTCCCGCCTCGCTTCCGCCGGCACTGTGTGCTCAGCCTCGCCTCTGCCGGTGAATGGGCAGCAGCACGGGGCAGGGCAGGGAGGAAGGGCGCTGGGAGCAAGCTCCGGCTGCACTCTTGACGCCCCTTCCCCTGGGTCTGGGCTTCCTCTGCTGTGACTTGGGCTTGTGGAGAGCTCGGTGTGTGTTAGAGGCTCCAGTACAAACGCAGATAAACATGCTCCCACCAGCTGCCTTTTCTCTCTAAGAACTATGGCAAGATTGAATGTTACTTAATAAGCACAGATTAAGTACCTACTACGTACATGCAAGATGATGTTCTTAAGTTGATACCTGAGAAAACCCTCTGGAAAATGCTTTGAACTCCAACAGGACTGAGTTTAAATCTTGGCTCTGTCCTGCCCAAAATCATGGGTTTGACCAAGTTTCTCAGCTTCTCTGAAACTCAGTTTCTTCTCTGAAAAATGGGAATCACAGCACCTACAAGTCTGAGGCTTTAATATGATGGCCTGGGGGATGTGCTTTGATACTCCAGAATGCTAGTCCCCAGATCTTGAAAAGCTGTTTCACGGTGGTAGGCATTTCTTGGCTCCCAGTCACCATCACCCATCCCTAGGACTCTTGCTCTAACATCTCTCCCGCTATCATAGCATCCAATAAAAGTCCATTTTTATCGCTGTTAATACTGATCCCCAGGGCTTCCCTCGGTGGGTTCAGTGGTAAAGAATCCTCCTGCCAGCTTAGGATATGCAAGTTCAATCTCTGAGTCAGGAAAATCTCCTGGAGAAAGAAATGGCAACCCGCTCCAGTATTCTTGCCTGGGAAATCTCATGGACAGAGGAGCCTGGCAGGCTACAGTCCACAGGGTCCCAAAAGAGTTGGACAGGATTTAGCGAATAAACAGCTACAACAGCAAAACACCCATCCCCAGAACTTTACTTAGCGTCTATACATTCTGAGCCCTTACCAGGTGCTGCGGAAAAACACATCATTCCATGAATTAATATCTACTCTGAAGCACTTTAAGCTCTACCTTTAAAAACAGCAATAACACAAGCTGAGAATGATTTTCTATCTAATGAAGACTGTGTAGTGCCTAGTTCAGAGAAAAGAGAGGCCAAAGAAAGCTGCGGAACTCGGGACACTGGGCTGGAATTTAAAGCAGCCAACCAGAGAGGAGGCTCTGGGCACCAATCTGGGGGCCCAGGATGGAGCACGAAAGCATCTTCTCTTGGCCGGCTTGTAGGGCACCCCTAGGAAAGCGACAGGGACTGTGGTATAAGTTGCCATATAGTGAAGAAACCCTGAACTCTCCCAGCTCTGCTGGGTGACCTTGACGACGTCCTTTCCCATGCTGGACCTTAGTTTCCCCACCTTCAAAGTGGGGAGAGAAAAGATCAACCTCTTCAAGGGCTCATGTTGAGGGTCACCAAGAATGTAGCATGTGAAAATACTTTGAAAGTTAAAACTTGTGGACAGGTAGAGAAGCATCAGGGAGAAACCAGACAAAACAGTGGGCGCACACGTACACACACACACCCGCACACACACACACACACACGCACGCATGCCTCGGTGCCTCGAGATCTTCTTTCAGCTCGGGGTGTGTGACCCCAAGAGATTTCACTGGATCCTTGTCACCAGCCACGGTCCCTGACCCTGACTGCCTTTCCCTGAGCTGGGCAAGATTCGGGTCCCTGCTCTCAGCCTCGGGTTCTTTCACATTCCAGACAGGCCGGCTCCCCCATCCCTCTGTGATAAAGTAAACCCCAAACAGATTTCCTATGGACTCATGACAATCTCGCTGCTGGGAAGGCGGAGCTTCCTTCTTGTCCTCAGCACAGCCCCAAGGAAGTGGGGAGGGAGCAGGTGGAGGACACAGAAGGGCTCCGTTGTCTCACTTCAACAGGACAAACAGCTCGGACCAAAAATTCAGAAACAGGAGGCGGCACAGTGATTCTCCTGTGCCAGCGAATTGTTCTGCTGCCTTCAATGCAGCAACTCAACCTCTGTGAGTCTCGGATCTTACAAACCGAACCGCTCTTGAATGTACTGTTTTAAATTTAAAACCACTGGCCCTTTCCTCTTCTGTCATAATGTTCACAACACTTTTGTGCAGGAGATTTTGAAGTTTATAAAGCTCATCTCTACCTATTACCGTAATCAGTTCTCATCGCAAACTCAGGAGGAAAAGGGCAGAAGTCTATATCTCCACTTTAGAGATTAGAAAACCTGAGCTCAAGATGAGGGCATCTTGGATTAGGGAAGGCTCTCATCCAGCGACCTGTGTTCTCTTTTAAAACGTGTTGTTGACTTATTTGCTTATCCATTCCTCTCTGTGCTGGATCTTCGTTGCTGTGCGGGCTTTTCCCTAGTCGCGGCAAGCAGAGGCTCCTCTGCAGTTGTGGTGTGCAGGCTTCTCATTGCTGGTACCTCTCTTCCTGTTGAGCATGGGCTGTAGGGCCCCATGGGCTTCAGCAGTTGTGGCCCCGGGCTCTGGAGCACAGGCTGAATACTTGTGGCGCGCAGGCTTAGTTGCTCCGCAGCATGTAGGATTTTCCCAGATCAGGGATAGAATCCGTGTTCTCTGCCTATTCTTTACTCCTGAGCCAACAGGGAAGCGCTACTTGTGTTCTTATAAGAAAAGGAAACCTTGGACAAAGAAACATGCTTTAACGTCCTCCTTCAGATTTCAGATATATGGGTTCAGATCCCAGATAAATGAGCAATCTACGTTGGTTGCTCAAATTCAAGTTTAAATACAAATTACCCTAAAGGCCATTATTGATTTTATTTGTGAGTTATTGTAATTTTCTATAAATATAAAAGCCTGTCCCCAAAGGGTGCCAGAATGATGCTAAAATTTTTATTTATATAAACATCTATGAATGCTTTCGTGCTACCATCTATCTGTTGTAAACAAAGTGTTGTGGTTTTCAAAGCCATATTTAAATGGTTCTTTGAAAAGAGGTCTTTTTTTATATTTTGAAAACGGCTTTGTTTTAAAAATAAAGATAAGGCGCGGAGAGGCGTGGGGCCCGGGGCCAGTGGGCGGCGGTCGGGGGCCAGGAAGAGGGAGCGAGGGTAGCCGGGGAGAGGGGGGCCGGCAACAGCCGCACGGTGCGCAGGACCTACGGCCGAAGCTCTTGCGAACTTGGGCGCAGAGTCGCGCCACTGCGCCCGCGGCCCGAGCGATGAAGATGGTGGCCCCCTGGACGCGGTTCTGCTCCAACAGCCGCTGCCTCTGCTGCCATGTCGGCACCGGCACCATCCTGCTCGGCGTCTGGTACCTGATCCTCAATGCTGTGGTGCTGCGGATTGTGTTGAGCGCCCTGGCTGATCCAGATCATTACCACTTTTCAAGTTCTGAACTCGGGGGTGACTTTGAGTTCATGGATGATGCCAACATGTGCATTGCCATCGCGATTTCTGTTCTCATGATCCTTATCTGTGCCATGGCTACGTACGGAGCATACAAGCAATGGGCAGCCTGGATCATCCCATTCTTCTGCTACCAGATCTTTGATTTTGCCCTGAACACCTTGGTTGCGGTCACCATACTTGTTTCTCCAAACTCCATCCAGGAATACATACGACAGCTGCCTCCTGATTTTCCTTACAAAGATGATATCATGTCAGTGAATCCTACCTGTTTGGTCCTCATTATTCTTCTGTTTATCAGCATTATCTTGGCTTTTAAGGGTTACTTGATTAGCTGTGTTTGGAACTGCTACCAATACATCAATGGCAGGAACTCCTCTGATGTCCTGGTTTATGTTACCAGCAACGACACTACGGTGCTGTTACCCCCGTACGATGACGCCACTGTGAATAGTGCCACCAAGGAGCTGCCGCCCCCGTACGTGTCTGCCTGAGCCTGGAAGTCGGGCGGAGCAAGAGCGACAGCCAGACTTTTCATTCATCGGAGCAATAGTTCTTTAATTTTTCTTCTGAGACGAGCTCTCTGAGCTTATTTGTTGCAGAAATGCTACAGTTTAAAAATTTAGATGTTAAGTTGAAACTCTGTAGTTTGAAACCTATGCTTTAGCTGGAGCACTGTGATAGAGTAGCTGTAGAAATTCTCTCTGTGGGGTGGGGTGGGATGGGGTGGGGTGGGGTGGGGTGGGCTCCTCTAGTCTTCCCTCTGCGTTGGAACTACCTGACAACCCGGATGAATCTCGCGTCCGAGACGTCTGTTGTACGTGCTGAGCCCCAGAGTCGAAGACTTTCCAACGCTTTTCTCTTCACTCCCTCTTTCTCTTTTGAAAGTGTATAATCAAGTCAAAATTAGACAATGCTTTTCCTCGGCCATTCCAATTTATAGAAGAAACCCTTAGGAGAACAGGAATGTTATTTGTGTAAGGAGTCCCTATAAATACATAAATAAAACAAGAATTTCCTTAGACATTTACTTTATGATTTAAATTTGGTGACAGGTTTTGAGTTTGCTGGTCAAGGAGTTTGACCGTGAGACCCTCTGATAATCCATGGCAAGGCGGGCAGTCGGCGGCTGCCCTGGTGGCTGCTCTTGTCCGCGCGTGTCTGGGGTCACACGTCCGGCGTGTCAGGGGGAACTGATGGATTTGGTCCTTTGTGGTGTCAAGTCTGTCTCTCCTCCCCTTTTCCCGTCCCTGCTCAGAAACCCCTCTAGCTCAGTGTTCTGGCCTCGCCTGACTCGGGGAGGACACCCACCACCAACCTTTATCAGGTAGAATTACTGATATATATATTTATCTAACAATATGAAAGAAGATTTTCTTCTCTCCCTACAAGGTACAACCTGCTACTGTGAACTTCTGATCACAGAACTTGTGATCTTTTAAAAGTCTTCTGAAAAATGGGAGGCGGGGGCTGGAGGGGGTGTTGCTTTCCTTGTGAAATACCCTTGTCTTGACTACCTTGAATTTTCAGAGATTTTTATATATTCACACGTTCAAAAGTCACAGCTCTTCATTTTGTTCATTATTGGATGTGCTTATAAATGAAGGCGTTTGCAGTTAAAGTGAAATTTTTCCCACATTCAAGAAGAAAAAAATAAAAATAAAGATAAAACGATTGGGAAAAGGATGGACACCATGAGATGAAAGAGGCCAAGATTAAAGTGGTATGTTTCCCAGCCAGGGTACAGCAAGGATTGCCAGCGAGCCCCAGGAGCTAGAAAGAGGCAAGGAAAAATTCTCCCCGACAGTCTTCCGGGGAAACATGGTCCTGCTGGTACACTGCCTTTGGACTTCTGGCCTCCGGAAGTGTAAGAGAATTAACGGCTATTGTTCTGAGCCTCCCGCTTTATGGGGCTCTGTTGCAGCAGCCTTAGGAAACTGAGGCACAGCACTGGCAGCAGAGAGACGACCGGCAGGTGCTCCATCCATCAGGATGCAGCTTCCCCTGAAGCTCTGGCCCCTTTCGGCTGATAAAGTCTTTGTGGATTTTATTGCCCACGTGATCCCTGCCTTGTTGTGGAAATCCAGCAAGGCCTCATCTCAATCCACTGCAGAGAAGGTTTTTAGAAGCATTGCACAAGGTTGTTTTTTTATTTTTTTCCAGTTTGAATTTTAAGTTTTTCTTTATTTTTCTAATGTGTACATTGACCACCGTATTATGTTAGTTTCAGGTGTACTATGTAATGGTTCACTATTTGCATGTATTATGAAATGATCACCACGATAAGTCTGCCAACCGTCTGTCCCCGTGCAAAGTTATTACAATATTCTTGACTATATTCCTTACGCTGTTTATTACATCCCTGTGACCCACACTTTTATAACTGAGGGGTCTGTCCCTCTTAATCCCATTCATCTATTTCCCCCACCACCCCCTCTCCTCCCATCTGGTAGTCACCCAGTTTTTCCTCTGAATCTGTTTTTATTTTATTTGTTTGTTTGTTTAGATTCCACATGTAGGTGAGACCGTATGGTAACTGTCTTTCTGTGTTTGGCGTATCCCATTCAGCATAATGCCTTCTAGGTACATCATGTTGTTGCAAATAGCAAGATTTCATTTCCATGGCTGAGTAATATTCCATCATGTATACATCTCACGTCTTGCCTGTTCACCTGGCTCTTGATGGGCACTCAGGCTGCATCCTTGTCTCGGCTATTGGAAGCAGGGCTGCAGTGGACACTGGACTGCACGTATCATTTCCAATTAGTGGTTTTGTTTTCTTTGGGTAAATATCCAGAAATGAAATTGCTGGATCTTATGCTGGTTGTATTTTCAAGCTTTTTGGATAACATTCATTATGTTTTCCATAGTGGCTGCACCAGTTTCCAATCCCACCAACAGTGCACGAAGCTTTCCTTTTCTCCACATCCTCACTGACGCTTGTTATTCGTTGCCTTTTTGATGATAGCCATCCTGATAGGTGTGAGGTGGTAACTCACTGTAGTTTTGATTTGCATTTCTCTGATGATTAGTGATATTGAGCATCTATTTATGTGTCTGTTGGCCATCTGTGTGTCTTCTTTGAAAACATGTGTATATATGTCCTCTGCCCATTTTTAAATGGATTATTTGTTTTTTTGGTGTTGACTTGCATGAGTTCTTTGTATATTTTGGATATTATCCTTTTATCAGATATAGTAAATCAAGTATATCATTTTATCATATATATTTTTTTGACAACTTCCTTGACTATGCAAAAACTTTTCAGTTTGATGTGGTCCAATTTGTTTATTTTTGCATTTTTTTCCGCTTGCCCGAAGAGACATATCTAAAATAAGATTGCTGAGACCAATGCCAGTTTTCTTCTGGAAGCCTTATGATTTCAAGACTTACATTGAAGTCTGTACTCCATTTTGTGTTTACTTTTGTATATGACACAAGAAAGTGGTCCAGTCTGATGCTTGGCATGTAGCTGCCTGCTTTTCCCAGCACCTTTATTAAAACCTGTCTTTCCACACAGTATATCCTTGCGTCCTCTGCAGTAGATTAATTGACCCTGGGAGTGTGGGCTTATTTCCGGTTCTGCTCCATTGATCTACGTGTCTGTTTTCGCATCAGTACCACACTGTTTTGTTTACTATAGATTTGTGGTATGGTTTGAAACTGAGGAACTCGATATCTCCTGGTTTGCTCTTCTTTCCCAAGATTATTTTGAATGTTCAGGGTCACTTGTGTTTCTATACAAATTTTTCAAATGATTTGTTCTTGTTCTGTGAAAAATGCCATTGGTATTTAGGTAGAGACGGCACTGAATTTGGAGATTGCTTTGGGTAATAGTCATTTTAACAATCCATGAGCACAGTATGTAGAAATGCAACATGTGTCTGTATATTAATTTTGTAACTGACAACTTTGCTGAATTCATTTAGTTCTTCTAGGGAAGAAGTTTTTTAGGGAAGTCTAGGGTTTTCTGTATATAGTATCTTGTTATCTGCAAATAGTGACTGCTTTACTTCTTCCTTCCAATTTGAATTCCTTTTCTTTTTGTCTGATTGCTGCAAATAGAACTTTAGATACTATTTCAAATAAAAGTGAAAAGAGTGGGTATCTTTGTCTTGTTCCTGATCATAGAGAAAATGCTGTCATCTTTTCACCATTGAGGATGATATTAGCTGTAGGTTTGTCATATACAGCCTTTATTATGTTGAGGTATATCCCTGTTATACCCACTGTGTTGAAAGGTTTTATCATAAATGGATGTTGAATTTTGTCAAAAGCTTTTTCTGCATCTATTGAGATGATTACATATTTATTCTTCAATTTGTTAATGTGGTGTATCACACTGATTGATTTACTTGTATTGAACCATCCTTGTATCCCTGGAATAAATTCTATTTTATCATGGTACATGATTGTTTTGATGTATTTTTGAATTTGTTTTGCTAATATTTTGTTGAGGATATCTGCATCTATGTTTACCAGGAATATTGGCCTATAACTATCTGTTATTGTAGTGTCTGCCTGGTTTTGGTATCAGTGTATGCTGGCCTCATACAATGAGTCTGGAAATGTTCCTTTTTCTTCAATTTTTTTTTTAATAGTTTGGAATATCCTAATGCCCAAAGGATGGGCATTAACTCTTTTGAAATGTTTTTTAATCCCCCTGTAAAGCCATCTAGTCCTGGAATTTTGCATTGTAATGTGTCTTGATGCAGACTTCTTTGGGTTCATCTTATTAATGTTATATTTGTGCTTCCTGAAATGGAATGTCTGTTTCCTTTCCCAAATTGGGGAAGTTTTTAGCTATTACTTTTTCAAATAAGTTCTCCACCCTTTCCCTCTCTCTTCTCCTTCTGGAACCCCTCATCCCAGACTGAGTGCCCCTTGGAGTCAGCACTGTGCCCTCCATCCCACATCTGAGCACAAAGCCAGACCCATGGTGGGGCTGGATGTCCACCTGGCACTGCGGTCCTCAACAGCAGAAGCCTAGCTTTGCGTCCCAGCTCCACCACGGGCTGGCTATCTCCCTGAGCAGTGGCGTAACTTCCCTGGGCCTTACATCTCTGATTTGTAAAATGAGGGACCATGATAGCACTCATCTCATGAGACTATTTTGAGGATAAAATGATGGAATCCGCAGAAAGCACTTAGAAGAGTTTCCAGTATGTGATAAATATTAGTGATTATTAGTCATGATCATCACATTAAATCTGGATTGAACCATGGAGGCAACATGGCAGCAAGGAGCCTTAGGACAAAGAAGGCTGAGGAAGCAGTGAAGAAGGTGGGTGAGCAGAGAAGAGGGCAATCTTTCCTGGGCACCCTGTTGTGATGGCACAGCCTAGGTGCCATGCATGAAGCTAACTTCCCAAAGCAAGTTCCAGGAAAGTGTTCATCCCAAATCTCTGCCATGTATTTGATGCCCTCCTCCAATGGACATGCCCAGGCACTTCCCCTTTATCCTGCGACAGTGCTTTGCTGGAGCAGCCGAGAAGAGATACTCCATGCTCAAGGTAAGAGAAACCCAAGTAAGATGGTAGGTATTGCAAGAGGGCATCAGAGGGCAGACACACTGAGACCATACTCATAGAAAACTAGCCAATCTAATCACACTAGGACCACAGCCTTGTCTAACTCAATGAAACTAAGCCATGCCTGCAGGGCAACCCAAGATGGACAAGTCATGGTGGAGAGGTCTGACAGAATGTGGTCCACTGGAGAAGGGAATGGCAAACCACTTCAGTATTCTTGCCTTGAGAACCCCATGAACAGTATGAAAAGGCAAAATGATAGGATACTGAAAGGGGAACTCCCCAGGTCAGTAGGTGCCCAATATGCTACTGGAGATCAGTGGAGAAATAACTCCAGAAAGAATGAAGGGATGGAGCCAAAGCAAAAACAATACCCAGCTGTGGATGTGACTGGTGATAGAAGCAAGGTCCAATGCTGTAAAGAGCAATATTGCATAGGAACCTGGAATGTCAGGTCCATGAATCAAGGCAAATTGGAAGTGGTCAAACAGGAGATGGCAAGGGTGAACTTCAACATTCTAGGAATCAGCGAACTAAAATGGACTGGAATGGGTGAATTTAACTCAGATGACCATTATATCTACTACTGCGGGCAGGAATCCCTCAGAAGAAATGGGGTAGCCATCATGGTCAACAAAAGGGCCCTAAATGCAGTGCTTGGATGCAGTCTCAAAAATGACAGAATGATCTCTGTTCATCTCCAAGGCAAACCATTCAATATCACAGTGATCCAAGTCTATGCCCCAACCAGTAATGCTGAAGAAGCTGAAGTTGAACGGTTTTATGAAGACCTACAAGACCTTTTAAACTAACATCCAAAAATGATGTCTTTTTCATTCTGGGGGACTGGAATGCAAAAGTAGGAAGTCAAGAAACATCTGGAGTAACAGGCAAATTTGGCCTTGGAATGCGGAATGAAGCAGGGCAAAGACTAATGCACTGGTCATAGCAAACACCCTCTTCCAACAACACAAGAGAAGACTCTACACATGGACATCACCAGATGGTCAACATCGAAATCAGATTGATTATATTCTTTGCAGCCAAAGATGGAGAAGCTCTATACAGTCAACAAAAACAAGACCAGGAGCTGACTGTGGCTCAGATCATGAACTCCTTATTGCCAGATTCAGACTCAAACTGAAGAAAGTAGGGAAAACCGCTAGACCATTCAGGTATGACCTAAATCAAATCCCTTATGATTATACAGTGGAGGTGAGAAATAGATTTAAGGGCCTAGATCTGATAGATAGAGTGCCTGATGAACTATGGAATGAGGTTCGTGACATTGTACAGGAGACAGGGATCAGGACCATCCCCCTGGAAAACAAATGCAAAAAAGCAAAATGGCTGTCTGGGGAGACCTTACATATAGCTGTGAAAAGAAGAGAGGCGAAAAGCAAAGGAGAAAAGGAAAGATATAAGCATCTGAATGCAGAGTTCCAAAGAAAAGCAAGAAGAGATACGAAAGCCTTCTTCAGTGATGAATGCAAAGAAATAGAGGAAAAGAACAGAATGGGAAAGACTAGAGATCTCTTCAAGACAATTATAGATACCAAGGGAACATTTCATGCAAAGATGGGCTTGATAAAGGACAGAAATGGTATGGACCTAGCAAACGCAGAAGATATTAAGAAGAGGTGGCAAGAATACACAGAAGAACTGTACAAAATAGATCTTCAAGACCAAGATAATCACGATGATGTGATCACTAATCTAGAGCCAGACATCTTGGAAAGTGAAGTCAAGTGGGCCTTAGAAAGCATCACTACGAACAAAGGTAGTGGAGGTGATGGAGTTCCAGTTGAGCTGTTCCAAATCCTGAAAGATGATGCTGTGAAAGTGCTGCACCCAATATGCCAGCAAATTTGGAAAACTCAGCAGTAGCCACAGGACTGGAAAAGGTCAGTTTTCATTCCAATCCCAAAGAAAGGCAATGCCAAAAATGCTCAAACTACCACACAGTTGCACTTATCTCACACGCTAGTAAAGTAATGCTCAAAATTCTCCAAGCCAGGTTTCAGCAACACGTGAACCGTGAGCTCCCTGATATTCAAGCTGGTTTTAGAAAAGGCAGAGGAACCAGACATCACATTGCCAACATCCACTGGATCATGGAAAAAGCAAGAGAGTTCCAGAAAAACATCTATTTCTGGTTTATTGACTATGCCAAAGCCTTTGACTGTGTGGATCACAATACACTGTGGAAAATTCTGAAAGAGATGGGAAAGCAGACCACCTAACATGCCTCTTGAGAAACCTATATGCAGGTCAGGAAGCAACAGTTAGAACTGGACATGGAATAACAGACTAGTTCCAAATAGGAAAAGGAGTACGTCAAGGCTGTATATTGTCACCCTGCTTATTTAACTTATATGCAGAGTACACCATGAGAAACACTGGGCTGGAAGAAACACAAGCTGGAATCAAGATTGCTGGGAGAAATATCAATAACCTCAGATATGCAGATGACACCACCCTTATGGCAGAAAGTGAAGAGGAACTAAAAAGCCTCTTGATAAAAGTGAAAGAGGAGAGCGAAAAAGTTGTCTTAAAGCTCAACATTCAGAAAGCGAAGATCATGGCATCTGGTCCCATCACTTCATGGCAAATAGATGGGAAAACAGTGGAAACAGTGTCAGATTTTATTTGGGGGGGGCTCCAAAATCACTGCAGATGGTGAGTGCAGCCACGAAATTAAAAGACACTTACTCTTTGGAAGAAAAGTTATGACCAACCTAGATAGCATATTCAAAAGCAGAGACATTACTTTGCTGACTAAGGTCTGTCTAGTCAAGGCTATGGTTTTTCCTGTGGTCATGTATGGATGTGAGAATTGGACTGTGAAGAAAGCTGAGCACCGAAGAATTGATGCTTTTGAAGTGTGGTGTTGGAGAAGACTCTTGAGAGTCCCTTGGACTGCAAGGAGATCCAACCAGTCCATTCTGAAGGAGATCAGCCCTGGGATTTCTTTGGAAGGAATGATGCTAAAGCTGAAACTCCAGTACTTTGGCCACCTCATGCGAAGTTTTGACTCATTGGAAACGACTCTGATGCTGGGAGGGATTGGGGTCAGGAGAAGAAGGGTACGACCGAGGATGTGATGGCTGGATGGCATCACGGACTCGATGGAGTTGAGTCTGAGTGAACTCCGGGAGTTGGTGATGGACAGGGAGGCCTGGCATGCTGAGATTCATGGGGTCGCAAAGAGCTGGACATGACTGAGCGAGTGAAATGAACTGAACTGCACTGCCGTCTTTTGCCTCTCTGTAGAAACTTTCTCCATCCTTCCAAGATCTGGTAGTGGAGGAATTCTCTCATCCCTCATTCACAAGAGAGAAGTTAATGTGCAGCAATTAGGTAAGGCAAAAATAAACAACACTATCAATTTCTGTGCTGACTTAGCTTAGTCTTGGCTGCCTGGAGTTCTAATTCAAGCCGGGATCCGAAGCCACATTGGTACCTATGCATAGGAGAGCTACAGTGAGACAGACTAGTGATGTCTGACCTGAGATGAGCATGGGAGGACAGCAGTAGAGTGCCTTGTCTCTTCCAGAACGCCTCCTGAAGAAGTGGGAGGTAAACAAAGTTTTACCACCTACTACAGAGCAAGTGTTTTGATTGTATGCATTAAACTTGTTTTATCCTCATAACAATCCTAGGAAATATATGTGTTTATTTCCATTGTAAAGATAAAGGAACTGAAGACCTAAGAGATTACTGAGGAATGCACATGAGCAATTAAGAAATGTCTGCATTTTAAAGAATTTTAAATGCCTTTGCTCAAAGGTATGGGGGTATTTTAGACATCCTTGGCAGCTGGTGGGAAGACATTTTGATGCAAAAAGAGCGCTTTCAACATTCCTTAAATCATAAAGTGTACGTTGTTATATACAGTTTTTTATCCACCTTTGCTTAGAATAAGATAACAGGGGGAAAAAGCAGTAGTATCTTAAAATGCAGATGAATCTCACTTTAGGAGCAGGCATGCAGTACTGAAGCTTGAATTCATAGCACACAGGTTAAGGGACGGACATCCCCTGAACAAAAGGATCACTGCACAGGCCAGGTTGCAGAGGCATCGGAGGAGGAACCATCCTACAGCCCACTTTGCAGTCAAGTCAGGCCAGTTGGAAGGCTCTGGCCTGACACACAGGAGGACAGAGTTCGAGCCTCCCTCCACCAAGAACTCTCTGCATGCAAGTCCCTTCCCATGTCCTGGTGGCTCAGGTGGTAAAGAGTCCGCCTGAACGTGGGAGACCCAGATTCAATCCCTGGATCAGGAAGGTCCCCTGGAGAAGGAAATGGCAACCCACTCCAATATTCTCGCCTGGAGAATCCCATGGACAGAGGAGCCTAGCAGGCTACAGTCTACGGCGTTGCAAAGAGTCAGACATGACTGAGCGACTTCACTTTCCCTCTTCCGTCTCCAGCCTTCTGTATCTCCATCAGAACCATGAAGGGGTTGGATAAGAACTGGGGATCTAAGAGGGGACGTTTGGGCATTTCCAGAGGTACTTTTGGCTGTCATAAAAGATGGAAGGGGCACTGTGGGCATTTGGATGCTAGGCAACCTACAGCCCTGCCCAATAAATGGGACTACACTTGACTCGATCTGGAGATGTCCCACCTGATACATGGGCTTCCCAGGTGGCTCAGTGGTAGAGAATCCACCTGCCAAGGCAGGAGATGTAAGTTAGATCCCTGAGTCAGAAAGATCCCTTGGAGGAGGAATTGGCAACCTGCTCTAGTATGCTTGCCTAGAAAATTCTATGAACAAGAGGAACCAGGCTACAGTTCATGGGGTTGCAGAGAGTTGAACACGATTGAGTGACTGAGCGTGAAGGGGGAAACAGAACAGGCTCTATCTTGAAAGCAGGACTCCGTCTTGGGCCAGACTGTGGACTGTGAGCTATATGCCCAGGATCTATGGAAACCACACACCAACTGGAAAACCAGGCCCCCGGAAGGAAGAGCCCCAGGGCTCCCCATCTCCTGAAAGAATACCCTAATTATCTGTGTAATCGAATAGAATCATACATCCTATTAGGCTTATTGGGGCATGACCACAGGCCTATTGATAATTGTCCACTGTTAACTACCTAGGCTTAAGGCATATGAATCACGGGTTAACTTTAATTGCATCTTTCTTTTTCCTTCGTTCAGACTAGTTTCAGGGAATTTGGGGAGGTGGGTTTGGGCACGTACTCTTAGGGTATATAAGGCTTTCACAAAAAGTGGTCGGGGTCCTTGGCTAAGAGGAGACTCTGCCTTGGGCCCGCTGGTGTAATAAACTACTCCACTATCGGCGTTGACCTGAGTGAGTGTGTTTCCCTGAACGTGTGGCTACAGCAAGCATACACAAGCATCTGACAGGTAAGTGCAAGATCCCTTCTGTACATATCTGGGCCCAGATCCTAGTTCCATTTCACAAACAGACACGAAGTATTGTTGCATGATTTTACCATACCCTGAATTTTCCAGGAATGCGACTACCAAGCAATGAAGGCAGGATTGTACCTTGCTTTGTTCTGATCTCCACTGAGAAAATGACAGCTCTGGAGGCCAGGCTGTTCCCGTGTTTGAGTGGCCAGTTCCACGTCTTCACTCCCGTTTCCATCATTTTCCATCATCTGACAGCTAATACTTCTCCTCATCTAGTCATCACGTCTCATTCGCATAGCAACATGCATATTATTTTATTACAAATTACTCTGCTTTTTATTTTTCATTTAGCTTGTCATACAGGCATTATATAGATTTTTTAAATGAGATGTCTGGGGCTAGGTTATCTAATTTATGAATTCCATTTCAGGATAATAAAGGGCACATCACAAAATATTAGTCTGGAACATTTGAGAGCCACTGGGTCACATGACTCTGGGTCCCTCTCAGCTCCTGCAAAGTCTGGATATCATGCAAAGTGGAAACATGCCCTGATCACGTGCCATACATTCTGGGCACAGAATGAGGTAAATTATCTTCTTTTCCACAAATCATCCTGATCTCCCGAATGTTCCTGAGCCTTCCCAGAGGGCATGGCGATCTGCAACACTGAATGTATCCTGTCCAATCCCCTGAGGGACAGAATTGCCTGGAACTGGAGTTTGGGCCCATTCTGAATGGTTCAAGAATGCTGTGGTTCCACTAAGTTGGAGCTGAGCACGTGCTGCTTTAAAATTTATAGTGTAATTGATTTCTTTATAAGCTATTCAGGCCTTATTATTTATTAATCCACCGTCAAGGTTAATTTAAACTACTTCTCAATAAGGTGGTTTGACAACATCTTTGTTTACCAGACTGACAGCCTTGGTGAGTAAAGAGGGAGCAGAGCGATTCCTCTCCCCTTAACAGAGCTCTCTGAGAAGGTCCTTCCACCAGGACAGTGCCCATTCTTCAGAGGGGAATAAAGACCACCTCCCCCACCCCCGGCTTCCTACTTGGTGGGGACACAGATCACAAGGCTTTGCCCTCCGTCCCCACGGACGTGGATACCGAGTGGCCGCTGAGCAGCCTCCACTTCTGCGGGACCATCCTCTCCTCCCCATCCCCACTGCCATCACGTGAATCACTTCACTGCCATCTCCTCCTCAGCCCATTGCAGCAGCTTCTTAACTGGACCCCTTGCCTCTACACCTGCATCCTCCCCATTCATCCCAGGTGATCTTTCCAAAATGCAAGTCCTGGCGTGTCACATTCCTGAGGAAAGCCTTCCGATGGTTCCCAAGGGTCAAGCTCAGAGCCTTCCATGTCCCAGTCGCTGCCTACTCCTCCAGCCTCGTCTCCCGCGGCCCCTTCTCCGTCCTCTTGCACTTGGTGCTCCGTCAGGATCGTGCAGCATGGTACTGTACCCTGTGATCCTCTTCATCTTGCCTCACCCTGATCATCATGGAAACTAAGGCACTAATGCAGTCTCTGCCGCTCGCTGCCCTGAGCACCTCGCCCAGAAGACTGATCATTTTCTTCCACCTTGATTTGATGTTCTTTAAATCCATGCTCTTTGAGTCAGTAAGTAACAAATATGTGTCCACAGTGGACCATGGGCCAGGTGTGGGACTGAGCCCTAGGACACAACAGAAAACTAAAGAGGCCTTACACCTGTTCTCCCAAAGCTTACAGTTCAGACCAGGAGCTCCTTGAAGGTAACTGTTCTGAAGTTCTTCCCAGCACAACGCTATAGGAAGCGCAGGAAGACACGTCAATGAAATGTTTGTTGAATTCAAGCCATTATACTCAAACACTTTCTTATGTCATTTAGTAACAACACTACAGAGCCAGTATTTTCAAATCCTCCTTTAAAGAGGAAAATTGGAGTTCAAGGAGGTGAAACAACTTGCCAGCATTCACCCAGCTCACTTGTGATGAGTCCGACTTTCAAACTCAAGTCTGACTCATTCAAAGCCTCCATTTCATCTTGACGCTGTACTTCCAGCACAGTTTACACCTATTGAATAACAATAATTATGCTCCTTTTGTGTTTCCTCAAGTACTTTGCACAGCATCAAGGTAGAATGCCTTCTATTTTAATAACAATGAGCAGCTGAGTCTGTATTACTGGGTGGGTCCATTCTTACACAGTACAGTGTAAGACCCATGGAGTCCAAGACCCAGTCTGCCTTGGGTAACATTGTGCCCCTAACACCGGAGCACCACCCGTCCCTACAGAATACATCAATGAATACAGGAAGTTCCCTGAGAGACTCTGACAAGGAAGATGCAGTTGACATGGAGTGGGACAGTGCATTAACCCTGGATGAGCAGAACACTGGTTGGATCCAAATCCACATTCCTCACTTTCTCAAATTCCCAGAGTATAAATCTGGTCAGACATCACACAAAAGAAACTTCTCAGTGTCAACATGATCTCCAAGTCCAGGAAATGTCCCAGGTAAACACATCCTGTGTGCATGCTAAGCCAC
Source organism: Ovis canadensis (assembly GCF_042477335.2). Lineage (NCBI taxonomy): Eukaryota > Metazoa > Chordata > Mammalia > Artiodactyla > Bovidae > Ovis > Ovis canadensis. Next base: position 3,576,852 of record NC_091246.1, on the reverse strand, counting down.
TTCAGACGTGTCCGACTCTTTGCAACCCCATGGAAGGTACCCCCCATCAGGTTCCTCTGTCCATGGGATTCTCCAGGCAAGAATATTGGAATGGGTTGCCACGCCCTCCTCCAGGGGATCTTCCCGACTCAGGAATCGAACCCATGTCTCTTATGTCTCCTGCATTGGCAGGCAGGTTCCTTACCACGAGCGCCACCTGGGAAACCCCACCCACATCCTGCTGCTGCTGCTGCTAAGTCTCTCCAGTCGTGTCTGACTCTGTGCAACCCCATGGACAGCAGCCCACCAGGCTCGCCTGTCCCTGGGATTCTCCAGGCAAGAACACTGGAGTGGGTTGCCATCTCCCTCTCCAATGCATGAAAGTGAAAAGTGAAAGTGAAGCTGCTCAGTCATGTCCGACTCTCAGCGACCCCGTGGACTATAGCCTACCAGGCTCCTCCAACGGCCTATGTAAAGACAGGCCCAGGATCACTTCTATGGACCGCGGATTAATTCGGTCAGAGTGTTGCAGTTTGGTTGTTGGGAGAAACCCCGGGGTGTACAAAACTTTGAGGAGTCCATGCGGGATACAGAAAGAAGAGAGGGTGTTCATTGCCATTCCATTCGCATTCATAAAAAGTAACTGTTGGCTATATAAATAGGCACAGTTTAAAAATAAGAGACGCATTTAGGATCATGTGGGCTTGAAATGTGCTGCTGTTTCACAGCTCGCTCATCCAGGCCCTGAGGTGGGAGCAGAACATGTAAGTGGAGCAGTTACTTAACCAGCCCTCCAGACCCAGGGCCCCGCTCCCCACCGTCTTTCTGAACTCGGGCATGGAAGTTAGTGACAATAGAGAGGTGCAAAGGAGAGGTCGTGAGAAGGGAGGGCAGGGTCTGGAGTATGTTTGCACCATCTCAGAAAGGGAGATGTCACGCCTTCTGTGTGGCCTTGATAAGCCCATCATGTTGAGGAAAGGATGCCGGCCCCGGCTTACAGGTACAGCATTGAAGAAGCAGGTATGGGCTCTGGCCAACCTATCGTAGGCCCACTTGTGGGAGGAGTTGTTCCTATGATTGGCAGGAGGAACTCGAAGTTCCAGGCCGTGTTTCACTAACGGGCAGCGCAGGGTGGGTCCCAGCAGGTTAAAGGTCTACCCTCTTGTTCAGTACTCCCCAGTTATTCGCCTGCAGGGGGCCTGTTTCCCATCTAACCTTACTTCTTGCTGCATGGGATGACGAGCGGGCCAAGGTTCAGGAAGGTACTCAACCCGCAGTGGTCTCTTTATTGTAGTCTTTTCTTCCACGTGGCAGCCTGGCCAGATTACTGTCCCAGCCGAGAACTAGGCAGCTGGACCAAGTCAGGGCATCAACATTATAGGGGTGAAAGTGTTCATTCTCCTTACGTTTCTCCTTTCTCCTCCAGCGGGAGGAATATTCAGCCATCAGTTTCAGGGAGGCAGACAGTGGCAGAACCTCACTCCAGCCTCCTGTATGAGGCCACCTTGCACATTCTTCAAATCAATGGGGAATCACTTTGTTTTGTAGAAAGTTAAGCTTGACTTCCCATTTGTCTGTTGATCTTTAGAGAGGAAGAGGGTGACTTTCAAATCCTTGAAATGATCTAGGCTACCAGGCTTAGAAAAGCTGCGATAGTTCCTGACTTCCTGCCACCGGGGTTTGGAGGCAATGCTCTGAGAACATGAAGGTGAGCTCCAAAGGGCTCCATGAAGGTAATCCATCATCATGCCTTCTGTTGCTACGAGGACTTAAGGCTCCTTCCTTCTCCCATTGCAGAGATCAGGAGGCCTTTGGTGGGTTGGCGTAGGAAGTGGCTCCTGTTAAACACTTCCACTCCAGGTACCTCCTCGGCTCAACTTAAGAAGGAGGCAGTGGCTGGGATTTTGGAATATCAGGTGCTATACCCAGATCGAAAACTAGGATAAAGCACAAAAGGCATTTAAACATGACAAAGCCGTCTACCGTCTCAGTCCTGACTTCATCTGCCCTTGAGTCACCCACTTTAAGTCGCTTCTCCTTCACACCCTACCCATTTCAAACACACAGCTCTTTTTATCTCTGAATGGGGCTGGACTTTCTCTTGCATTTTGATTTTCAAAGACATCAATTCCCTCTGCCCAGGATGAGCCCCCCTGCCCAGCTTTTCCATCACTTGGTTAACTGCCGCTCACCCCTCAAATCTCAGCTTGAACATCCCTTCCTGGGGGAGGCCTTCCTGCAACCCTGTCATTGCAACCCTGCAACCCTGGGAGGTGTGGTCACCCTCCCATCCATTCCCCAAACACCCTACATCTCCCATAAGAACACTTGTATCCCTGATTATGCTTTTGTAGAAGTTGCCAGATTGGCTGCTGGACAGGGAGCGTCTTAGCACAGGAACGCCTCAGCCTAACTTACTGGTGATCACTGCTGATTCAATCAGGAGAGGCTAGAGTATGCTGCAGAAACAGATATCCCCAAAGGTACAGCAGCTTAATGGAAAAATGGGTTATTGCTCGTTTATGGCACTTCGGTCTTAGGGAACTCTGCTCATTGCAGTCGGGCTGATGAAATTCCTGTCCTGATGTGTGCGTCCACAATCACCACGCAGGGAAGAGGTGTCTCACTCTGACGATTAAATGTTTCAGCCCAGCCATGTTATATATCACTTCCACTCACAGCTCTCTGACCAGAGCTAGTCATGTGACCCCATGACTACACAAGGGATTCAGAAAGTGTAGACTTCCAAATATCGGTAATCACTTTGGACACTGATTAACCCTTTAGATTCAAGCTTTGCCCAAGGCTGATGACCAAACATATGCTTAGGAAAGATGGATCCCAGCGTCAGTGTCTACTGGATCAGCCCTACTCTATCTTTCCTCTCTATTATTTAGTGACTCTATAAGTTAAACAAACAAGACTTTATTATTAAGCTGTTCCATAATTATAATAAAATCTCCTGCAAACACCCTTTTGGAATCAGTGACTCCAGGACTATAATAGCATTATTTTTAACAAATGTATCTGCTTAAAAAAAATTGCCCCTGGAGCACAATGGGTGTTCACTCTATATGTGTTAAACAATAATAATAGCCTCTACTTTTCAAGTTCTTTGTCTGGGCCCTTGTGTGTTAATTGTTTTGCTGAAATACAAATCCCTCTGTTCCTCAGAATGGCATAGGTGTTTCATAATGTCACGTATCTTTATTAACCTTGTTGACATTGGAACACCTTCCAGGCATTATCATATTTCTCAGCAAAATTACATGGAAGATCTGCCCTTACACGTTGGGGTTAGGGTTAGGGTTAGGGTTATGTCCGCTTTCTCACCTCCAGTCTTAACTTCATCCCACTCCAATCAGGCTTATATCCCACCATCCCCTTAAGACTCTTATCAGAGTCCTCCGTGGTTCATCTCTGTCGAACCAACAGCAAGGGCTCTGTCCCACTCTTACTTATCTTCCACAAGACTTTACATGGTTGCCTCCCCTGTTTGGGATAAGTCTTCTCCAGAGACGCAGCCACCTTACCCTTGCTTTCCTCCCAGCTCCTTGACTCTGCCAGCTCACCGGTTCAGTCTCCTTTGCTGGTCCTCTGCTCCTCCAGACCTCCTGTCCAGACCTCTTCTCTGCCTCACTCTCTAGAGGGTGTCAACTGCCCCCGTGGCTTAAACCACAATACATCTTTTCCCAATCTGCTGCCCTTCTAGCATCTCCATTTGAATGTCTAGTAAGTATCTAAAATTTAACATCTGCAAATTAGGACCATTGATTCCTACCCCTCCCCTTCACCCCAAGTTTCCCTCATCCTCATAAAGAGCAGCAGTCTCCCCTCAGCCCAAACCCAAGACCCAGTCCTCAGCCCCATAATTGAATGTTCTTGGCTCTGAAAGTGAAGTGAAAGTGTTAGTTGCTCAGTCATGTCTGACTCTTTGTGGCCCCATGGACTGCCACCCTCCTCTATCCAAGGAATTCTCCAGTCAAGAATAATGGAGTGGGTACCCATTCCCTTCTCTGGGGATCTTCCCGACCTAGGGATCAAACCCAGGTCTCTGGCATTGCAGCCAGATTCTTTACTGTCTGAGCCACCAGGGAAGCCCACTGTTGGCTCCACCTCCAACATTATGATATGGCATGAATCCAAACTTGTCATCCCTTCAAGCTAATTTCCAAACCACAACCAGCCCTCACCTGGAAAATTACCACTGCCTCCTGATTTATCTCAGAACTCTTAAACGGTCTTCCTATAGCATCCCGAATGAAATTCATGTGTCCTGCTGAGGTCTACTGACATGACTGAGCGACTTCACTTTCACTTCTCACTCTCACGCACTGGAGAAGGAAATGGCAACCCACTCCAGTGTTCTTGCCTGGAGAATCCCAGGGACGGGGGAGCCTGGTGGGCTGCCATCTATGGGGTCGCACAGAGTCGGACACGACTGAAGCGACTTAGCAGCAGCACCAGCAGCTGAGGTCTACTTGGCGCCAGACCACCTGGCCAGCATCTCCTCTGCACCCTCACGCTCTCTCCTCCCCTCTTGTTCATCCCACTGTGAGCATCCCAGCCTGCCTCTCCTTCCAACACCAGGCTCTTCCAACCTAGCACTTTGCATGGCTGGCTTCTCACCATCCAGGGTTCAAGACAAGTACCAGTTCTGTGAAGGGAACCACTGGTTCACCCCAGGCATTTTGAGCCTAGTCAGTCGGTCTCCAGTACTAGTGAATACTTGAAACTGCAAATGCGAGGGTCGGTTGTGTTGTCTGATTCCCCTCTTCTGCAATAGCATCAGCCCCACCAGCAGCAGGACCCTTCCAGCTGGTTCACTAATGCACTTGCGGTGCCTAGCACTAGGGTTGGCACATGATGAACATTCAGTAAGTATTTGTAGGCTGATTGTCTTCAGTTTACAGAGAAGTGAGCCTCCAAGATGTCAAAGAGCTAGTCTAATGTTGTAGAGTGTGCTCAGTAGCTCAGTCGTGTCTGACTCTTTGCAACCCCAGGGACGGTAGCCCACCCAGCTCGACTGTCCATGGACTTTTCCAGGGAAGAATACTGGAGCGGGCTGCCATTTCCTCTTCCAGGGGATCTTCTCAACATAAGGATCGAACCCACATGATCTTGCATCTCCCACGTTGGCAGGCGGATTCTTTACCACAGCGCCACCTGGGAAGTCCAAGTCTGATGCTACTCAGCTAAAAAGTAATAGAGTCAAGGCTAGGGAAAGTTTTGATTGCTTCTCAAGCCTCTCTTCTTGCCGCGGTGCTGCCCTCTACTAGAAAGCAGTGGCTGAGTGCATTATCTTTGCCTTCCTGCCATGCCTTTCATATTAAAATTCCATTTTCTTCTAAGTGTATCTTTGCAAAGGCCATTAAAAGGTCACCGAGCATCTAATCTCCTTTCTTAACTTTGGAGCTAAGAGAGTCTTCTGGCGCTTTCTCGGCTGTAAAACAAAGATAACACCTGCCCCGTGAGACTTTAAAGAGATGCCTGATAGTGTCTGCACACAGTAGGAACTCAGGGCATGTGAGTTTCCTTTCTTCCAGAGACCATTCACTTAGCCCTACAGAGCAATGGTCCCATGCAAGGTGCCATGGGGTTAAAAAGGTAAGCTGGAAGAGGGTTCTGTTCCCTGGAAACCATGATTCTCATAGGAAGCAGAAAACACCTACTCAAATACTTTCACACAAGGTAAGAAAGGCGAGGCGCTTGGGTGTGGGAATCCAGTAGACCTGGGGTCCTTCTGACCAGCTGTGTGATGTGGAGAAAGATACTCAGTCTCTCTGAGGCACATTTTCTTCACCTGTCAAATGGAGTCAACATCAGACTCGGCACTGTTTATAGGACTGAAGCTGATGGTGTGTCGGCTCACCGTGCAGGCTCCATAAACGAGAGCTGACACTTACTGAGGCCTTACTATGCGCCAGGTGCGCTCCAGGTGCTTTCCATGTAATAACTGCAGTCTCATAATCACCCTGTGAAGCAAGCACCCTTGTTTCCCCTCATTAGAGGACGCAGAGAGGTTAAATGCCTTGCCCGGGGGCTCACTGCAAGAGAGTGGCCCACAGTGATGCAAAGCCATGGCCCTAACCACTGGGCTAGACCGCCTCTCCTATTGACTGCCATGAAGGGGGAGCCCGGAGCACAGAGAGCTGACCTCCCCTCCGTGGGGCAGTCAGGTTTCTCATGGTGATGGGGTGTGCAGCTCCCGAGTCCCCCTAAGCTCCAGCCCCTTCCCCCTCCTCCACACCCACTGGAGCCTGGAAGCTTTGACCTCCCACACCTCCAAAGGCTGCCAGGACTGAGGTGTAATGTCTGAAAATTACCCAGGAAAGTGTGAGAGCAAACCAGGCAGAATGCTAAAAGACCGGAAAACATAAAATTTAAAACCAGCCCGACGACGCAGAAACCAAGGAAGGGCTTTTGCTAAAACAGCTCCATTTCCAAGCAAGCGGAGCTTTAATCCGCCTGGTGATTTAGTGTGTCTGCTCTCCTTCCTCTGAAATTAGAGGGCTCCTTCCTGGGTGTGTCCTGCCTCCTGCCGTGAGGCTGGCACCAGGCTCCCCAGTGAGGAAGGCACATCTCCTCCCTGGAGTGTGGGGTGAGGGATCAGAAGAGACAGAAGGAAGCCAAGGGCTGTATGGGGCTGTCTGGGTACAAAGCCCCTGGTCCTGCAGAGTCATCCTTAGCCCACTGGCAGGAGGAGGGGGAGGGGGGCAGGGATCTTTCTCCAAAAGCTAAAGGAGACCCTGAGAAGCTGGGCTCCCACCAGTGGGGAAAGGAAATCGTTGGGAGTCTGGGACCACACAGAGAGCTCAGTGGGGGGTTGATTCTTAGATGTAGAGAGCTTTCATCGGAAGAAATCTTGAGTTACAGTGTGGGAGCGGACTGCAGAGAAAACGTGGATGCTGGACTCAGAGAGGTATATATATATGTCCAAGCCCCAAACCTGTGGCTTCCTGCCTGTGTGGCTTCCTTCCGGCCTTGGGCAAATCCTCTGGCCTCTCTGAATCCCATTCTTCTGCCTTGTCGGGTGATGGGGAGAAAACTGCCACACGACCAACCAGAGACACAGCATGAAGGAGGACCTCAGCCAGTGCTGGGTCCCTTCCCCTCCTTCCAGTATCACCTGGGAGGCTAAGACCTGGAGCTGGCTCCTTTGTCCCCAGCAAATGACTTCCATCTGCCCTGACACACACACCCTGACTGACAGGGAGAGAGACAGAAGTCAGATCCCTTCCCAGAACACATTTACAGAAATGCGAGGCTTGAAACAAAGGATTCTGAGGTCCCATCAGCCTGGGGAATGTCCCTTGCTGTGATTCCCAGTCAGCACAGTAAAGGCTCGGATAATGCTCGCAGAGGAAAGCCTTGTTCAACTGGATCCCTATTTGCCCTGGGAAGTTTTTACTCTTAGAGGAACACCTATCAGCATGGTCTCCAGGGACTTCCATGGTGGTCCCATGGCTGGAGATCCACCTTCCAGTGCAGGGGATGGGGGTTTGATCCCTTGTCGGGGTACTAAGATCCCCCATGCCTTGGGGCAGCTGAGCCTGAACGCCGCACCTAGAGAAGCCCGCAGGTCACAAGGAAGAAACTAGCAGGGCCAAAACAAAAATCAACAGATAAATAGAAAGCACTTCGCCAAACCTGTTTTCCATGGAAACAGATTTCAGATAATCTTGCCAGATGATACTAAAGGCAAAATGCAGTTTTACATGGAGGGGAAAAATGTATCTAATTACTATAAATACGTTCCAAAGCACCCCCCTCCCCCAGAAAAGGGAATGGCAACCCACTCCCGTGTTCTTGCCTGGAGAACTCCTTGGACAGAGGAGCTTAGTGGTCTACAGTCCATGGTGTTGCAAAGAGTCAGACACGCCTGAGCAACCAACACCTCACTTCACATTCCGAAGTGGAAACTTACTTTTCCCACAACTGATCCTGGGACTGCCTGCCTGCCTGCCTCCTTCTCCATTTCTTGTCCCTGTTTCACATCTCAGCTTACCGGCCCCTTGTCCATGGAGCCTGCCCTGAGGCCACTCATCCTTCTCCCGAGCCACAGGCACTGTCTCTGCCCCTGTCTCTGGGCGCTGAGCTTGCCCTGTCTTGTGTTCAGGTGGCACCCTGGGAATGAATGTGTCTGTTCCATCAGGGACAAACCCTCTGAGAGCAGGGACGCTGCCTCTCGGGGCTTCCCACGGCACCTGTAACCTAGCAGGGGCTTGCTGATGTCAGCCAAAGGCAGCATAATCCCCGTGTCTCTCATCAGACTGCGGATTGCAAACGCACACACCAATCCAGCTGGAAGGAGACAGGGAGAGAACGCATCTGCCTTGACTCCCAATTCAGTGCATCCCATTCATTTACCAGGCAAGCCTTTACCCAGCACCTGCTCTGTGTCAGGCGCTATGAGATGCTCAGAACTTACAGATGAACCGAGCACACTCCTCGCCTCACTAGGAGGGGAGGCTGATGCACGTGCAGGTGGCGTCCTGGCACGGGAAGTGGTCGCCGGGCACAGTCTCGGCACAGGCACCAGTTTCTGCTGAATGACAGAACGAGTGAGTGTCCGGGGTATGTAGAAAGTGTGATGGAATGTGAGAAGGGGTGATATTTGAGCCGCGTCTGGAGGAATGAGGATAAGTTTCCCAAGTCACGAGGGGAAGGGGTGGAAGGGCATTGGGAAGAAGGAACAGCGTGCACAGCGGCACAGAGGTGGGGAAACGTGGTAGGACTCACAGCAGGCTCTTTGCGGGTGAAGAAGCGGGAAAGGAAAAAGGGAGATGGCAGAATGTGGGCAGGCTGAAGCCACATTTGCAGAGATAAGCGTTGCCTTACTGAAGAATTCGAGTCTCGTCTGCTCACCTGCCTGCAAGGATGGTTAACGAGAGGCCCCTGAACATGATCCCTGACAACGACCCTGTCCTGGATTGCCACAGACGCAAAGCTGACACAGCCCACCACTGCTCAGGAATGGAGGGCTTGCTGACAAAACAGAAGCAGCCTCCAGGCACAGAAAACAAGCCTGTGGTGACCGGACCAGGAGTGGAGGAGCAATCAGTTAGGAGCTTGGCATTAGCACAGACACACGACTATACATAAAACAGACAAGCAACAAAGGCCTCCTGTATAGCACAGGGAACTATTTTCCACTCCAGTATTCTTGCCTGGAGAATCCCACGGACAGAGGAGCCTGGCAGGCTATGGTCCATGAGGTCACAAAGAGCTGAACACGACCGAAGCAACTCAGCAAGCGTGCAGGCATGTGTGTGCGACAGTGCCGAGCCCTCCTGCCAGTGCGGGAGGTGCGGGGGGTGCGGGGGGTGCGGGAGATGCGGGAGATGCAGGAGGTGCAGGAGATGCAGGAGATGCGGGAGGTGCAGGAGGTGCAGGGTCCATCTCCGGGTGGGGAAGACGCCCTGGAGGAGGGGATGACCTGCTCCAGTTTTCTTGCCTGGAGAACCCCATGGTCAGAGGAGCCTGGTGGGCTACAGTTGATAGGGTCGCAAAGAGTCGGACACGACTGAAGCCACTTAGCACAGCACACAGCACACGCGCGCACACACACACACACACACACGCGCGCGCGCGCGTTCATTTGTTGTATATCTGAAACTAACACATTGTAAATCAACTACACTTTGATTAAACAAATTTTTTTCAAGAACGAAGGTCAGTGACCTCAGCCACTGAAAGTGGTGGTGGAACACCTCACTCACCTTGCTGGGTTTTTTTCTGGAAATCGCCCTCTGCTGAGCTGGCCTTGCCTTTGGTCATACTGCCTTCAGGCAGTCTGCACCGAGCGACCGTGCAATGCTGGAGAAGGAAGCTCGTGGCTCCCACTCAGGACAGTTCTGAAGGGCCCTCCAGATCCAGAGTGCTGTGTGGCCTGGCTGCTGCCCGCAGGACTGCAAGACAGCTCGCCTTCTCCCTCTGGCCACCCCTGTTTCCTTCCCCAGAGCGTCCCTGAGGAATATCTCCTTGCGTCTATCTCAGGCTCCAGGATCCACCTGCTATCAAAACAACAAATACATGTTCCTCGTGAATAATGGAAGGAGGAGCAATCAGGCCACAGGAGACCTGAGTTCTAACCCTGGTTCTTTATCTACGTCCCTCTAAAATCTTGATAACCTCTCTCTCTCTTCCCTAGACTACAGGAATCCCAATACGAAAACAAGCGAGTTGTCTTGCGTCATCTGTAAAGACCTCTCCAGCTGGTACATATTGGAAATTAAGATTTATTCATCAGTCAGTTCAGTTCAGTTCAGTCACTCAGTCTTGTCTCTTTGCGACCCCATGAATCGCAGCACGCCAGGCCTCCCTGTCCATCACCAACTCCGGGAGTTCACTCAGACTCACGTCCATCGCGTCCGTGATGCCATCCAGCCATCTCATCCTCTGTTGTCCACTTCTCCTCCTGCCCCCAATCCCTCCCAGCATCAGGGTCTTTTCCAATGAGTCAACTCTTCGCATCAGGTGGCCAAAGTACTGGAGTTTCAGCTTTAGCATCATCCCTTCCAAAGAAATCCCAGGGCTGATCTTCAGAATGGACTGGCTGGATCTCCTTGCAGTCCAAGGGACTCTCAAGAGTCTTCTCCAACACCACACTTCAAAAGCATCAATTCTTCGGTGCTCAGCTTTCTTCACAGTCCAACTCTCACATCCATACATGACCACAGGAAAAACCATAGCCTTGACTAGACAGACCTTAGGTGGCAAAGTAATGTCTCTGCTTTTCAATATGCTATCTAGGTTGGTCATAACTTTTCTTCCAAGGAGTAAGTGTCTTTTAATTTCATGGCTGCAATTACCATCTGCTGTGATTTTTGAGCCCCCCAAAATAAAGCCTGACACTGTTTCCACTGTTTCTCCATCTATTTCCCATGAAGTGATGGGACCGGATGCCATGATCTTAGTTTTCTGAATGTTGAGCTTTAAGCCAACTTTTCCACTCTCCTCTTTCACTTTCATCAAGAGGCTTTTTAGTTCCTCTTTACTTTCTGCCATAAGGGTGGTATCATCTGCATATCTGAGGTTATTGATATTTCTCCTGGCAATCTTGATTCCAGCTTGTGCTTCTTCCAGCCCAGCGTTTCTCATGATATACTCTGCATATAAGTTAAATAAGCAGGGTGACAATATACAGCCTTGACGTACTCCTTTTCCTATTTGGAACCAGTCTGTTGTTCCATGTCCAGTTCTAACTGTTGCTTCCTGACCTGCTACAGATTTCTCAAGAGGCAGGTCAGGTGGTCTGGTATTCCCATCTCTTTCAGAATTTTCCACAGTGTATTGTGATCCACACAGTCAAAGGCTTTGGCATAGGCAATAAAGCAGAAATAGATGTTTTTCTGGAACTCTCTTGCTTTTTCCATGATCCAGCGGATGTTGGCCATTTGATCTCTGGTTCCTCTGCCTTTTCTAACACCAGCTTGAACATCTGGAAGTTCACGGTTCACGTATTGCTGAGGCCTGGCTTGGAGAGTCATTCATACTATGTGTAAATGACTGCTAACAGTTGAAAAACTCAACCTCTGTTGTGAGAACCATCACCTAACAAAGATCCCCATCTCGAGTTAAAGCTGAGCTAGGAAAAGGATACTCTCCTGGCAGAATTTTAGGTACAAGCACTGATCACCAGGCTCTTGTAAGGGACACGGGAAATGAAGCTGACATTGACTGGGCAATCGATGTATACTTTTCTCAATACATTATAAGCCTCACATTATAAGATGGCAACCATGGTATTCTGAGAAGGAGCTACGGCTCAGAGTGCTAAGGGACCTGGTTAAGGTCACCCGATGAGCAAGTGGCAGAGATCTGAGTGGGTTCCATTCCAGCTGCCTGGATCCTGCCTTCCGCCTGGCCCATCCACCCTTTGGAAAAAGGGGAGTTAATGAAGGCCGCCTGCCATCTCCACTCACCAGCCTAGAAAGGTCTCCTGTCTAGTTTGCATTGATTTTCCTGTTTGTTTGTTCTTAATGCATTTGCAGAATCCGAGATCCAGGCTGTAAATAAGGCAGATGAAAAGAGGGGTCAGAGGGACCGAAGGCAGGCTCCTTTCAGCAGTTCCTCGTATTGAAAATACTTCCTGCTGGCTCCACTCTCCCGGAGGTTGCCACCTGACTTCCTCCTTGGTAACATTCCGGTTTATCCATGTTCAGACTCTGGCTGGGGATGGGTCAGGAAGGTGACCGCAGAAATTGATAGATTCTGGGATATTCATTTCCAGCCTTCTTGTCTGAAGGCAAGAGCAGCTTCACTCACCTTCCTGCCTCTAGTCTTGCATCCCACTCCCCAGCACAGCCTATAAAATGCTACCCTGCAATGCCCTCAAGCACAACCTGAACAATTTCAGTAACCTTTTTTTTTTTTTTTTTTTTTTTTGCCTTCGGAAGAAATTCCCCCAGGGTGTCTGTGGTTTGGCCACAACCTACATTTCAAATCTCAGACCCCGCCGCCCCCATCGACCCTGCGACCCAGGAGTGCGGGTGACTCTCTCTGCTATGGATGTACGGAGCTTTCCTGCTCCACACCTGCCTCCTGCCTGTCTCAAGTCCCAAACCAGCCTACTCTGCAGGTCCTGAGCCAGCCAAAGCATCGTCACTCAGACAGAGCGCTGAGACTCTTGAGTCTATTCTTTTGTGCTGGTAACTTGAACCTTGTCTCATCGACTCTGCAGCCCTCCTCTGCCCACCTCTGCCTCTGCCCCCGATCCTCCAAAAGGCTTGGAGCTCCACAAAGACAATGACTTTGATGAGTTCGTTTCTGCGTCCCTCTGTCCCTAGCAAAGAACCTGGAACACAGCAGGTCTCAGCAAATGGTTGTGAATGAAGGAAGCCAGTTAATAATAATAGCCCCTTTACATTGGAACAGCCGTTATCATGGATGAGTCATTTCTCAGTAGAGCCTCTAACAACCTCAGGAGGAGAGCTGACCCTTGGGCGGAGATGTTGGGACTACACTTGCCCAGGTGTGCTGTCTGGAGGGTTTTATTGCCTGAAGTTTCTTTTGCCCCTTCTGGTGATCCTAGCCTCCAGCCCAGACGATTGGTCACAGACCCTGGGGGGTGTGTGGGCTGGAGGGTTCTCAGATGCTCCGGCAAACCCCAGTAGACTCAGTGAGGCCCCTGCAGACTCCCCTGAGAGGGCCTGAGCAGCTGCACCTCCCAGTTGCAATTAACAGGTGCCAAGTGCTGCTGCCCAGGACACAGAGGGTTACCAACGCGTGGTTCTATGGGTCACGGCAGCCAGGCCCTGCCCTGCACTCTCGGCATCTTCCTGGCTGACGTCACCTGTGGGTATGTGGGGACATTTCTTGGCCCATCGGAGTAACGAGATCAGGTTTATTCATTTGCAACCTCCAGTCCATCTCATCTGCTACTCCCCGCCCCACGGTCATCACCCAGGCTCCCATCTGGCGGTCCCTTTGAAAGGTCTTTTGACACGTGTCTCTTCCTCAAAGCTGCTTCATTCCTGGCAGTGAGCAAAGAAGCCAGCGCTGGTGGATAAAGGTCAAATGCCCTCACTGTGTTTGTTCACGAGGGCGATATTTCACCAAAGAGCAGATGCTTCCTAAATGATAAATAAGAGCGGCAGCTCCCCGCAGGACTTCGGGGAAGGGAAGTTCTCCACTCTGTATGCAACGCAGCCTCCAGCAAAGACTGGGAAGGAAGGGAGAGAGGGCGGAGTGTAATGGACCAGGATATACACAGATGGTCCAGTGTCCATCCAAGGTGTGGATGCTACACTTCCCAGAGTCTGTCCTCCATTAACACCTATTCAACAGACGTGCGTGTGCGTGTGTGCGTGTGTGTGTGTGTGTGTGTGTTTGTGTGTAACAGCCACCATTGATTGAACTCTTGCTATGTGCCAGACACTCTGCTAAATTCTCAGGTCTACCTTCCAATTTAATCCCCATCATAGCTCTGTGAAGAAAGAGGCTCAGAAAAGTCGAGTTGCTTGTCCAAGGTCACCTTGCTAATATGTGACGCATCTCAGGGGTGGGACCATGGTATGCATGAAAGGGGCTTAATAGGTCTGGGCTGGACTGGACTCTGCCTTGAGTCAAGTAGGAACAGGTGAAAATGCAGAAATGACCTTGCGGGTAGGGGAAAGGAGCTCCTGTTTAGCATGGAAGAAACAGATCTTCAGTCCAGCAGACGGGTTTCTACGCCATTCCTGCCGCTTTCTGACTGTGAGCCCCCCACGGGAGATACTGAGTTCCTGATCTATATTCTTCCCCCTCTGTAAGACAGACTGAATAATAACCATATCGCAGGATTATCAGAAGCAGTAAATAAGATGCTCAGCAAAAAGGACGGGTACACCATCGGTGTTTAAAAAATGTTAGTCCTAGTCACCTCGTTTATGAGCAGGAGTACCCAAGTCATGTAAGGAGTGAATGATGTCTGGGTAGACGGGCTTCTGTGAGGTGTTCAACATTAAGAAGCCACCTCTCAGGGGGATTCCCTGGCGGTTCAAAGGTTAGGACTTGGGTCTTTCACTGTCGGAGCCTGGGTTCCGTCCCTGAGCAGGGAACTAAGCTCCCGAAAGCCGTGCAGCGTGGCCCAAGGGAAAAATGAAGCAAGAAGCATCTCAAACTGTGAGATTCGGGGCCGCAGTCGCCCCAGGCAGTGTGACACGTGGGGCAGAAAGCACCCTTCACAGACAGCGCGCGCCTGGGGGCCAGACACCCGTTCACAGGAAGTCTCCGCTCAGGAGATCGCCAGCTTCCCCACCCAGGCAAGCGGCCGCTGGGGCCCCAAGCTGCTTCGGGGCCCCCAGTGTGGACAACGGGGGCTGGGCCAGGAGAAACCGTTTACCTCCCTCCAGATGGCCCTGCGCCTGGACCTCCAGCTCCAGCTGTCTCCCTCCGCCAGCGCTCAAAACCAGTCTCCTCTGCGGACAGCAGGGCACACGGGCCTTGGATTCACGCTGTTTTTCTCTCTCTAGCTCGTCCCTCCTACTCAGACACCTGCAAACTCACTCTCTCTCACACACACAAACACGTAAACAGCTACACATACACATAGTTCTTTCCTCTTCCTTTCTCCAAAAAGTTGAAACCGTGGAGATATCCAGGGGAGTAATATTAATAGTATCACTTATATCTCAGATGTCCCCAGGTCTCAACTCTTGACCGGTAGGAATATAGAGTCACAAAGGAAGAAGGAAGCCATTTTCCCTGGAAAATCAAGGAGGGCTTCACAGAGGAGGTGGCATCTAGACAGTGGTGTCTAGCTAGTGCCGGGAAGTCTGAGTCATCTGGTGTGTGGGTTGTGGGAAGGAGAATGGCAGGAGAAGGAGCTGGGTAATTAGGCAAGGACTAATCTTAGAAACGGAGAAGGCAATGGCACCCCACTCCAGTCCTCTTGCCTGGAAAATCCCATGGATGGAGAAGCCTGGTAGGCTGCAGTCCATGGAGTCGCTGAGGGTCGGACACGACTGAGCGACTTCACTTTGACTTTTCACTTTCGTGCACTGGAGAAGGAAATGGCAACCCACTCCAGTGTTCTTGCCTGGAGAATCCCAGGGGTTGGGGAGCCTGGTGGGCTGCCGTCTATGGGGTCACACAGAGTCGGACACGACGGAAGTGACTCAGCAGCAGCAGCAATCTTAGAAAATCTTGAATGCCGTGGCAGAGTTTAAAGTGAAGATGGGTGTTTCTTAGGGAGTGTGTCAGATTCCTGGACAGCACTTCTTATAATACACATCCCTGCCTTCTCCACTTCTCTCCACACTTCCCATCACCTCCAATATTTTCTATCTGAGGGGGCCCTGAAAATGTGTATTTTGATAATGTGAGCCACGCAGTTCTGGGATATGCCATTTTCCCTCCACCTTGGCAAAACCCTCTCACTGGCAATGGGGAGCCATAGAAGGTGTTTGAAGTAGAAAGAGGTATGTGTCTTGGGAAGGCATCCTTGGTATCTGCAACAAAGCCTGGACCAAGGAAATCCCCATGCATACTACCATAGCCTGCCTGCCCACTAGGAGCCAAATGGTGTCTTTGTGCAAAATAGAAAAAAACATCCAACGTTCAGCAGCAGTTTTCAGAGTCAGCATATAATTGACTTCCCAGACGGTGCTCGTGGTAAAGGACCCTCCTGACAATGCAAGAGACGTAAGAGACACAGAGTCAACCCCTGGGTCAGGAAGATCGCCTGGATAAGATCTCTCATCTGGAGAACCCCATAGACAGAGGAGCCTGGTGGGCTACAGTCCATAGGGTCACAAAGAGTCAGACACGGCTGAAGTGAGTTGGCACGCATGCACGCATATGAATCCAAGCAACCATGAGCAGTCTGGCTTTGACACAGCAGACAAGGAAGCAGACGGCCCCTCCAGGTACGTTAGGTGCCCCTAACACGGCCCTCGGGTAAGGAAGGAGAGGGTGGCGGGAGGAATCAAGAGGACAAGGCCAGGGTGGGGGAAGTTCTCGACCTGTCTTTAATCTTCCCCATTAGCTAAAATTCCCCATCATAGACAGTCTCAGCAGCTCCTTTTTCAGTGGGTGCCAGGGTGTCAGACTCGTCCCCTTGCGAGTTGCGTGCTGCGTGGCTATGTGGGTGTGTCCCCTGGGCTTGGCCTGGCTCTGACCCAGGGGAGGTCTCAGAGATCAGCCATCAGAGAACAAACCCACAGACACCCCACTGTCTTATTCCCACCTCACTCGGCACAGGTACACATGCTTGGCAGAGCACACATTCTGAGACCCCAACCCCTTCTTCCCTCCAAGACACTAGTTGGATGCTCTCAGGAGCCCCAAGTGTGGTCAGGTCAAGAGCAGCTTTACACATGTATATGCACAGGCGGGTGTATGGGGGGGTTCCCCAGGCATGTCTACAATCCTGTGTGCCAGCTGGGAAGCCCGGAGTCTCTGCGACCGAGCGTACACCCTCTTCGGGAAGTTCATCTGTATTGCCGATACAAACTGCATTTCCTCAGACGTGCTGCCCTTGTGCAGTGCCCAGCCAGAAAATCTGCTCAGCGGGGCTCTGATGGTCCAGGGAAAAGTCCCGTGTAGCTGGCTTTCTTCCCACAGGACTGCTGGGAGAATCAGATAAGAGATGGAAAAGCACTGTGATCTTAGATTTTATTATTATCTTACTTCCCTAAAAGAAATGTCCCTCCTGGGTCTTTGAATTACTTAGACCATTTCTTTTTCTATTGACTTTGGATTCCCGAGAGAGAATTACATTTTCAACAAGTGGTAGCTGCTGTAGCTTCGTGGAATGATTGACTGACAGGCCAGGCAGGCACCCTAGGGATTATCCGCTCCCACTGTCGTGCGGGTGGGGAAACTAAAGACACGGGCAGGACTCCGTCCAGAGACACCCAACGGGAGCCCTTCACCGGGGCCTGCTTGTGCCGCGCTGTCCACTGCTAAAACAGGAATATTGTTTCCGGGGACCACAAAAGGGGAGCCCTCAGACCGCGTCTCCTCACCACGGGTCTTTCTGCGAGAGCATTTGGAATGAGCAGGACCGTGGGCTCCGTGTCTCTGAGCTGAATCGGCAGGCTCGAGCCAGCTCAGAGCTCACCAGAAAGGCAGTCAGCAGGCCTCCGGACTGTCCCCACACACTGCCTAGCTTGCCGCCCGTGTTCAAAAGGCAGCTAGCTCTTCACGCGGAACTCCTGACAGAAATGCACTATTTCATACAGAGTTGTTGACAGCCTGGCAGGAGAATCTCAAGAGAAACAAAGGCAGATGCATTGGAAAGAAAAGAGAAGGCGGTTGGGATTGAATGAGGAGTGGAAGGGGAGAAAAGAAGACGGTTGTGCGAGAAAGAGTGCTGCCCAACCGGCAAAGAAAATAGAGACACTTTCGATCCGTCTTGTTCAACAAACTGTACCTCCAAGATGCCTTTCAAAATGCAGTGATTTCCCTCTCCATTTGAAAGGCTCCTCACTACTCCCGACTGATGAAAGCGAGAGTACGGCTACAGCTCAGTTTCCACGGAGGCTGCCTTTTGGTGCCTAGCTTTATGATCAGAAGCGTCATTACCAGACACGCTCTGTCCCCAAAGCACAGGGCGTCCATCTCCCCATAGGAGCCGTACTGTTTTGGGTACCTCTCCCAGCATCGAATCCAGGACCAAGAATATAGCGTTTAATATATTTTTGAAGGGACTTTATTTAAAAACAAAATATTGAGATAGTTGATCCGAATGTTCTTTAAGGGGACAAGGAGATGGAATAATTATCTATTTAATTTTCACACAATTTTTACAGCTTACACCCCATTTGCAGTTATTACAAAATATTGGCTCTATTCCCCAACTTGTACACCGCATCCTTGGGCTTAATTTATACCCAACAGTTTGTACCTGCTATTCTCTAATCCCCATCCTTATATCGCCACTGGTAGCCACTGGTTTGTTCTCTGTTTCTGTGAGTCTCTTTCTTGTTACATTCACTAGTTTTTTGCTATTTTAGATTCTACCTACAAGTGATATACATTATTTGTCTTTCTTTATCTGACTTATTTCACTTAGCATAATGCCCTCCCAGTCCATCTATTTTTTGTTCTTTTTTATGGCTGAGTAGTATTCCTTGTGTGTGTGTGTGTGTGTGTGCGCGCGCACACCACATCATGCTTATCCATTCATCTGTTACTTGACTCTTAAGCTTTTGGAAATTTTCAGTAACGCTGTAATGAACTTTGGGATGCTTGTTTTTTTCTGAATTAGTGTTTTTGGTTTTTTTGTGTTTTTTTTGGATATATATATACCCAGGAGTAGAATTGCTGGGTCATATGGTATTCCTACTTTAAGTTCTTTGAGAAACCACGACAGACTTTTTAGCACTGATTGACTTATTTGGCTGCCTGGTTGCGGCGTGTGGGATCTTTCACCGCGGTGCCCAGCCTCTCTAGCTGGAGTGCACGAACTTAGGTGCTCCGAGGTATGTGGGATGTTAGTTCCCCAACCAGGGGTTGGACTTGCTTCCTCTGCATTGCAAGGTGGATTCTTAACCACTGGACCACAGAGAAGTCCTAATCATGAAATATTTAAAACAGAAGTTTGTCTGAACACCTGGGACAAATGAACAAGCGTACATGTTTCTTGATGACTCGGGAATAACAGCAACCAAACCGAAGACAGTCACAGTGGAGGATACCTTCTTGCCCCATAGATCATAAGACCACCTTCTCTCATTTCCAACTTCTTCAGCAGTTATTTAATAATGCAACAAATGTTGACCGAACACCTACTGTGGGTCAAATATCAGACTAGACTTTTGGAGAAGGAGATATAGAAACCAAGATGTGGCCACTGCCCTCCCTCAAAGGGATCATGCACTAAGACGCAGTGCAGAGGTCGCGGGCATGAAGGCTTACACCACAATCACCGGTATAATCGAGGGGGGAGCCATGTGTTGTTGGAGCCCAGAACAGATTCCTCAACTCTGCAAAGAGAGACGCGGGTCACAAAGCAGGTGACTTTTGAGATGGGCCTTGGCAGATGGGTGGAGAGTTGGGAGGTGAGGGAGGAGCCTCGAAGTTTCTTCTAGACAGAAGAAATTGCAGAGAGATTTGAAATGCAGAGATGTTTGAGCAGCGATGGAGGTTCCGTGGGGTTTGGTATAGGTTGGTCAGTAGCGAGGAGTGGGTCTAGGAGTGCCTGGTTTGGGAGGTAGAGCTTTGACCTTAGGCAGTAGGGGTGGGGGCAGGGGGTGGGCAGAGCTGGGTGCTTGTGAACAGAACAGGGCTCTGCTGGGGAGATGGGAAAAGGACCCAGGTGGTAGGGACCCCAGGTGGTAGGGACCCCAGGTGGTAGGGACCCAGGTGGTAGGGACCCAGGTGGTAGGGACCCCAGGTGAGGCCTGCAGGTCAGATGTTGTTTCCTCACTTGGGAAGAGATTCAGAGGAACTAGAAAGCAAGCCAGATTTGAGAGATGTTTGTGAGGACAAATGAAAAGACTTACTGACCATTTGGCTGGAGAAAGAAGAAAAAGGCATATGGTCAAAAGGACAAGGTTTAAGTGCATGTAATTGAGAAGCTACTGATGCTATTAGCCAAACTTGGAGATAAGATTGAGAATCCAGTTCAGGGGGAACAACAAGCGCACCCTCTGCCTTCTTCTCATGGTTACAGCCGCTGACACTGAACAGGTATTCCATTAGAGGCATAGACTCTCCCTTGGGGATGCAAACATGTAACTAGGTGATGTAAAACGAAACAGATTGGGGTACCTTTCAAAACAGAGGTGACTGGAGGGCGGGAGGAAGAAGGTAATCCCTGGAGAAATCAGAAGAGACTTCCTGGAGGAGATATCATTGGATTTCAGCCTTGAAGGATGAATGAGTTCAACCCACAGAAATGGCATTTAGAAGTAATAGAGGGGGATTGTGAGAGAGAAAGCAGCGGACGTTGGAAATGTCCATGTGAATCGATGCTGAATTAGGAGCATGGTGGAGAGTTGCTGAAGGGCCTGGACTTCTGAAAGTCATGCCTGACGATGGCCAAGACCCTGATGGAGCCCCAGAGGGAAAGAGAAAATGACTTTCCAAGCGGCCCATCTGATCTCCCAGTTCAGTTCAGGTCAGTCACTCAGTTGTGTCCGACTCTTTGAGACCCCATGGACTGCAGCACGCCAGTCCTCCCTGTCCATCACCATCTCCCTGAGCTTGCTCAAACTCATGTCCATCCAGTCAGTGATGCCATCCAACCATCCCATCCTCTGTCGTCCCCTTCTTCTCCCACCTTCAATCTTCCCCAGCATCAGATTATTTTCCAATGAGTCAGTTCTTCACATCAGGTGGCCAAAGTATTGGAGCTTCAGCTTCAGTATCAGTCCTTCCAGTGAATGTTCAGGACTGATTTCCTTTAGGATGGACTGGTTCAATCTCCTTGCAATCCACCGGACTCTCAAGAGTCTTCTCCAACACCAGAACACAGTTCAAAAGCATCAATTCTTCGGTGCTCAGCTTTCTTTATGGTCCAACTCTTACATCCATACATGACTACTGAGAAAACTATAGCTCGGACTAGAAGGACCTTTGTTGGCAAAGTAATGTCTCTGCTTTTTACTATGCTGTCTAGGTTGGTCATAGCTGTTCTTCCAAGGAGCACGCGTCTTTTAGTTTCTCGGCTGCCATCACCGTCTGCAGTGACTCTGGAGCGCAAGATCACTGATCTCTCATGGAGCATCAATTCTTAGGCTCCAGACAGGCCTCTTCTGGGGGGAGCTGAAGACATGCTCTCAGAGCTAATGACTTTATGTGGAGTATTGTGTAAAGCCAGGTTGGCTTCATTATTGATGCAAACTTAGGCAAATGAGAGCTGGCTCAGGCTTGGCAAGGCTCCCTCCTGCACATTAGCCCGGGCGGCCTCCTGTGGAGAGCCACACGCCTGTTGGTGGCTCCGATCCACCAAGAGGGAAGCGCACGTGGAGGGGCTTTGAACCCCTGACTTCAGATCTGGGCCCGGAGTCTCAGCCGCCTCCCAACACCATCTGGGCACGCAGGCCCAGCGTGACTGGAGAGCTCGCTCCCAGGCCTCCCGTGGATTCCCTGGCTGCCAGGCCATGCGCAGAAAACAATATCCGTGATCACAGCCTCACAGATTCAATTCTGTCCCTTTTAATTAAATGACTTCGGCCTTACAAATTGCAGCGGTGGATGCAAGCTCACACCAGATGCGCAGCTGCAGACCCAGGACACCACACACTTTGGAAGGGCCAGCCAAGACCAGTAGCCCCCATGGGAAGAGTCCAACGTCAGGTGAGGCAATGACAAGGGGCACCTTCCCAGCCCTCCAGCCTCCCTGGGTGGCTGTGCTGACTTCAGTCATCCCTCTGACAGGCATTTGTGGAGGACCTACTATGTGCCAAGCAATGTGTGAGCATTGAAAACACCAGGGCGAGAGTGATGGCCTTGTGCTAGGGATCTGTCTTTCGGGAGCAGACAGAAGCAAGGAGATATTGGCCTGCTGGCGTCCTTGCTGTTCTTCTCACAGGAGAGCCCAGTTAGGGGTACTGGGCAGACCCTGAGGGCAAAGGGCATGCAGGCGTGTGGACATTACCCTGAGTGGACGGGGGTAATTGGGACCCGGGAGAGGGTTGAGCAGAAGTGTATTTATCAATCATATGCCATATCACAGACACCAAGAAAGTTCTGGAAATGCTGCAGGAAAAAAAAAAAAACCTTCACATCTCTGCTACCCCTCTGCCCTGCCCCATCCCCCAGGCAAACATCAGGTCTATGAGTTAGTTCTAGGAAGTGCTTTCCCAGACAGAACAGATGAGGGGATGAAACCTGAAAAATGCATGAATGCAGCATTAGCGGATCAATGGCCTTGGCTGTGCAACTCCTGGGGCATTTTCCCCATCTGAGAAATGGGCACATGCGCCGTATCCTGTGCCTCACAAGAGTCAAATGAGAAAGGTCAGGTACACAGTAACCACTCAGCGCATGTCTTGAGTGAATGAAACACAGTGGAAGTTCTTGGTCGAGTGAAAAGCGCTCCAGCGAGTATTGTACTCTGGAGCTTTCAGCCGCCTCGTTTGTCAGCGGTCAGTTGATTGCACTTAGTCTGCAGAAGTGAACAGGGGTTGGGAATAGCACTTATGAGGATTCATTCGTTCCCTTATTCAGCAAATATTTACGAGCCAGCTGCCCTATTTATACCCTGTGGTTACAATGGTGGGCGTGGCAAACCTGGCCCCTGCCCCCTTGAACTCCGTGGTCAGTGGAGAGGTGGACACTGATGAAATAGTCCCACAAGTGAACGTGTGATCACCTAGGGCGCTGAGTGAGTCCTGCAAGAGAAATGCAGGAGATGCAGGAAATGGAAGGCGATGGCTGTGGGAAGACTTCACACCCTTGGCTCTCCATTCGGTCAGCAAGTGAATGGATGCGTGAACGGATGTTCCTAAGTGCTGTTTCCCCTCCTGGGATGCCTTCCACAGCTCTGGACAGGGCTGGGTCCACCTTGTATCCTAGACCTCAACTTGGCATCATCTCCTTAGAACAGCCTTCCCTAAGCATCCTTTGAGGTGCTCTGTAACACCACCATTTTGTTCTCCTCAAAGCACTCATTGTTGTCTGATATATGTATATTCGTTAGTTCATTGCCTGTGTCTGCCTGTTGGAAGGTGAGCTGTATATGAGCCGGGGTTGTCCCAGTGTTCCCAGCCTGACAGGAGCCAGTAAGCATGGAATGTGTCAGGGAAGGACACGTGGCCGGGAAGATTGGTAGTCAGTGGGTGGGGTGGGGGGGCAGCGCTGAATTTTCAACTGGATCTGAACCCAGGGTTTTCCAGACAAGGACGTCCTCAGACACCATGATCTGAGAAGGGGCTCGCTTTGAGAGAGGTGTGATCTCTGCAAACATGAGCTGCCATGACTCACGGGGATAACAGCAGAGCTGCCTCCAGAGTTGTTATAGGGTGTGCTTCGAACAGCTCAGGAAAAGTTGTTAGTAGTGATTGAGGTGGTGCTGGAGGTGGGGCTAGCAGAATTGTGAGAGTTTGGGGTTTTTTGTATATTGTTGTATTATTGTATTGTTGTATTATTTTTGTATTATTGAATGATAGTTGATTTACAATCTTCCATTAGTTTCAGGTGCACAGCAAAGTGATTCAGTTCTTTATATATATTCATTTTCAGATCTTTTTTACACTATAAGTTATTACAAATTATAGAATATAGTTTCCTGTGCTATACAGTAGGACCTTGTTGATTATCTATTTTATGTGTAGTGGTGTTATATCTCTTAATCCCCAACTCCTAACTTATCTCTCCCTCCTTTCCCCTTTGGTAACCATAAATTTGTTTGCTATGCCTGCAAGTCTATCTCTGCTTTGTAAATAAATTCATTTGTATCAATTTTTTGTTTTCTTAGATTTCACATATAAGTGATATCATATAGTATCTTTCCCTGTCTGGCTTACTTCACTTAGTAGGATAATCTCTAGGTCCCAATATTGCAAGAATTTACAGCTACTCTCAAAAATGTGTGGGACTGAAGTTGACTTTGAACATTACCAGTGAACTTTAATTCTACTGAAGACTTCAGACAGCCTCTCCCTTCTTAGACTAGTGAGAGGGTTGCTGTGCCTGGCTCCAGTGTGGTCATCCAGGATTCCCCGTGTGCCCCAGATGAAAGAGTGTGGCTTGATAAAAGTGAACCCAGGGTTAGGGAGCAGGGTGACAGGGATTCAAATTCTGACTCTATCTTTTGCTGTCTGCTAGAATCTAAAGAAGGAACTGAATCACTGAGGCTTTCTTTCTTCATCTGAGAGATGAGAACAAGAAAAACTGCTTTGCGGGTTGTCAAGAGGATGAAACAATGCTCTATGATAGTGTGTGTAACACGCAGGATGGTGCGTGTAACACGCAGGATGGTGCGTGTCACGTAGACGGTGGTCCATAAATGCCGCCCACTTTCGCTCTGACTTTTGCTCCAAAGGGGAGGTGCTGATGACCTCCTACAGGGCTCCCTAAAGACCTTTCACCTCCTGAACTCATCCCTACTTTGGGGCCACAAACCTTTCTGAGCCTTGGTTTCCCAACCTCAAATGCTGGAGTAGCCAGTTTTTTTCCAACTTAATTATATCCTCAGAGAAAGTGCCTCATGGTGCATGTACTAAATTAAAACATTAATTAAAATAAAACATGAGCTCAGCAACAATTAAAGTGGAAGAAGAAGTATATATAAAATAATTCATACACACACACATGTATCTAAAAAACACCCCAGCCTTACCCTCAAAGCCCGCAGGATCTAAGAACAGCTTGAAGGCTGACAACCAGTGACTTTTTTTCCAAATTATATAGGATATCCAAGGAGGCCACGGTCTTCTAAACGGTATGCTATTTGAGTTTCTCATGGTCAGTATTTTAAAATATTAGCAGAATTCTGCTTCTGCCCACATCCTCTTTCAACCAAAAACATCTGGGCAGATGCAGCTGGGCACTGAGATGCAGAGAAATTCCTTCTTACACCAGACAAGGATTTTTTACAGCCGCTCCACACCAGCCCCTGTGCCAGGCTGTAGGATGCAGGGGTGACAGGCGGCTCCATCCCCAAGGAAGTTAGGAGTCCAGAGGTCAGGCAGACTGATGCCAGTGAGAAGCAGAGGCCAAGGATGCCCGGCGGCCTCACTCCAACTCAGCTGGCCCTTCGCTGTTTCTAGAAAACCTGTTGGACTCTCTTTCCTTGATTCTCTGCTTGGATTAGTTCCTCTGTATCCTCATCTTTTGTCTAAAGAAAGCCTCCTCATGGTCCAGAGCCCCTGCCCCTCAAAACCACCTGTCCTGGGAAGGTCTTGAGTCTGCCTCAGCCAGCTCCCCAAGCCAACTGTACCCTCGGCCAAGCTTCTTCCCTTTCAACAGACCGCACCATTTCCCAGACACCAAACTTGCTGCTCAGAACAGAGAAGCCAAGGTGGAGAACGGGCCTGTGACACAGAGCAGGAGGGGAGGGGCGGGGGACGGACTGAGAGAGTGGCACTGATGCGCACACCATCGCGCACAACGTGGGCAGCTAGCGGGAGCTGCTGCTCAGCACGGGCAGCGCAACGCGTGCTCTGCGATGGCCCAGAGCGTGGGGTGCAAGGCGCGGGGGGAGGCAGGCGCAAGAGGGAGCGCGTATGTGAACGCATGGGGCTGAGTCACTTCATTGTACAGCGGAAGCTAACACTGCAAAACAATTATACTCCAACTAAAAAGAAAAAAAAAAAACTTGGATTCATGTCGATATTTAGCAGGAAAGAACATTCTGTAAAGCAATTATCCTTCAATTAAAAATTAATATAAAAATAATTTTAAAACTCACTGTTCAGGTTTGATATATATATTTTTATATGGATACATCATGATAAGGAAATTTCAGGACCAAAAAGGGACTAGAGAGATGATCTCTCCAGCCTTTATATCACACACGTAAGGCTCAAGGACCGCAGAGAAGGACCAACAAGCCCACGGTGACACATGAGACGGAGCACAGCCAGGCTTAGACCCCAGACCTCTTAACTGCCAGGCCATGCGCCTCCTGTCCTTGCTCCCAAGCTGTCCCCTCCCCATCACTGGTTATCTCGCTCTTCAGGGTTCTGGGTAACAAAGAGAGGGGTCCATCTGGCTAGCGGGATCTAGAGCTCCGAGCGGCCAGTCTGGCCATGCAAGCAGGCTGTGGCCATCCCAGGCCTATCTCAGTGGAACATGTTCAGCAAATACCACCTCCTACAGGAAGCCCTCCTAGGGAGTCCAGCCCATCCTGGGCTCCCCTCTGCGACGTCGGTCATGCAGGTCAGCAGCTCTTGGAGGGGCTGACAGATCCTATCATTCCTGGGGTCACCAACTCTTCTGGTCCCAAGAGAATTGATTCCCCCTGAGTCAAGTTCCTCCACATTTGAGATTAAAGAGAAGCTGAGCTAAACCTGGATTCCACTTCTGTCCACTAGCTCTCTAACGTGTAATGCTGTGAAAGAAAGAGTAGTCAACTTGGGGCCTGGGGCTGAGTCTCCTTTTGGTTCTTCTCACCTGAGCCTCTCTCAGCTTCACTCAGTCTTCTTATTGGACCTTTTTCTCCTCCCATCACCATCGTGACCAGCATCTCACAGCAAAGTTAGGGAGTCCTTGGGAGAGATTGAAGGAGCAAGGCCCAGTACCATTCCCAGAGGTCTCCTCCAAGCTTCTTGTGGTTTCTCGGAGGACATGCTAAGAATCTGCCTATAAGCACTAAACAAACGCCCGTGTAGAGGCATGATTCGTTTCACATCTTAACCTCAAATAAATGTAGGGAGCTACTCGGGAATATATATTTAGGCAGCGGAGATCTGGAACCAGATCATTTTTCTTAACTTAGGACTCTTTGGCTCTTCAAAATTAGGCAAAAGCACAGCACAGGGTCAACCTGCACATTTCTACCCCCTTAGCAAAGCCCTCTAGTGATAACCTCCACTGGTGTCTCTCTGAGAACACCCTGCCTTTACCCTCAATGACACTGAAGGTCAACATAAATTAGTCTGACCATTCCTTATGCACTCGTGACTCCAGAGGTAGTATACAACAGTGAATTACTGTGAGGTTTAGCATCCAACAGGCCTAAATTCAAGCCCTTATTCTGTCCCTTCTTAACCGTGGGATTCAAGGCAAATATCATAAGATATCTGGGCCTCAGTTTCCTCATCTGTAAAATGGAAATAATAATAGTACCTGCTTCATAAACTTTCATGAAGAGCAAATGAAAAAAAATCTATGTAAAATACTTAGCAAGGTGTCTAGTGTATAGTAAGTACTCAATAAATAGTAGCTACGATCACTGGATACATGGTCATTATTATCTATACCATCCTCATCATCATCATTAGTAGTAGTAGTAATTCATTTTTTAAATTGAAGTATAGCTGCTTCCAGTTCAGTCTGGTTCAGTCACTCAGTTGTGTCCTACTCTGTGTGACCACATGGCCTGCAGCATGCCAGGCCTCCCTGTCCATCACCAACTCCCAGAGTTTACTCAAACTCATGTCCATTGAGGCAGTGATGCCATCCAACCATCTCATCCTCTGTCATCTGCTTCTCCTCCCGCCTTCAATCTTTCCCAGCATCAGGGCCTTTTCAAATGAGTCAGTTCTTCACATCAGGTGGCCAAAGTATTGAAGTTTCAGCTTCAGCCTTCCAATGAATATTCAGGACTGGTTTCCTTTAGGATGGACTTGTTGGATCTCCTTGCAGTCCAAGGGACTCTCAAGAGTCTTCTCCAACACCACAGTTCAAAAGCATCAGTTCTTTGGTGCTCACCTTTCTTTATATTCCAACTCTGACATCCATACATGACTACTGGAAAAACCATAGCTTTGACTAGAAGAACTTTTGTCAGCAAAGTAATGTTTCTGCTTTTGAATATGCTGTCTAGGTTGGTCATAACTTTTCTTCCAAGGAATGAGCATCTTTTAATTTCATGGCTGCAATCACCATCTGCAGTGATTTTGGAGCCCAAAAACAGTCTGTCACTGTTTCCCCAACTATTTCCCATGAAGCGATGGGAATGGATGCCATGATCTTAGTTTTCTTAATGTTGAGTTCTAAGCCAGCTTTTTCACTCTCCTCTTTCACTTTCATCAAGAGGCTTTTTAGTTCCTCTTCACTTTCTGCCATAAGGGTGGTGTCATCTGCATATCTGAGGGTATTGAGATTTCTCCTGGCAATCTTGATTCCAGCTTGTGCTTCTTCCAGCCCAGTGTTTCTCATGATGTACTCTGCATAGAAGTTAAATAAGCAGGGTGACAATATACAGCCTTGACATACTCCTTTCCTTATTTGGAACCAGTGTATTGTTCCATGTCCAGTTCTAACTTGCTTCCTGACCTGCATACGGATTTCTCAAGAGACAAGTCAGGTGGTGTGGTATTCCCATCTCTTTCAGAATTTTCCACAGTTTGTGGTGATCCACACATTCAAAGGCTTTGGCATAGTCAATAAAGCAGAAATAGATGTTTTTCTGGAACGCTCTTGCTTTTTTGATGATCCAGCAGATGTTGGTGATTTGATCTCTGGTTCCTCTGCCTTTCCTAAATCCAGCTTGAACATCTGGAAGTTCTCAGTTCACATACTGTTGAAGCCTGGCTTGGAGAATTTTCAGCATTACTTTACTAGCGTGTGAGATGAGTGCAATTGTGCGGTAGTTTGAGCATTCTTTGGCATTGCTTTTCTTTGGGATTGGAATGAAAACTGACCTTTTCCAGTCCTGAGGCCACTGCTGAGTTTTCCAAATTTGCTGGCATATTGAGTGCATCACTTTCACAGCATCATCTTTGAGGATTTGAAATAGCTCAACTGGAAGTCACCATTAACCCACCATAGAGCTGCCAGAACTTACACAGGACTGGGGAAAAAGACTCTTGGAGGGAACAAACAAAACCTTATGCACACCAGGACCCAGGAGAAAGGAGCAGCGACCCCACAAGAGACTGACCCAGACTTGCCTGAGTGTCCAGGAGTCTCCAGCAGAGGCAGGGGTTGGCTGTGGCCTGCAAGAGTCATTCATTAGGTGAGTGATCATACCATCATGATTATCTGGGTCGTGAAGATCTTTTTTGTACAGTTCTTCTGTGTATTCTTGTCACTTCTTCTTAATATCTCCTGCTTCTGTTAGGGCCATACCATTTCTGTCCTTTACTGTTCTCATCTTTGCATGAAGTGTTCCCTTGCTATCTCTAATTTTCCTAAAGAGATCTCTAGTCTTTCCCATTCTGTTGTTTTCCTCTATTTCTTTTCACTGATCACTGAAGAAGACTTTCTTATCTCTCCTTGCTATTCTTTGGAACTCTGCATTCAAATGGGTATATCCTTCCTTTTCTTCTTTGCTTTTCACTTCTCTTCTTTTCACGGCTATTTGTAAGGCCTCCTCAGACAGCCATTTTCCTTTTTTGCATTTCTTTTTCTTGGGGATGGTCTTGATCCCTGCCTCCTGCACAGTGTCACAAACCTCTGTCCATAGTTCTTCAGGCACAATGGACTAGTTTTTCAGAGACCCACAGAGACTGAGACAGAACTGTGTCTGAGTGTCTCCTGTGGAGGTCCGGGTCAGCAGTGGACTGTTGCAGGGTCAGAGGCTCTGGGTGCAGCAGACTTGGGTGTTGGCATAAGCCCTCTTGGAGGAGGTTGACATTAACCCCACCATAGAGCTGCCAGAACTTACACAGCACTGGGAAATAGACTCTTGGAGGGCACAACAGAACTTTGTATACACCAGGACCGAGGAGAAAGGAGCAGTGACCCCACAAGAGACTGACCCAGTCTTGCCCGGGAGTGTCCAGGAGTGTCCAGCAGAGGTGTGGGTCGGTGGTGGCCTGCCGCAGGGCTGGGGGCATCGAGTGTAGCAGTACACGCATGGGCCTTTTGAAGGAGGTGGCCATCATCTTCATCACCTCCACCAGAGTTTGGCCTCAGGGAAATAACAGGGAGGGAACACAGCTCCAGCTGTCTACGGAAAATTGGGGCCATGCTCAGGAAATCTTTAACCTGATTTTCTATTGATGGGCAGGACTGTGTTCCCTCCCTGAGGCCAAACTATGGTGGAGGTAATGAAGATAATGGCCACCTCCTTCAGAAGATGCCCCCACCATGCAGGCCACAGCCGACTCACACCTCCGCTGGAGACTCCTGGACACTCTTGGGCAAGTCAGAGTCAGTTTGGGTCAGTCTCTTGTGGGGTCACTGCTCCTTTCTCCTGGGTCCTGGTGCTCACAAGGTTTTCTTTGTGCCCTCCTAGAGTCTGTTTCCCCAGTCCTGTGTAAGTTCTGGTGGCTCTATGGTGGGGTTAATGGCGACCTCCTCCAAGAGGGCTTATGCCAACACCCAAGTCTGCTGCACCCAGAGCCTCTGACCCTGCGGCAGCTCACTGCTGACCCATACTCCTCAGGAGATGCTCACACACAGCTCTGGCTCCGTCTCTGTGGGGTCTCTGGGTCCTGGTACACACAAGGTTTGCTTGAGCCCTCTGAGCATCTCTGGCGGGTATAGGGTTTGATTCTAAATGCAATTTCGCCCCTGCTACCATCCTGGTGGGGCTTCCCCTTTGCCCTTGGACGTGGGGTATCTTTTTTTGGTGGGATCCAGCATTCTCCTGCCAATGGTTGTTCAGCAGCGAGTTGTAATTTTGGAGTTCTCGCAGGAGAAGATGAGCACACGTCCTGCTCCACCATCTTGGAGCTGATGAATAATTGCTTTACGATGTGTGTTATTTTCTGCTGTACAATTCAGTGGACCAGCTATGCGTGTACATATGTGCTGTGCTGTGCTCACTCACTCAGTGATGTACGGCTCTTTGAGACCCCACGGACTGTAGCCCGCTGCAGGTCTCTGTCCCTGGGGATTCTCCAGACAAGAATGCTGGAGTTGCCATGCCCTCCTCCAGGGGATCTTCCCAACCCAGGGACTGAACTCAGGTCTCCCACAGCGCAGGCGGATTCTTTACTGTTTGAGCCACCAGGGAGCCCTAACTATTGGACCTCCCTCCCATCCCCCCATCCCACTCATCTAGGTAAGCACAAAGCGCAGATTTGAGTTCCCATGCTATACAGCAGGTTCCCACTAGCTGTCTATTTTGTGCATGGAATTCTTATTCACTCAATGTGCATCTAGCTCCTATCAAAAAGAGTGCTGCCACCAGGAATTCCCACCGAAGTCTGCGTGTTCTTCCAATATAATTCTCAGCTGCCCAGGCTCTCACAGTGATGCCTTTTTTACTAGAGCCCACCTGAGATTATTAGACATGTACTGTGTGCCAGGCTCTGTGACAGGCACCTACCAAGGTACGGCAGCCCCCGCCCATAGTCTACCACAAAACAGACAAGGACACAATTCAGAGTGGCTGATTCTCATAGGAGAGCTACTCATCCTTCATGATGGTATCAGCTTCCAACATCACCTCCTTCAGGAAGCCTGCCTGGATTACCACCCCCCCAGCATCTTGAATTCTCTCCTCTGAAATCACTAATGTCATATGACTCAACACCTCCTCCATGAGAAGAAATGACTATTTCTTACCTTTCTGCATACCTGTCTCTGCTGATCCCCAGTGGGTAATACCCCCAGGCTCCATTTCCTTTTCCTTTGTATAACTGTGATGGAAACTGGATCCAATTTCTTCATTCCCTGGCTTCATAATACAAAAGAAAGAATTCTTAACCCAGAGGCTACCCACTTGCTTAATTTCACTTTTGAGGACGCGGATGAGACATTTTCCTTTCTGGTGTCATGGGTCCGGATTTACCAAACGGGGCTGCCTCCCTGGATTGTCCTGATAACAATACAACATGAACCCCAGTGTGCTTGAAACTCTTCACAACTCCTTTCCAAGGTTTTCTGGCCCTTCTCCCCAGAAATGCCACCGACTGCTCACACATCCCAGCAGGGCCTAGACGCTGGGCAGGGAGGGAGAAGCCACATGCAATTAAAATTTCATCACCTTTCCCGAGCAGAGTACAGGACATTTACTAATATAATTACACTGCAATTGTCAAAGTCAATGAACAATGTGCGTTTCCGAGGCAATGTCCTCAATAATTATAGCCCCTTCTTTCCTCCTCATCTACAGGATCACACATGTCACCCACTGAGGTCTTCCCACTACTCAGAGGAGTAGCCTAACTTTCCTGGAAGAAAGATCAGGGTGGGGATCAAGGGCTGCTTTTGTTTTTCGTCTTTGACTGCTCCAGACATCCTGATGGCAAACAGAGGAGAGCAGAGGAGAGAAGACCAAAACACCCCTTCCTTCTCAAAGTTCCAGTCCTATGAAACCCATCTCCTCCTGTCCTAGAAAAACCTCAAGATACATACACATGACTTTCTGATGCTCTCGCTCTGCACACACACCTCACCTGGGTGAACACTATCTCTGAATCCTCTGTGCAGGGCTTCTGGCATTCATGAGGTAAATTCCCAAGCTCACACCATTTTTACATCATCGAAGCAAAGCAAGAAGCTGGCCCTGCGGGGAGGCGTTTCCCTAGCACATCTACAATAGCACGAAAACCCCAACCTGACGCCGTCACTGAAGCAGAGCAGTACAAGGTCCTTGGTCCTGTCGTCAGAGCTGTGACATGCGAAGTTCTTTAGGCTCTTCCAATCTCCCTTCAGCATTGCCACTTCTGAGTCTCTTGCCAGCTCTGCACTGAGTCTTCTTCCCATTTCTCAAGGAAGGGACAGAGACTTGAAGAGATGAGCAGATGGACCCAAGAATATTCAGCTACAAGGGTACAGGGCAGGGAGTCAGACCAAGGGCCCTGGGAAGGCTGGCCCCGCCCCCACACACACACTGTGGTGGGAAACAGACAACCCCAAGCCTGCTCCAGTTCTGACTCTTTCCAACGGAGGCTTCCATTGCCAGCTCAGCTCTGGAACCTCCTGCAAGCCACTGATGCAGCTTCTCTCTGGTTCTCACTCAAAGAATCCTCAAACCCCCAAAATCAGAATTATAGGCTTGCTGCAATGATTATTTGTTTCCTGGCTTCCCCATTAGACCATAAGCTGCATTATCGCACTGATGTTGTTCACAGATAAATCCCCAGTACCTAGCAGAGGGCTGGACCCATGTATCTGTTGTCGTTTAGCCACTAAGTTGTGTCCGACTCTTTTGCGACTCCATGGACTGTAGCCCGCCGGGTTCCTCTGTCCATGGGATTTCCCAGGCAACAACACTGGAGTGGGTTGTCATTTCCTTCTCCAGGGAACCTTTCCGACTTAAGGATTGATCCCGCGTCTCCACGTTGCAGGCAGATTCTTTACCAGTGAGCCACCAGAGCAACCCTGGACCCATGCACAGAGGCTTCTAATGAGAATTCATCACACAACTGAATGAATGACTAAGTTAATGACCAAATACAGGGCAGTGTGATCTCGGGAAACATACTTTTTGATCCTTCAATTTCCCCTTTGCAAAATGGCAACTATCATATCCACTCTGCAGGACTGTTGGGGGAATTGGAAAGAAGGTGTATAAGGCACTTAGCTCAGAGCCTGACACATAGTAGGGCCTTCATTAACAGAGGCTGTTATTATTATTACATAATGCAAAATCTCCGCACACACAGCCTGCCACTTCTGCCCTCAAGAAAACGAGCTGATGGGACGTGTGCTGTATGGCTGACATTTTCATGCAGATGAGGAAAGTCCATTAGCACCTTGGGACTAATGTGTGCACGTTGGGAGCTGAGCTGGTAAACTGCTTTCTCACCACACTGTGTTCACCAATATCAGTGTGTTCTCAGTCCTGCTCAAACCCCCGATCTTGAGTCCCCAATACTTGCGAGGAAGGGGTTTTGACTGTGGTCAAAGAATGCCAAAGTGTTCTTCACAGCTCAGTGGTCAGCTAGGAGCACTGTCCTGGGAGCCTGGGAGCCTGGGCCACAGCTCCCAGTGTGCTGAGACCCTTTATACAAACCACTCCTCCTTCGGCGGCTCAGTTTGCCCACCCGCGAACCGCAGGGGAAGACATCCAGCTCACATGATGAATGTTAATGTTACTCACAGTGACCAGCGGTGGAGGTCCCATTAGGTGTCACAAAGAGTGCCGAGTGCTGACGTCATCGCGTCTTTCCAACAGTTCTTTTCTAATCAGGTGATCATCATCCCCTTTATTCAGATAAGCAAAGGAGATTCAGAGAGGTTGAGAAATGATGCCTGACATAACCCAGCACAGAGTGACAGACGGAGGCTCAAACTCAGGGTCTTAACCACCGGGCTACCCTGCATTTTAACCAAGATGGGGTGAGATGAACTCGGCCCCAAGAGCACAGGTGGCCCAGAAGTTCTGTAACGTTGGTTCCAACTCTGCCACTACCTTGGGTAGATCGCATTTGAGGCCTTGGGTTACTCATCTGTGAAACTGGGGTGTTGAACTAGGCGATACCCAAGGTCATTTTCCTTGTAAACCTCCTAGACTAAGATGCCAGAGGGGTGAGTCCATTGTTGGATGAAGATGGCTGACCTGAGGCCCTTAAGCCTCACTTGAAGGTGATGTGATACGGCACACTGGAGGCAGATGGTCAGACAGGCCTGGGTTAGAAGACCAGCGTAGGTGCCTTCCTGGTGGAAAAAGCACCTTGTGTCTCAATTTTCCCAGCTGTGAAATGGAGCTAATACATCCAGCCTCACAGAGCACTTGTAAAGATCAAAACCAAAGTCCTCACCCTGGCCTACCAAGCCCTGTGACCTCTTCCCCCACCTCTCAGACCTCATCTCCTAGGCTCCTGTTCATCCACTCTGCTCTGTCCACAAGTTCCTGCCTCAGGGCCTTTGCACCTGATCATCTCTCTTCCTGGTTAACCTTTCTCCAGGTACCACTATGCTCCCTCCCTCATCTCCTCCAAGTCTTTACTCAAAGGTCATCTTCTCTTAGGGCCTAACCTGACTGTTCCATCTAAAATTGCAGGATGAACTGAGAGAGTAGGAATGGTGTGTATATATATATATACATACATACATATATATTTATGTATATATAATGAGAAGGCGATGGCACCCCACTCCAGTACTCTTGCCCGGAAAATCCCATGGATGGGGGAGCCTGGTAGGCTGCAGTCCATGGGGTTGCTAAGAGTCAGACATGACTGAGTGACTTCACCTTCACTTTTCACTTTCATGCACTGGAGAAGGAAATGGCAACCCACTCCAGTGTTCTTGCCTGGAGAGTCCCAGGGACGGGGGAGCCTGGTGGGCTGCCATCTATGGGGTCGCACAGAGTCGGACACGCCAGAAGCGACTTAGCAGCAGCAGCAGCATATATAATGGGCTTCCCTGGTAGCTCTGCTGGTAAAGAATCCACCTGCACTGCAGGAGACCTGGGTTCGATTCTTGGGTTGGGAAGATCCCCTGGAGAAGGGATAGGATACCCACTCCAGTATTCTTGGACTTCCTTTGTGGCTCAGCTGGTAAAGAACCCACCTGCAATGAGGGAGACCTGGATTCAATCCCTGGATTGGGAAGATCCCCTGGAGAAGGGAACGGCTACCCATTCCAGTATTCTGGCCTAGAGAATTCCATACAGTCCAAGGGGTCCCGGTCCATCTATTTTATTTTAATGTATAAAATAGAAAACTAATTTATAACTGTATAACACAAAGAATTCTACTCAGTACCTTGTGGTGACCTAAATGGGAAGGAAACCCAAAAAGGAGGGAAAGTATGTATCTATATAACTAATGCACTTCGCTGGTTAAAAAAAAAAAAGGCATAACAATATAAAGCAACTATACTCCAATAAAAAATTTTTTAATTAAAAAAATTTTCAAACCTCTCTTCTCACCCACCCAAGCCGTTCCTAATCCTGATTCTGCTGCGCTTTTATGCATAAGCCCTATCACCCTCTGACATCCTATATTTCATCCATCTCTTCTCACTAAAATGCTGGCTTCATGAAAGCAGCCATCTGTTTCCCTGCTGTGCCCCCAGTTCCTAGAATAGTTCCTGACATGCATTCAGTTCAGTTCAGTCGCTCAGTCGTGTCCGACTCTGATGCGTTAGGTGTTTACTAAATACTTCTCAAAGAAACACATGGGTAGGTATATGTATCCAAGGAATAAGCATGTTTCCTTTTCTTCTCCTCTGAAATTCATCTCACCATTAACTGAGCACTTGCTATGAGCCAGGGCCCCCTGCTCAGTGTGCCCCCAAAGGGAACCACCTGTGGTGCCTTTGCCAACACCTGGACCTTCGGCTCCTTGATCCCTGGTCATCAGAGACGCCCTCTCTCTACCTGCCATTTTTCACGTCCCTGGTTCTCCCCAAACCAGTCTCTCAGATGTGTTCATGGAACCAGTGAATCTTTTAATTAAAACAGTCTGCTGTGATGAATCTGTTAGTACAGAGCCTTACCTATGTAAAGCATTAATAATACAAATTTCATTTGTTTATGTCAGTGCCAACCATTAATTTTTAATAGCAAAATGTATGAGTTATGAAAGGCATTAATGCAAACCAAATCACCAGCTGAGGATGAAAAGGAAATCTATTTTTTAGGGTAAGCAGTGGCGATGAAATATTATTGTGGCTTCCACGCAAGAACAAGAAAAAAAATATTTCTTCATCCTTCAGCAATAATTAAAAAAAAAAAAGACCCAGGTGAAAAAAGAACTTTATCATCACCTCAACATTAGTTCTAAATTGGAACAGAGAGTGGTCTCTTTTATCTTACAGGGTCTCTAGTGGCATTTTCAGAGCAAGAAGTTTATGCAAAATTGTCCTAATTACCCAACCAAGTCACATTTATACTTCTAAGGTAAAATATTAATAATAATTTGTTATATTTGCACAGCATGGTAGAGTTTGTGAAGCAGTTTGATTCATTATCTTGATTGATCCCTGCAACTCTGCGAGACAGCCAGATGTATGCCCATTTTACAGATGAGCCCACTGAGGCACAAAAGGGTTCAATGGCAGGACTGGGATTGTAGTTAGTACATTTAGTGAATAAATAAAGGAAGGTGGGTAA
Source organism: Ovis canadensis (assembly GCF_042477335.2). Lineage (NCBI taxonomy): Eukaryota > Metazoa > Chordata > Mammalia > Artiodactyla > Bovidae > Ovis > Ovis canadensis. The sequence goes on along the minus strand of NC_091246.1, from coordinate 3,539,927 downwards.
AAAAAAGGCAAGAAGGAAGGAAGGGAGGATGATAGGAGGGCAGGCTGGCTAGAGGATGAGAGAGAGAGAGGGAAAGGAAAGGAGGATGGAGACAGGAAACCCAAGCCTCTGCTGCACCTTCCCTCCTGCATCCATGCTGGCCCTCCTCTGCCCCGCTTCTAGGGCCCAGGAAGCTCATAGCTGAGGGCTTCACCATCAGCTTTCCTCCTCCCCGCATTCAGCCCCTGGGAGCCCACCCCCGGGAGATCAACAGGTGGGAGGAGAAGGAAACAGACACTGTTCTCCAGCCCACCGCCCCGCCCCCCTGTTACCACCGCCCACTAGCAATGGCTGGAAAGTGAAAGTGAAAGCCGCTCAGTTGCTCTGACTCTTTGCAAACCACATGGACTCTACAGTCGATGGAATTCTCCAGGCCAGAATACTAGAGTGGGTAGGCTTTCTCTTCTCCGGGGGATCTTCCAACCCAGGGATTGAACCCAGGTCTCCTGCACTGCACGAGGATTCTTTACCAGCTGAGCCACAAGGGAAGCCCAAGAATACTGGAGTGGGTAGCCTATCCCTTCTCCAGCAGATCTTCCCTACCCAAGAACTGAACCGGGGCCTCCTGCATTGCAGATGGATTCTTTACCAACTGAGCTATCAGGGATGCCACACACACACACAATTCCACCTTCCACCAGGTTCCCCCAGGTACGCTCTGTCCTCCCCTTGTCCCTTCATCCCCAGAGATGCCAACAGCTCCTCCCATGATGCTAGCCTCTGGGTGCTTCAGCTCCCCTCATTTACCCTCTTATCCAGGCTCACACCTTTGTAAGTGGTCCCTGCAGTAAACAGTCTTCAGTTGAACCATCCAGAATTCATCTGGAGTGACTTCTTGTTCCATAGGCATGAGCTCTCTCATCTCACTGTCTAGATGGAATTGGATCCATCAATATGGAAACCGGTCAAAAAGTTTAAAAAGATCAGTCATTGTTTTCCTGGCGCTTCTCCCTCACTAACAAGGGTTGCAGTCAGTTAACTTAAAACCAGTATTTGAGTTCACGGGCTCTGCTTTTCGGTCTGGTCACATTCTGATGGTCGCCTGGGCCGGTGTGAGGCCGGTACTGCCCGCATTGACAGGGTGTTAACAGCACAACGGAAGTCAGAGCCTTTTGGGCAAAGAGGATGGTGAGGATACTAGTGTTTAACGCTATGAAATTGTTCAAATATTGATAAATGTGCTCATTCACCTTCTCAAGTAGCACGTAAATGTTTACACGTCAATCTGTTGAACAGATATATCATCTCCACTTGTAGGTCACCAAGTTGAGGCTCCAGAGCTGTGGCTGGCTTGCTTTCTAAGGCCATTTCGTCTCCTTATTATTATTATTATCAAAATTTGCCTTTTATGAAGTACTGATTCTTGAGTAACATGTTGAATTATCGTCACATTTAACCCCCTCAAAAACCTACAGGGTTATTCTACTTATTCCCATTTCACAGATATGGAAACTGAGGCTTAGGTCAAGGAAGAATGCATCCACTGGAGCCCAGGCTTGCCAAGTCCAGAACATGTGCCCCATTCTGTGATGCCACAGCCATCCTGATGAGGTAAGGCCACTGGGCTGCCCCTCTTTATCTCACATGTAGCCTCTGCCGCAAAATAACAAGCACCGATTCATTCTCAGCCACCCCTGGAAGCTCCATCACTCTGGGTCTGACCATTCCCCAGGCTCAGGTGGAGGAATACATTCTCTGTTATCTGCCTTCCCCACTCACCTGCCACTTCTCTTCTTGGATGCCTGTGGCTCTTTTTAATTTCATTGAAGACTGAAGTCAAAGATAAAATCCTAAGATGATCAAAATAATTATTCCTGGGAAAGAATTAATCCTGTGGCCATTCAAACCTGATAGATTTTTAAATTTTTAATTTTAAAAGTAAGGCATTGACACCGTTATATCAAGTGGTACAGAAGGGAATGGAGTAAAAAGTGAATGCCCCTCTCCTCTCCTCTGGCTCCCAAACCCATTGCTCAGAGGTAACCACATATGGAATTTCCGTTTTGACCCCCACAGAAATTGTAACATGTTTGATGCAAATGGGATTAGGTTAGACAAACTGTTCCACAGCTTGATTTTCTTCCTGCAACTATGCATCTTAGACAGCCGTCTCTGCCAGTGCTTGGGTGGCAATTCATTCATTCATTAGCCGTTTATGGAGCTCTGCACTGTGCCAGGCACCCTGGTGGATGAATCGGTCCTTACCATCATCATCACCTTCATCTGGGCAGCTGCCACATTTTACACCTTTCACACTGGCTTTCTTTTATTATCAGAATGACCCATGACTTGGGTACTGTTAACACCTGCATTCTCAGAATAAGAAATAGAGGTGTTAAGAAGTTAACTCACTCACATGATGTCACCTGTTAGTTCCTGGTGGATTCAGGATTTGAATCCAGGCAATCTAACTCCAGATCTCAGGTTCTTAAGCAAACCCACAGTTCTTATCTGCATTGAGTTCACAATCTTGGAAGTAGAGTTGGGGGACAATATAATAAATCCATAAGCTTGCTAAGTCACTTCAGTGATGCCCAACTCTGTGTGACCCTAAGGACCGTAGACCGCCAGACTTCTCTGTCCAAGAGATTCTCCGGGCAAGAATACTGGACTGGGTTGCCAGGCCCTCCTCCAGGGGATTTCCCTGACCCAGGGATCGAACCTGCTCCTCCTGCACTGAAGGCAGATTCTTCACTGCTGAGCCACCAGGGAAACCCCAGTAAACCCGAGGCAAATGCTACTGAAGGAGAATGAGCAGGTCACCTAATGTGACTTGGAACACTTATGATAATTCATTTAGCCATTTCCCTGCTGACGGACCTTGAGGACACTGACATTCATGATTCCAAACAACGTACAGTGAACATCTCAGGCCGCCTGGCAGTGCGCAGCTAGATGTGTGAATTAAATTCCTAAAAACGGAGTGACAGAAGCAGACAGCAGGTGCATTTTCAATTTTGATAGATATTTCCAAACCACCCTCCAAAAAGCGACGTCCATTTGAGAGTCTGCCTGGGTGCATGAGGACCTGTTTCTGCATTCTCACCAGGACAGGCTATTAGGAATCGCTTTCATCTTTAGTGAAAAACGGAATTTCCTTTCTCTTGTTATTTTCATTACTTTTCCTTTGAGTATACTTCTGTGTATTTATTAACTGTGGTTACTTCTTGACTTGGACTCATTATCTCGGGGGAGAGAGTGTGATCTAATGGAAAGAAGCTGAGATCAGACCACAAGAGATTTGGGATGTAGTCTAGGCATCAACACGTACCAGCTGGGTGGTCATGAGTGTGTGGCAGATCTCAGGGTTGGGATACTGGAACGGAGGAGGACTGTGGCCGTGAGGATCCGAGAGGAACTTCCTTTCCTGGCTGCCTGGAGGGGCTCAGCGGGAGGATTCGACCACACCATGAGAGGCATGTCCGAAGCCTAGAAGACGCATTTGGGGTAGGGTGCATTGACGGGGGGCGTCTGTTGGGGTCGCATCTACTCTGAGCTTCCAGGGCACAAGCTGAACCACTAATCGTCAACCGAGATGAGGGAAGCACAGTGCCTTCTCGTCCCTGCTCCTACCGCAGCGCCAGAGGAGGCCACACCGGGAGAGGGAGTTGGTCTCTGTGAGTGTGTGGACCTCCCCTCAAGCACCACCCAGACCTCTGAGATCTCAGCTCTAGACCGTTTAGGGTTTTAAAGCAAGCTTTGAAATCTGAGTTTGGAATTTTTTAAATAAGCAGATCTGAATCTGCATGATAAAAATAAGACTAATAAAGACCAAAAGTAACTGGCGGCCTTGGAATCAACTCGAGCTGTCTTTACAAGAGTCTTCTGCTTGGCGCACGGTGGGGGTGCGGCGGGCACAGCTGGTGGCGGTTAAGGGGGGGAAATGTAAGCATCTCATATTTATATTCCAACCCGTTAAGACTCTTCATTATTAGTAAATAATGAGAGGATTGACTCAGCTGATCTCTTCCACTTCTCTAATTCTAAGATTACATGATTTATTCATTCATTCAACACGCATTTGAGAAGCACTTAGGCACCAAGTGCTGTGCTAAACCATGAGCAATTCTCGCCATCCTCTAGGAGCTTTCCATCAGGGGGGCAGACAGAGGCTCAGTGCAGCGTGGAGGCACAGAGGTGCGAGTGGTGCCGCACCCCGCAGGGAGCAGCACAGGGGTGAGAGAGAGCCTTCGGGGCAAAAGGAGTGGAAGGGGCATCAGAAAGTGGAAAGGGTTTGGGTGAGGAAGAGGGGAGCGCTGCTCAAGAACGGAGCTGCATGCAAGTCCCTGTGCCCATGTCTTCTGAAGTAAAAGCCCTTTTCTTCAGTCTCCCAAGCCTTCTCTGTGTCTCAAAGTGCTGCCTCAAGAGTTCATGATTAGAAAATCTGGTGATACAGAAAGAAAGAAGAGTTGGTAGGCTTTAAAAAAAAAAAGTAACAATTTAGACTATAAATCAGCCCCATGATAGAATCAGGGACCCCTCCCCCCACCAGTTCCCTGAAAGATACAGATAAAGGCTGAACATACATCGCAGAGCCCCACCAGAGGGAAACTGCTGACCACAAGAATATAGACCTGAGGCCGGTTGAAACCAGAAGGCTGGTGATGCTTGAATACTTCACCTTGATGCCAACCAAGCCGAGAATTGCGCATGACTTGGTCATGCAGCCAGCAGTCCCCTCCCTCACACTGCCTCTATTTTTCTAATTAATCTGTTTATTTTAATTGGAGAATAGTTACTTGGCAATATTGTGATGGGTTTTGCCATACATCAACATGAATTGGCCACAGGTACACCTCACACTGCCTTTAAAACCCCTTCCCTGAATTCCATCAGGGAGTTTGGGTGTTTTGAGCATGAGCTACCCATTCGCCTTGCTTGGAGCCCTGCAATAAACATAGAATTGTTTTCACCACAACCCGATGTCAGTAGACTGGCTTTACTGCACACTTGGGCAAGTGGACTCAAGTTCGGTTTGGTAGCAAGAAGTGAGGAGGGAATATTCCAGGCAGAAAGCAGTTGAGATCCGGCAGGGAGATCTGATTGATGCTCAGAGGAATTGCACAAAGGTTAAAGTGGTGGGAGCGGGTGAGGGAGATGGTCCCACCAACAGCAGAGCGGGAAGGCAGGCACAGGAGCTCGACTTGGTCCCCAGCATAACGAGGAGTCATCGGAAGTCTGGGAGTGGGGATGTGTCTTGGTCAGAATGTGTTTAGAAAGACGACTCTGGATCACATCTGCTGAGCATGTTGCAGGGGCTGGAAAGAGAATAGAGCCAGATCAGTCTGCGCTTCCAGCATCTTCCCCCAAGGAAGCAAGATCAGGAAAGCACCGCTGTATACCTTTGCTCCTGTGCCCACAAGCAACAGCACAATTTCCCCTTCTTTGCAGAGGTGCTATCCCAGCAGAGTGGGGTCCTGCCAAGAGGTCCAGCCTGAAATAGGAGGGATGGTGGGATGAGGTGGGGCAAGAAGCTCATGGGTCTCATAGCTATTAATTCTGTCATATCAATTTTCTCTCAGAACATAACACACAGTAATGCTGAGGAGGCTCCCTACATACAACACAAGCTCTAGATTTGCCAAGCAACAGTGCTGGCATCTTCCATGAAAAATCATGTCCAGCACAGCACGCAAGAGGTGAGTGCCAACCTTGGAGCTTGTGGCAAATCCCTCTGGAGAAACGGAAAAGCATTGCCCTTTGGGGGATGCGTTCAGACCAGCACCCTCCATAATGGAAAGGAGAGAGGGGTACTGTTTTCATGAAAGCTGCTGTTACTAGTTCAGAGAGAGAGAAATCTGGGAACCGCTGAATGTGGCTCTGTTTTCCAAGTTTAAGCAGTTAGATCATAAACAGCCCACAGGATGGAAAGAATCTGGACATGCTTCTGTGGCCTCTTCATCTTGTTCCCCCAACACTGTCCTAGGACAGCAGACTGTGGTCCTACGCTCTCTGAGATCTCCAGGTGGCTACCTCTCCTGCTTGGCACAGACTGCCACCCTTGCACGCTTTCTTGCTTTCTCCTTGGTCCTTTTAAACTCTTTTCTTCAATGCCCTCCCATCCCCTAAACAATTCGTATTCACCTTGAGTGCATCAATCATCAATAATCTTCAGCCACATATGGTTCTTTTGTAGGATATGGTTCTTAGGCCAAAAGGGCAGAAGAGAAGAAGTATGCTCGTTTCCCGGGGCTGTTAGAATAAACGATCACAAATGGGGTGATTTTAAATGACAAAAATGTATTTTCTCCCAGCATTGATATCAACGTATTCACAGGGCCAGGTTCTCCCTAAAGATACTGGAGAAGAATCTTTCCTTGTCCCTCCCTAGCTATTGCTGGCTCCTGGCAGTCCTCAGCATACCTAGGCTTATAGCAGCATCCCTCAGGATGGCCAAGCTGGCTGGCCTGAGGCTGACTCCTAAGTCGGCAATTGCATCGCAAAATCTCCAGTATTTTCCACTCCTGTCAACCTCAGTTTCTTCACCTGTGACGGGGATGCTGCCCCGGGTGGCTGTGAGGGTCAAACGAGATCATGTATTTTTAGGATGTATGTACACACCTGCCCTATTCCAGAAAGGATTTGCAGCACCTGTGGGATAATGTGTCCCCAGCAGGTAGCGTGTCACCCGGCATGTACGAGGTCTCCATTCACAGGAGCCATCCTTCCTAAAGAAAACCTCAGCAATTCACTCTAATTCAACATGAAGAGGATGCAGTGACCCAAATGAATTAGGCAAATGCAGACATTTTTAGAGAAAAAGTAGTCTTAACCAATGGATCACCTATCCAGACAATAAAAAAGGAGTAACTTTGGAACCTGGGCAGCAGTGTGAAGCCGTTATGATGCAAGTAAAAAGGCAGCGGCAACAACAGTGCAAAGGCAAGGAAGGCAGTGAAAAGCACTGCGTGAACATTCAGTTCAGTTCAGTTCAGTCGCTCAGTCGTGTCCGACTCTTTGCGACCCCATGAATCGCAGCACGCCAGGCCTCCCTGTCCATCACCAACTCCCGGAGTTCACTCAGATTCACGTCCAGCGAGTCAGAGATGCCATCCAGCCATCTCATCCTCAGTCGTCCTCTTCTCCTCCTGCCCCCAATCCCTCCCAGCATCAGAGTCTTTTCCAATGAGTCAACTCTTCGCATGAGGTCACCAAAGTACTGGAGCTTCAGCTTTAGCATCATTTCTTCCAAAGAAATCCCAGGGCTGATCTCCAGAATGGACTGGTTGGATCTCCTTGCAGTCCAAGGGGCTCTCAAGAGTCTTCTCCAACACCACACTTCAAAAGCATCAATTCTTGTGTGCTCAGCCTTCTTCTCAGTTCAACTCTCACATCCATGAATGACCACAGGAAAAACCATAGCCTTGACTAGATGGACCTTAGTCGGCAAAGTAATGTCTCTGCTTTTGAATATGCTATCTAGGTTGGTCATAACTTTTCTTCCAAGGAGTAAGCGTCTTTTAATTTCATGGCTGCAATCACCATCTGCAGTGATTTTGGAGCTCAAAAAAATAAAGTCTGACACTGTTTCTACTGTTTCCCCATCTATTTGCCATGAAGTGATGGGACCAGATGCCATGATCTTCGTTTTCTGAATGTTGAGCTTTAGGCCAACTTTTTCGCTCTCCTCTTTCACTTTCATCAAGAGGCTCCTTAGTGCCTCTTCACTTTCTGCCATAAGGGTGGTGTCATCTGCATATCTGAGGTTATTGATATTTCTCCCGGCAATCTTGATTCCAGCTTGTGTTTCTTCCAGTCCAGCATTTCTCATCATGTACTCTGCATTGAAGTTAAATAAGCAGGGTGACAATATACAGCCTTGATGCACTCCTTTTCCTACTTGGAACCAGTCTGTTATTCCATGTCCAGTTCTAACTGTTGCTTCCTGACCTGCTACAGATCTCTCAAGAGGCAGGTCAGGTAGTCTGGTATTCCCATCTCTTTCAGAATTTTCCACAGTGTATTGTGATCCACACAGTCAAAGGCTTTGGCATAGTCAATAAAGCAGAAATAGATGTTTTTCTGGAACTCTCTTGCTTTTTCCATGATCCAGCGGATGTTGGCCATTTGATCTCTGGTTCCTCTGCTTTTTCTAAAGCCAGCTTGAACATCAGGGAGTTCACAGTTCATGTACTGCTGAAGCCTGGCTTGCAGAATTTTGAGCATTACTTTACTAGCATGTGAGATGAGTGCAATTGTGTGGTAGTTTGAGCATTCTTTGACATTGCCTTTCTTTGGGATTGGAATGAAAACTGACCTTTTCCAGTCCTGTGGCCACTGCTGAGTTTTCCAAATTTGCTGGCATATTGAGTGCAGCACTTTCACAGCAGCATCTTTCAGGATTTGAAACAGCTCCACTGGAATTCCATCACCTCCACTAGCTTTGTTCATAGTGATGCTTTCTAAGGCCCACTTGACTTCACTTTCCAGGATGTCTGGCTCTAGATTAGTGATCACATCATCATGATTATCTGGGTCGTGAAGATCTTTTTATACAGTTCTTCTGTGTATTCTTGCCACCTCTTCTTAATATCTTCTACCATTTCTGTCCTTTATCGAGCCCATCTTTGCATAAAATGTCCCCTTGGTATCTCTGATTTTCTCGAAGAGATCTCTAGTCTTTCCCATTCTGTTGTTTTCCTCTATTTCTTTGCATTGATCACTGAGGAAGGCTTTCTTATCTCTTCTTGCTCTTCTTTGGAACTCTGCATTCAGATGCTTATATCTTTCCTTTTCTCCTTTGCTTTTCGCCTCTCTTCTTTTCACAGCTATTTGTAAGGCCTCCCCAGACAGCCATTTTGCTTTTTTGCATTTATTTTCCAGGGGGATGGTCTTGATCCCTGTCTCCTGTACAATGTCACGAACCTCATTCCATAGTTCATCAGGCACTCTATCAGATCTAGGCCCTTAAATCTATTCCTCACTTCCACGGCTTTACAAAATATGTTGGTCTGCTGCTGCTGCTAAGTCGCTTCAGTCGTGTCTGACTCTCTGCAACCCCATAGACTGCTGCCTACCAGGCTCCTCCATCCATGGGACTGATTTTCCAGGCAAGAGTACTGGAGTGGGGTACCACTGCCTTCTCCAATGTTGATCTAACGAGATGGCAAAATTTTTACCTCCCCTCTCCCTGTCCCTACCAGAATTCTTTTGGTGAGAAAATGGCATTTGTTTGGGTGAGTTACATGGGGAGAAATGGGTAAATGTGGGGATCCACCTGGGTGAAACAAGGGGAAACTTTTCTTGCGACTCCAAGAGCAGATGGTCATGGAGGAGGAGTTGAGGAGGGAAGGGAGAGGAGAGGGGACAGGCAGACAGGCAGGGAGCCCCTGTTGTAGGAGGTGGGAGACCTTTCCGTGAGCCCCCACGTGTCAGACAAGCTACTAACTCCTGCACAAGCGATAGGGCACGGCTTGCTCCTGCACCGAGGAAAGTGGCTGGACTTTGTGCTCAGACCGATGTAAAGAAAAGTGAAAATAAAGTGGACAAACAGAGATCGAGAGCAGAGCAAAGCCAGGGAGCAGTGGGCACAGAAACTCTAGGAAGCCGGGGGAAGAATCTGAACACTGCTACACTGAGTCAGAGGATCAGGAGGCCTGTGCAGACCTCTGGGTTACATTTGTCTACATGCACAAAGATATAAAGAAAAAAGTGAGGATGGGTAATGTGTCATGATAGAAAATTGTAGTTGGTTTTTTTCTTAAGTTGAAGAGTCACGTATGGGCCCTGCAGAGATTTTGAAAAATAAAGAAAAGCACAAGGAAGAAAAACCACTCTTGATATTTTGCTGTCATTCAAGGCCTCCCACATGTGTGTTTGCTCACACCCAGACTTCCACATATGTAGGTACACACACACACACACACACACACACACGTGTGTTAGGCCACACACATGAGATTTTCTGCCCTCCATTTTTTCTACCTGACCACGTAACATGAGCGTTTCACATGGCATTACATTTCTTCTATTTCCCTGTTAATGGCTACACAATATTCCACATGATGACAGTACATAACTTAACCACTCTCCTGATTTTGGAATTCACTCTTCTGAATAAAGCCCCAGTAAATGTCCTTACACATAAACTTTTGCAGATATTTATATATAGTTAGAGTTAGGAATCCATTTCTAGAAATATAACTGCTGGGTCAAAGAAATAGATGTATTTGAGGCTTTGGTCACATTTGCCCTAATTGCCTTCTACAGATGATACACCTATTTGATACACCATCAGCCATTTAAGAAAATGTGTTTCCTCCACAGGCTCACTTAGCACTGGGGATAGTAATCTTCTTTTTTTTCTGCCAACTTGATGGGTGAAAATGCCATCTCAGTTTTGCTTTAAGTTTTGTTTCTGTGATCACCATGAGATTCATTATTTGCTCTTGTTTGTCAAGTAGCAGACTTCATGTTTCATTTGTAATTGAATTACGCACGCACATCCTTTGTCCGTGGTCTTATTGGAGCTTGCTTTATTGTCTCATGTACTTCTTAATCACTTGTCTGTCACATATTCTGTCAATATATCCTTGGTTTATAGTATCTTTTGAACTTGGTTTATAGAATTTTTGAAGCATAATGATTTTTTTTTAAATTTTTGGCCACACCATGAAGCCTGTGGGATCTTAGTTCCCTGACCAGAGGCTGAACCCATATCCTTGGCAGTGGAAATGGTGGCAACCCACTCCAGTGTTCTTGCCTGGAGAATCCCAGGGACGGGGGAGCCTGGTCGGCTGCCGTCTATGGGGTCGCACAGAGTCGGACACAACTGAAGTGACTTAGCAGCAGCAGCAGCAGCAGACACTAGATCACCAGGGAATTCCTAGAATAGTTTTATTTTATTTAGTCAAATCTACTAATATTTTCCTTTATTGTATGGTTTTACTGCTTAGGTTTACCCCATTCTGAATCAGGTGAATATTTACTCTGTTTTTTTAACCCAGATATGCATCCTAAAACTTTTCTTATCTTCAGCATACTTGGAATTGAGTAATCCACAGGAGTCAGGGATCTGAGTCCATGTATTTTATGAATAGTCAATCCCAACATCGTTTACTGGCTGATCCATTCCTTTCCACTAATGTGACAGGTCCCCTCTGCTGAGAGTGGTAGTTCATGAGCCCTTACAGAGCCAAGAAAGACTCTCTGTTGACTATGTTTGACTGGGTGTAAAATCTTGAATCACAAATTTTTCTCTCAAAATTGCTGCATCACCTCCTAAAATTCGGCCCGTTTTCCATATTTTTCTATCCTCTGCAAAAGTTTACACAGCATAGTTCTTTGTTTTATGAAGGTTTAGAAGGATTTACCTAGCCACCTAAGATTTCACCACTTCAGTGGTAGATCTTTGTGAATTTCCCCCAAGCTCTGCGTTACTGCTAGTTATGTCGTGCCCACTAGATCATTTTTATTTCATTTTATTGCTATCTTTCCTATAAAATTATTCCGTTTATCCAGATTTTCGAATTCATTAGCGAGAAGGTTTATGTAATATCGGTGCTTTGCTCACACTTCTGCTTGATCAGAGTTTAGATCCTCTTCCTCCCGTTCTATTTCAACCATTTATTTTTCATCCTTTTAAATTACTGAGACTGTCAAAGATTGCTTTATGCTCGTTTGAGGAAACATTAAATCCTAGATTTATTTACCAAGCCGCCTCCTCTTCTCTTTTCTCATTTATTCATGTCTTCACTTAAATGTTTTCTGCTCTTCTTTCCACTTTCCTTGCCCTAACTTTGTGGTCCTCTCCATCAGTTCTCAAGTTGAATGCTAAGTCCATGTTTTGTTTTGTTTTTTTTCTTTCCTGCCTAAAGAAAGTATTAAAGGCTGTGAATGTTCCTTAGGAGATACCTTTGGCAATATTCCATCAGCGTTGGTATGCTGTATTCTCATTGTTCATACATTTGCCCCAGTCTATAATTATGGTTTTTTTGATTTGATGATTGTCGACTAAAGAGTAATTGAAATTCTTCCTTATCTCATCCAACATCCTTCTCAGAGCTCAACTTGCCTTCTTTGACTTTCTGATTCTTTTTCCAGCAGACCATGTCTTAATGTCTGCCAAGGATACAAAAGTTTCCTGAGGTGTTTTTTTTTTTTTTCCTGGAGTCTAAAGAGATGTACCTTCATCATAAGTCTCTTCTCTTGATCTGCAGTCTAAGATTTTTATTGACTTCTTTTCGTATTGTTCATCTTCAAGAAACTCTAAACTTATAAATATCTAAATATTAAAACACACACACACACACAGGGTATTAGAACTGTTCTGGCCACACTCTTTGTTCTTAGGGGTGATGGTTAAACCCCTTTCGGTCTTCATGAGGGCAGACTGAAGGGGGCAGTTCACAGCTAGACTGTGTCTATATCCCTAGCCGCTAATTCAGGTGATCGAGGGGCCTATTCAACCTTGATGACGAGTTCTCTTCTTAGATGAAGACGCACGGGGAAACCATAAGCAGTGACATGGGTTCATCCCCTTTTTCTGTCTTTGGCATCTCATTTGTGTGGAATATGGCAAAATTAGCACGCACACACACACGCACACACACTTTCTATTGAAAATGCTGAGTCACTGTCTCTGCTTGAACGCAGCCAATAACCAGGGGTGGGAGGGGACGTGCATCACTCTGGTTGCCTCCCATAGAGGCTTCTCTGCCCGACTCTCTGATTTTTACTTCTCCAGGTCTCAGAGACAACTGCGAGTGTTAGTCTCTCAGTGGTGTCCATGGCTTTGTGACCCCATGGACTGTAGCCTGCCGGGCTCCTCTGTCCATGGGATTCTCCGGGCAAGAATACCGGAGTGGGTGGCCAGCCGTTCTTTCTCCAGGGGAATCTTCCCGACCCAGGGATTGAACCTGGGTCTCGCATTGCAGGCAGATTCTTTCCCATCTGAGCCACCAGGAAAGCCCTATTTTTACATCCCCAGGGTGTTTTGTTTGTTTCCTTGTTTGTTTTTTACATCCCCAGGGTCTCAGAGACAAGGAGGAAGTGCAAAGGCCCTTCTTATTTTTCTTTAACTGGTCTTAGCTTCACTTAAAGAGCAGTAAGGCAGGTTTCTCTCAGTTCAACTCCATCTGCTTCAGAGTTAGTGGAAACCTCTCTTTGATTCTATATTACGCTGGTGGTTGTTCAGTCACTCGGTTGTTACGCTGGTTACACATCTTAGTTTGAGGTGATTCTGCGAGCTTTTATCTCATGTCTCCATAGGCGGTCAGTGGAGAATTTTAAAAGGCGGTATCAGAGCCCGACAACCAGATGCCATCTTCGTGAGCATTTTTCATGTGTGGCTCTAATTTCACTCGTGCAATAAATCCCAGTCTTCCTGCGACTCAATCCAGCCCCAGCATTTCTTGCTGGGAACATTGGGAATGCTTCCCGCCTCTTCACTGTGTTCAGCCCTATCCCTTGCATTTTATCTTCCACCCCAGTCACCAAAAGCAATCCTCCTAAAGCCAAATCTATTTAGTCCCTTCCTCCTGTCCAAAGCTGCCACTCAGCCTTCCAAACCCTCCCAGAAATACCTATGCCATACAGCCAGTGATACCCAGTTGCTCCGGGGTCGTGGGAAGGAGGGGTCTGGGCTCACCGCCCGCCTGGGAAAATGCAGCTGACGAAGGAAGTTGGTTCTCCAACTTCTCCTCTTGTCTCCCCGAGAAGAGCCGGGTTAGGATAAGCTACATAATTTGTGGGGCCAAGGCAACATGAAAACGCGGGGCCTTTTGCTAAAAATGTATTAAGAATCTCAAGATGGCAGCAGCACAGCGCCAGCCCAAGAGTGGGGCCCCTCCCTGAATGGAGGGCTCTGAGCGGGTGGCACAGGGCACCCGCCCACGACTCCAGCTCCGGGTGTTGCATTTAGACTGACAGTCAGATGGAGCTGGAAACTGTGGTGAAAATGAAAGTGTTCGTTGCTCAGTCGTGTGCAACTCTTTGCAGCCCCATGGACTTTAGCCCGCCAGGCTCCTCTGTCCATGGAATTCTCTAGGAGAGAACACTGGAGTGGGTAGCCATTCCCTTCTTCAGGGGATCTGCCCAACCCAGGGATCAAACCAGGTCTCTTGCACTGTAGGCAGATTCTTTACCATCTGAGCCACAACACAGAGATTGTTAGTCCAACTCTAACCCTTTCACAGTTCACTTGGAGAGTTGGGTCTGAAGCTCAGAGAGTGTCTAGATGTTTGGCCAAAATCCTAGAGCAAGTCAGGGACTGGGTCTCTTGCCTCCAGATTGAAGGATCCCCTCTCTTCTCGCTGCCCCGTGAAGCTGTCTGTCACTCACTGAACTGCACAGATGTGGATGGAAGGACTCTGAGCTCTGTATTGATCTTCCAGCAGGGAGGCAGTACGGTTTAGGGAGAAAGTATCCCAGATCTGGAACAAGACTTGGAGCCCTTACACCAAACCAAAAAAAAAAAAAAAAAAAAAACCCTGCATAACTGGGACAGGTCAGTCTCTCTCTCTGGGATTTAGCTTGCTCCTTTGCAACAGGAAGGCGTTGAACCCGCTGGTCTGGAAGCCCCTTCGCAGACCTAAATGTTGTGGAGACAGCAAGGCAGAGACCAGTCCCATGGGAAACCAAAGGTAGGTACCTCCCTGCATCGCCCCCCTCCCCGATCAAGAGGCAGCTCTGGGCTGAGCAGTCCTTGGGTGAAATTAAACTCTGCTTTCAACTGAATTTGCCAGTTTTTCAGCCAAAAAATAATAATAATACTAAGTATCACAACTACAAGCTGTTCCAAGCCAACCTGCCCTTAAACAGATAATCGGATCTGCATAAATTGAGTGCTGCTGAGGTTTAAATAATTCATCAACGTGGCAGGGTCTTTTTAATAGCCAAACATAACTGCCAGACTTCGGGAAAGGATCAATGGCAGCCCACGTCCTGAGGATGTGCACTGCATCTCAGGACCACAGAGCCACCGGTGAGGTTTAGAGACAGGAACCTCTGCTTGCTGGTTCTTCATGGATGCAAAGGACGTGATTTCATGTTCCAGGGGACTGACATCTTCAGCAAAGCTTGTTCACAGAAGCAGGGCAAAGGGAAATACCTAAATCCCTTTGGAAAAACACGAAGGCGCCTGCGAGACCTCAGGTTTCTGCAGACTCGGGGGAATGAGAGGAATAAAGGCGCCTGATGAACTGATGGAAGACAGAACCCAGGAGGCTTAAGCGAAGCAGATCCGAGCAGCGGGAGACAACTTCACTGCCTTCTGATCTCTGGGCTGAAAGAACAGAATGTTTTTGGTAAGGCCCAAGGTCAGGGCCAACAGGAACCCCTGGGAAGGCGATGTCGGGCTATCTGGACGTAGTTTCCAGCTGACCTTTGATGACTTAGGTTGCTTCATGTGTCGATGCCACCGATCCGAATGGTCACCAGGAGCACACCAGCAGCCAGTGGTGTGTTCTGCCTTCCAAGCTGATTTCTTCACTCGCAACAAGGAGGCGCGCATCCCACGGGGGAACCGTGAGGAGCCTCCATGGATGGCTGTGAGAAGACTCAGGGCAGGATTGAAGCTTCTTGTGGGTGGTCTGGGGAGGGTTCAAAAGAAGGGCAGTTCGTTGGATGGATGCTCAGGAAGTGGAGGTGATCCTCTAACTGGGGACCTTAATGAACCCTATGTGAAAGGAAGGGAGAGAGAAAAGCAAGACCTTAAACAGGGAAAGAGGAGCAGTCACACACGCTAGCTGGCAGGGAGGGTCGCTGGCCCTCTGTGAGCTGCATGGCGCCTTGTTTGTGTCTGTGTGCGGAGGGCATGAGGAAGGGGTCCTGTTCTTTGTCTCACCTTGTTAGAGTTATAGAGTGATCGCGTCTGACTCCAAAGCTCCGTGAGGGTGGTCATGTCCGACAGGAGGACACACAGCCCACTGGGAATGCCAGGCCAGCTCCAAAGAGCTCTGAGGTCCAAATGTCAGAAACTGCTCTCCTCATTCTCACAGCCAAACGTGAAGATTGGTTTGGTTTTTGTTGTTGATGCTGTTTTTAAAATATCAGCATCCTCATTTTTTTTTTATTGAAGTATAGTTGATTTACAATGTTGTGATAATTTCTGCCATCCAGCCAAGTGACTCAGTTATACGTATACATGCGTTCTTTTTTATTTCCTTTCTGGTTTATCCCAGGAGACTGGATATAACCCGCTGCACCATACATTAGGACCTTGATGCTGATCCACCCCATCTATAATCGTTTGCGTCTGCTAACCCCAAACGCCTGCTCACTCCCTCCCTCTTCCTCTCCCTTCCCTCCTTGCCAGTCACAGCACTGTTCTCTATGTCTGAGAGTCTGTTTTTGTTTTGTAGATAGATTAATTCATGTCATATTGTAGATTCCACGTGCCAGTGATATCATATGGGTTTGTCTCTTTCTGACTCGCTTCACTAAGTATGATGATACCTAGTTGCATTTGTGTTGCTGCATATGACAGTTCATTCTTTTTAAGGTTGAGTAGTATTCCACTGTGTACATGAGTCACATCTATAGGCTGCCTCGGAGGCTCAGAGATAAAGAATCCGCCTGTAATGCAGAAGCTGTGGGTTTGAGCCCTGGGTTGGAAAGATCCCCTGGAGGAGGCCGTGCAACCCACTCCAGTATCCTTGCCTGGAGAATCTGTTGGGCAGAGGAGCCTGGCAGGCTTCCGTCCATCACGTCCCAAAGAGTTGGACATGACTGAGATGACTCAGCATGTACCCACCACATCTGCAAGAAGATCAGTTTTATAGTTTGTCTCCCAGGGATGCTGGCTCACCAGCAATTTACCACCTAACCTGCGACTCACCACCAGCCTCCAACCACACCCAAACCAGTCTGTGCCCTATTCAACAAGGGAAGCTTTCTGATCACATGCTTGAGTACCTCAGCAATACCAAATAGCTGCAAAATCTTTTAAACACTTAACTCCTGCCCATATTCTTATTGCTCTTCCTCCTTGGAGGTAGAGCCAGTGGGTGGGTAGGGCAGCATAAATTCTTTCTTCCCAACAGTTCATGGATCAGCACCAGTCAATCAAATCAGTCAATCCTCAAGGAAATCAGTCCTGAATATTCATTGGAAGGACTGATGTTGAAGCTGAAGCTCAAATACTTTAGCCACTTGATGTGGAGAGCCACCTCAGTGAAGAAGATTCTGTTACTGGGAAAGATTGAAGGCGGGAGAAGGAGAAGGCAGAGTATAAGATGGTTAGATAGCAGCACCGACTCGATGGACATGAATCTGAACAAACTCCAGGAGATGCTGAAGGACAGAAAAGCCTGGCGTGCTGCAGTCCATGGGGTCACAAAGGGTCAGACACAAGTTAGTGACGCAACAACAACCACCACCAGATAATGTCCCCAACCCAAAACCTTTAACACTGATTCCACCTGCAGACTCTCTTTTACTCTGTAAGGTAAGATTCACAGGTCCTGGGGATTAGGACACAGACATCTCTGGGCATAACTCAGCCTACCACAGTAGGAAAAGCACATTTTCTTTGAAGTCATCTCCCTCCGCCCCATCAGGACTGATTAAATTTAAAAAGAACTGGTTTCAGCTCCTCATCAGTTCAGTTCAGTTGTTCAATCAAGTCTGACTCTGCGGGACCCCATGGACTGCAGCACACCAGGCTTCCTGTCCTTCACCATCTCCCGGAGTTTGCTCAGACTCATGTCCATTGAGTCCTTGATGCCATCCAGTCATCTCATCCTGTCGTCCCCTTCTCCCCCTGTCTTAAATCTTTCCCAGCATCAGAGTCTTTTCCAATAAGTCAGTTCTTCACATCAGGTGGCCAAAGTACTGGAGCTTCAGCTTCATCATCAGTCCTTCCAATGAATATTCAGGACTGATTTCCTTTAGGATGGACTTTTTTTATTTCCTTGCTGTCCATGGGATTCTTAAGAGTCTTCTCCAACACCATAGTTCAAAAGCATCAATTCTTCAGCGCTCAGCCTTTGGTGCTCAGCTTTCTTTATGAGCCAGCTCTCATATCCATACATGACAGACCTTTCTAGGCAAAGCAATGTCTCTGCTTTTTAATATGCTGTCCCTTCATAAGCTTGTGTTCAAAGTGCAACCCAGACACATCGTTGCTGTGTAAGTTGTGGCAAGTCACTTCATCTTTGTGAGACTTACCTAGTCCATCTGTAAAATGGGGTCAACATCCTACCTCCCAGGGTGGCTGCAAGGACGACTGTGAACACGTATTTAAAGGGCAGGGCACCCAGGAGGGGTGCAGGGCACATTATTTCACTCTTTTCCGGATGTTATGCTGTGTCTTCCTTATCTGCCCACAAGGAACATGGGTGACCTGGGTTTTTCTTTTTCTCACTAATTCTCAGGGATCCACATTATCGTGATCTCACACACATCTCTCCTTTGCTTATCTTTTATCTCCATGACATCTCCCCCTGCACAATTCCCCTGGACAATGCCCGTGGCAGCAAAGGCATCTTTCCAGGCTTGGACCAAACAGAGCAGAGATCATGGGCAGCACCGAGGAGGATGGCCGCAGGAAGATGCCCAGTCAGACCAGCCTCCTCCCTGACTGCTTTGAGACCAGACATGAAAGGCCTTTTGAGAGAGAGGGGAATTGTCACTAGAGCCTTTCTTCTCTTGATAATGGTCCTGCTGGAACCAAAAGATAAAAAAAGAATGTTGATGTGCTATTTATTATAATACGTGGGCAGAAGGGTATATATAACCATGAAAATCATCCTGTGGCCAAAACTGCTCCTGCGATTGTGCCAGTTTTAATGTTGTGTACCATCTAAAGTTTTCCTATGGGTGGTCTCAAAGAAAAATCACTGAATTTTATCATTTTAGGGAAACCCAAACCCATCTAATCCTTCTTCTAAAAAAAATAGCCAGTATAGAACGAGTCTGCTGCTAAGTCGCTTCGGTCGTGTCCGACTCTGTGCAGCCCTACGGACAGCAGCCCGCCAGGCTCCTCTGTCCCTGGAATTCTCTAGGCAAGAATACCGGAGTGGGTTGCCATTTCCTTCTCCTAGAATGAGCCTACTTATATGTTTTCAATGACTATACACTCACTGCCTTTTTCCTCTGAAGTTCTTTCTTTAGGTCCCTGAGGGTGATAAATAAGCACACCCCTCACTCCTCCAATTCGGAATCAGTTATGAAACAGATTAGTCAGCTGGGGGTAATTTATCAGCTTCATTGTTCATAAAAAGGGACGGGAAAGTGGTGACAGTGAAAGCTGCTCAGTCGTGTCCGACTCTTTGCGACCCCATGGGCTATACAGCCCGTGAAATTCTCCAGGCCGGAATGCTGGAGCGGGTAGCCTTTCCCTCCTCCGGGGAATAGGGAGGGACGCGGGCAGGCAAACTGGACATGAGGCCAGGACGGGCTTTCTATGCCTCCCTCAATCCTAAGGTCAGCCTAAAGTGAAAGTTGGATCTGCACAGCAGCCCCCCAGAAACTTAGGGGACCCTGGCTGCCTCAACACCCCACTTGGGCCCAGAGTGTATGAGAACGCCACCGTGGGCTTCTCTGTGAGCGAGTAGCATGTGGCACTTTGCTCTACCCAACAGGCAAACTGAGCTAAGACCCTCACCATCTCCCCATCTCTTCCCAGGGCTTGGACCACCAAGAGCCCAAAGCCTGGTGGCAGCTTTGTCCTTCAGACTTCTGTGAGCCCCTGTTCTGTGAGCCAGCAGTGACCTGGGGAGGGAGAGCGTGGTTCCACCCTGTCTGATTGTTTGAATCAATCCATTTGGTTGCTTTCCTTGATGGAGGCAAAATCTGTTTCCACTCCAGTCCACCCAGTCCACACCTGCACTGCACTGCTCTACAGGATAGCACTGATGGCCAGGGGCTCATCCAGGGGCCAGTTCAAACAGTGACTCTGCTACTGACTCAGCTGGTTTCTCTGGGCACATGCGTCTATCTTCTGAGTCTCCATTTCCTCATGGATGAAGTGGGGGCGATGGCGGTCCCTGCTTCATAGAGGGTTATGGCCATTCACTGAGATTACCCACGGGAAGCATTTGACCTGAAATGAAATATGGGAATCATTTCATAGTCACTGCTGGCATTATTGCCACATGGTGTAATAGAGACATCCCACATTAGAAGACACAAACGAGAACTCAGCCCACGGGAGGTCAGTGGGACGGCTCATGGTGGCCACTTTGGGGGATGCAAGAGGAAATAAGACCCAAACTCCACCCTTCCCTGCAACTTTGTTGACAGAGGGGTGGAGAAGAGAACCTAGATGTGAAGTGACTCACTCTTGTGGGACACGCTCTCTCGTCACCTAACATTCTCTCATGCCCTACCCTGGTTCAGCTCTGTGCTGGGCAGTGAGCCCACAGAAGGCAGTCAGATGCTGCTTTGATCCTTACAGAGCTCAGAGATCTAGCGAAGTCTGCAGCCTGAAGCTGCAAACTAGACTCCCTAAGGAGGAAGATCACTTCCACATGGTAATCTTGAGACTATTTCCTGGAAATCTGAACAGAGCTTTGAAAGATGGCCAAAACTTTATGGGGCAGTATATCAGCTATTTACAGACAATTAATGCTGTGTAACAAGCAATCCCCAAACTTAGCAGCTGCAAACAAACAGTAGCCATGAACTGTGGTCACGAGTCTGTGCTAGCCAGGTGGTTCTGTTGGCCTCGGCTAGCACTTTCTTGCAGCTCAGTGTCAGCTGGAAGTTAGATAGTCCAGCATGGCCTCAACCAGGACAACTGGGATAACTTGCTTCTTCACTACATGCTTCTTAATCTCCAGTGGGATTGTCTGGGGATGCTCTCTAGAATATCACAGAGGAAGAGAAGAGAAGCAAGGCGCAATGTGCAAGCTTTTTCTAACACTGGATTGTGTTGTCAGCACTGACATCAGAAGTTGACCGTCAGAAGTCACATAGCTGAGGGTGGCCTCAGAAGGGAGGACCCTGGAGAATTACAAAGCACCGGAAAGGATGAGAACAGAGGTCCTTAATGCAATCATTCTGCATGAGAGGAGAGAGAAGAGGCGGAGGGAAAGCTAAGTGGGTCATGCAGAGAGGGGAAGGAGCTCTTCCTGTTCCATCTCAACCAGAGGATGCCTCCATTACCACGACGGCAGCTGTTTCCTGAGCATCCAGACTGTGCTAGGCACAGGGTCATACCTCCAACACTATTATCTCATCTCAAGGCAGGTGTCCCCATTTTACAGATGCAAAATCAAGACTTGGATATGGAAAAGCCAGGATTCAAACTCTAGTCTGTCAGACACAAACCCCATGTACTTTCCACTACCTTCTGGAATCAATGAGGATATTAAGGGACCCAGCTGTCAAGACCCAGACATCTACCCTTGACCCCACCTTCCTATGAGCCCTCACTCTGTTCCAGAGGCCGCCTTCCTCACCACCAAGGCCTGGCTGCGCTTGCTGCCTTCACTTAGGCATCCCTATTTGAGCTTAATTAGGTTCGCACTAAGTTCACGAATTCCCTTAAACTTAATGGGCTCTAAAGAGAAAATCGAGCTCTTTCTCTCCAGGTGTTTATTTCCTTCCCACATTGTCCCTACCGCACTCTGAGACTCATCTCCACATCCCATCTGGTTAATGGGTGCAGGTGAGATTGCTCAGAGCACTGTACGCCATCCCCCGGCCCCCTCCCCACCCGCTGCCCCCCACTGCATCCATAGCACACCCAGGTGTTCCTCCTCCTCAGCAAGAAGATGGGAAAGGGAGAGAAAATTTACAGACCAGCCCTGTCCCCAGTCGAGCAAACCCATCCCTCACATCTGGCCTAGACATCTTTGCAAAGAGCAGGAAGCAGATGATGTTTCTTGAGGTCCTACTATGTGCTGAGCACTGCACATGTGCCCCCATCCCATTCATTGAGTGAATGGACAGAATCCAGGCTCTGGAGCCAGCTCATCCATGCAGATTACTTGTAGGAGAAGCCTCTGCCCCTGTTTTCACGCCAGAAGGTGGGGATAAACAAAACACGCACAGAGATCGCTGTGAAGAGTCGATGAGCTAATACTTGTCAAGTGCTGAGAACAGCTCCTGGCTCATAATAAAATGCCCGACTCCTTGCAACCCCATGGACTGTAGCCTGCCAGGCTCCTCAGTCCATAGGATTCTCCAGGCAAGAATACTGAAGTGGGTAGCCATTTCCTCCTCCAGAGGATCTTCCTGAACCCAGGGACTGATCCTGGATCTCCTGCATTGCAGGCAGATTCTTTACCAGCTGAGCCACCAGGGAAGCCCAGGCTCATGATAAATGTTTGCCACTATTATTCTAATGATTATTTCCATTCCCCTCACCATTCTGTGAAACAGGCACTTGTCTCCTTTAGGGCTAAGGAAATCAATTTGTGGGGGGCTTCCCTAGCGGCTTTGTGATTAAGACTCTGCACTTCCAAAGCAAGGGATATGCGTTCAATCCCTAGTTGGTGAACTAAGACCCCATATGCCATTTGGTGAGTCCAAAACAAATAAAAAAGAGTAGATTTGTGGGGATAAAGCAATTTTCCCCAGATATCATCGAACTCTGAAAACTGTAAGTAATAATAAGGTTGAAACCTATGCCAGCAAAGTCTCTCCCCTGCCTGCCACACCTCCCCCACCTCCACCACAAACTGCATGCTCAGTCGTGTTGGACTGTTTGTGATCGCATGGACTGTAGCCTGCCAGGCTCCTCTGTCCATGGAATTCTCCAGGCAAGAATACTAGAATGGGTTCCCATTTCCTACTCAAGGGGATCTTCCTGACCCAGGGATCAAAGTCACATCTCTTGCATTGGCAGGCAGATTGTTTACTAACTGTGCTACCTGGGAACCTAGGTGAACATTAAAAAAAAAAAATCTTTTAAGGCAACAAATCTGATTCTCTGCAAGGCAAAGGCAAAGGCAAAAGGACCTCCCAGGAAGTGGAGGGTGGATGGTAACAGTCTCTCTACTCTCTCCTTTCTCTCTCTGTCTCCAGGGAAGCCACTCAATGCCTGATCCCACCTGTCTTCAGCCCACCTAGGATGAGCAAAATACAGTCCTCATCCAGGATCCCCTGTCATTGGCAGAGGTGATAGCTGATGCTGCCAGACACTCAAAGGAGACCAGGTGGATAAGGGCCCATTTGAGTAGGCTTTAAAAGATGGGGAAAATTCACCAAGTGCAGAGAGAAAGTCCCAGAGCAGCAAAGGAGCAGGAGCCGAGAGCTTCCAGCTTATCCCCCGAGGGGGCCCAGGATCTGGTTAGTCCAGGGGATAAAACGATTAGGACTGTGGAAATGGCAGACGACTTTGAAGGGCCTTGAGTGTCAAGAAA
The DNA here is from genome assembly GCF_042477335.2 of Ovis canadensis. Classification (NCBI taxonomy): domain Eukaryota; kingdom Metazoa; phylum Chordata; class Mammalia; order Artiodactyla; family Bovidae; genus Ovis; species Ovis canadensis. Next base: position 3,516,636 of record NC_091246.1, on the reverse strand, counting down.
AGGCATTTGGGCTTCATCCAGAGCTCGGCAGGGAGCCACGGGGCTCTTTAAGCAGATATAGTGACGTGATCAGAGTTGGAATTTGGAACGCTCCATCCCTGGAGATTGACTCGAGGAGGCAGACATTAAGAGGAAAATTAAGTCTGGCAGGCCTAGGTCATGGGATGAACTGGGCGCTACACACACGTACCCCATGGAGCTCCCTAGTCAGAACAGGAGTCTGCCAGCCACCCACCGCTGGGGACCAAATGCCCCCTGCTGCCTGTTTTTGTAAATAACAGGTTTAAAGTGCAGTCACCTCCACCCTCTGTGTGTTCATGTATTCTCCATTGTGACTCTCACTAGAATAGCAGAGCTGAATGGCTGCCACAAAGATGGGCCCACAAACCTAAAATATTCGCCCTCTGACCCTTTTACAGAAAAAGCCTGTCCATGTCTGTGTTAGAAGGAATGGCTCTCATCCCCATTTCATGAATGAGAAAACCGAGGCTCTGAGAGATGAGGTGCCTTGCCCGAGGTCACAGGGTTTGTGAAGAAAGCAGGGAGGTGCACAAGGAGGGCTGTGACGGTCATTAACGGAGAACCAGGAAGGTGGCCCCCGGGGGATGCACGGCTGCCGGCAGCCAAGGGGACTCGGGCGCCTCTCTGTCAGCCAGAGCCCTTACCCTGGTCCCCGAACCGGCGTCAAATGACTAATTTAAAGCCTAATGCTTCCACCCTGTCCACCCTGGCTGCCCCTTCTTCAGCTTATCACATCCTATTCAAATCCAAAATAAATTATTTCAGCTCTGCAGCCTTTGGATAAAGAAAAAAAATGAAATTAAAAAATAAAAAAGGAAGAAGGCAAAGCTTTGAAGGGACAGCCTGCCGGCCTCCTTCAGCCGCAGCTCCAGGCCTTTATTTTTTCTAAACCTTCACTGTTAACCTTCAGGGGATGCTGTGCCTGGGAGCCTGAGAGGACAGAGCCACACCTCTGTCCAGACCCTGGTCCTTCCACAGGTGGCAGGACGGAGGTGCAAAGGTTCTAGGTGCCAGAAGGCCCTACCTGTCCCATCAGCTTGACCAAGCACTGTTCCCTTCCATAGACCAGAACTCCGTGTTTTTAGAGAGTAAGATTGCTGCGGAGGGCCTCCCCGGCGGTTCGGTGGTAAAGAATCCACGTGCCAGTGCAGGAGACACAGGTTCAGCTCCCGATCCAGGAGAGTCCACGTGGGGCGGAGCAAATAAGCCTGTGCACAGCAGCTACTGAGCCTGTGCTCCAGGGACCAGTAGCCACAGCTACCGGAGCCTGTGTGCCCTGGAGAGAAGCCCCTGCCGGGAGAAGCCCAATCACCACGCCCAGAGGGCAGCCCCTGCTCACCGCAGCTGGAGAAAAAGCCCACACGGCCACAGGTACCCAGCTCAGCCAGAAGTAAGTAAATAAACTCATCTCTAAAAAGTTCAAAAAATACTGCTGGGGACAGGGATGTGAATACCAACTGATAATCATTAGCTTATTATTTAAACACTTTTTACTCACCTGCCATATATATGCCAAGTGCTGAGCTAGGCAGTTCACCTACAGAGATGAACCCCCAAGAGGAACCCTGCCTGTGTGCCCATTCTCAGCAAATCGTCAAATCCGCTGCATTTTACAGTTCACAAAGTACTTTCTCCTCCTCTTTTCGCTCATGGCTCAGTGGGGGAGACATGCAGGAGACACGGGAGACCCAGGTTCGATCCCTGGCTCAGGAAGATCCCCTGGAGGAGGAAAATGGCAACCCACTCTAGTATTATTGCCTGGGGAATCTCATGGACACAGATGCCTGGTGGGCTCCAGTCCATAGGGTTGCAACGAGTAGGACATTCCTGAGCAGCTAAGCACTCTTACTAGGCCCTCCCCCAAATTCCCTGAGGCAAGCTGGAATGATATCATTAAGAACCTCATTGACAGATGAAACTGAGGCTTGGAGATGTAACGGAACTTGTCAAATTCTTCCCCGATCAGAGTCCCTGGAAGAATAATACAGTAGTTAAAACCCTGGCCAGACTGACCTGGGTTTGCTAGCTGTGTGATCTTGGGACAAGTTTCTTAACCTTACTAAATCTCACTTTACCCATCTCTGTAATGGGAGAAATAAAATCTCCCCACTGGGTCATCATAGGAGTTAAAATGCGAAAGAATTTAGTGCACTATCGGACAGCGCAGGTTCTCACCAAAGGCTTGCTTGTCTGCCGTTGACAGCTGTTGTCACTGGACAATAGTGATGGGGGGAGAGGATGGGGAGGAAAGGAAGGAGGGGGGCAAGAGGGGGAGGACGGGTGAGGGGAGGGGAAGGATGGGGAAGGGGGAGGAGGGGAGGAAGAGGAGCCGGAAGGGGAGGAGGGACAGGAGATGGCCAGGGAAGGACAGTGGTGAGTATTTGGCCCCGCCGTTGACTCCCAGTGGCCTTTGCCCATAGCCATGTGCCCGCCTCGGTGAAATGAGCTTCCCTGGTTCTACTAAAGACTTCCTCCGCTGACTAGGACAGACCCCAAGCAAGGGAGGTGCACAAGACAATCTCCAAGCCTTCGTCTCACTTGCTGGGAATTTAATTTCCGGTAATCGAGAGAGGAGAGACCCAGGCCCCAGGGGAAGGGGACTAGAAATTGAAGGCATGGGCGGGGCAGACGCCTGCTTAACTGAGTATCTCCACTGTCTTTGAAAGGAGACATGCCTTTCCCCACCCTGGGCAGCTTGAGGATCTCTCTTCTGCCCTTCCTGGTTCCAGAGAGGTGGCTGTCTGCAGAGAAAGCTGGCAACCAGGATCAGCAAAGCGCCGCAGGTTTCCTGAGCATCGTAGAGGGACTCTGCGCTTGGCAGCTGCTGGGCATCCTTGAGAGGGTGTTTGTCGAAGGCTATCACCGGGCAGAGGGCTCACCCCAGGAGCGCCCCTGGGAGAGCGGATGTCTTCTCTGCCCCAGCTCCTGCCCTCTGAGATCAGATGGGGCAGTCACGGTGGGGAGGATGCCCAAGACACACCCAGGGGCTTTTCTCATCATATCCCATCCAAGACGGTGTGCAGACAGGAACCAAGAGTCCAAGCAGTACCAGCAGGCTGTCCAGCAGCTGAATAAAGAGCTAAGAGGTCAAGGGTCCTAGCTCCAAGCCTTGCTTCAGGTTCCCCAAACTGCTCCCTGTGCATGCTAACCATCAGTAAATAGTGACTTTTGCATCGTTTGATTCCCTCGAAATCACCCCAAAAGCCCTGGGAGGAATCCCCCCTCTGCTTTAATTCTTCTGAGGGTAAGCACCCCCCACCTCGGGCTGGCCTCTCCCCACAGCCCCCTGTCCACGCTGGATGATCAGTGACTCCTCTTCGTGTCTGAGGCCTCTCTTTGGGGTGAATCCCGGCTGCCTCTGTGGTGTAAGTAGAGGAAGAGAAAGAAGTCATCTTGGGGTGTGACCACCCAGGTTGAATCTCATCCTGCCACGCTGAGTGTCTGACCTGGAGGAAGTTCATGGAACTTTCAGAGGCTGAGCCATCATGGATGAAGCACAGGCTTTCTGGAAGGAGTGAAAACCATAGGTTTGTCTGGGTTTGAGGGTTGTTTGTTTGGGGGAATACATGCATGCTAAGTACGCTTCAGTCATGTCCAACCCTTTGTGACCCTGTGGACTGTAGCCCACCAGGCTTCTTACTCCGTGGGGTGCTCCAGGCAAGAGCACTGCAGTGGGTTGCCATGTCCTCCTCCAGTCAGGATCTTCCTGACCCGGGCATCGAACCTGCATCTCTTAGGTCTCCTGCATGGGCAGGCATGTTCTTTACCATTCGCGCCACCTGGAAAGCCCCGACAAATTGGCAGTTGCCATGGGCACAGGCCATCTACCTCTACAAAGATCAGAGTCTGAGCCGCTGTGGCTGCTGACCTGAACACCTTCTGAAAGAGTTCAGGGTAGGGATCAGGAATGAGGCACTCTCTGCTCTGGGAAAAAACTGGTAGAACAGGACTTCAGATACTTACATATTTTCAGGAGAAGCTTTATGGGCCCAATGCCTGTATCACCTTGTATCTAGAAAAGCACTAAAAATCCTTCACGATGATGATGATGCTCTTGTGACTAGCAGAAACTTTCTGCAGAAATATGTGCTTGATTGCACGTACTCATCCTTCACCAAAAATCACTTCTATACTGATCTTCCCCACACCCTTTGGGAGCAGTTTCTCGGAGCTATCTGAAATGCTCTCTCCCAGGCTATATAGTCCCCACTTTGCCCCAAATAAAACTTAACGTACAGCGCTCACAATGTGCTTTCTTTTTCAGTTGACACGGAGCTTGCTTGCTCATCAAGCGTCAGGCAGATACTGAACACTAACACATGTTCGTTTGTTTGATCCTTGCCTCCACCTCCCGAGGAAGAATCCTCTCTCCTCATTTAACGCTGAGGCCCCATAGGAAGCAGTGAATTGCCCTGGGTCAGTCAGCCACAAATCCACAGAGCCGGGCTCTGGAAACATACAGGCACTCGGGCACTCGGCTCCCCAGCCTTTCCATACCAACACGCTGTCTTCATACCAGCCCAGAAGGTATGGCTTATAATCCCCGCCTTGCAGACGGGGACTCTGAACCTCAGGAAGGTTTAAGGGCTTGCTCTGGGCCACACAGCTCAGTTCCTAAGAGGTCGGGCTGGAGGCAGCACTGGTGTGGCTGACCCCCATGCCAGGGATCTCGCTGTGACCTTCATCCGTCTCTCCTTGTCATGCTCCGTTATTTAAAAAGGAAGGAAAGAGTGGGGGCGAGGGGGAGAAGCTGCGCTGAATGTTTAGCAGAGATGACGCTGATGGAAGACATGGAGCTGGTATCACAGGTGGATCCAGGCTTTCAGCCCACCCTGCCCCTGCCACACTCTAGCCTCCCCAGCCCTCTGGGCCACCCCCCACCTCCCAAAAGCTTGTCAGGAAAGGTGTCTCTGTGTTCGCAGTGACTTGCTAATGGGGTGATTATGCTGACGGTGTGACCGAGGAGGGATGGAGGAAGTACCTTGGATTAACCTCCAGGCCTCTCCAAGAAGTTTCACCTCAGGCCAGAGAAGGGCTGGGCCCTCCGGGAGGGAGGGGGCATTTTGCAACCTCCTGCCCCACCCCTCGCCCTTCACAGTGGGACGACCATCTGAGGCAAGCATCCTGGTAGAGGGAAAGGGCCTGAGCTTGGGTTCAGAGAGACCCCAGCTTCCATTCCAGTCCCAACACTTGACCTTGTGTGAGGTCAAGTGACCTTGTGACCTTGTGACCTTGTGACCAAGTGACCTTGTGACCTTGGGTGAGTTGCTTGCCTTCCCTGAGCCTCGGTTGCCTCCTCTGTAACATAGGAATAAATGATGGTACCTACGGGGTAAGGTCCTTACAAGACACAAGAGGTAAGAGAAAAGCAGCCTTGGGGACAAATAATTGAGGTTGATTTCAGACATCCTGAGCCAAGGGGCTATTAGCAATTAAACGACAAAAGCAAATAACGTAGCTTCTTCGAAGGGAAGTGAGACAGGAGAGAGAGACGGGCGGATTTCTTTGGCTGCCCTTTCTGACCGTCAAGACCTTGGCCTCTGACTGTGCCCCACACAGAAGAAAGTTTCCTGGGGTGATGGAGAGAAGGGGGCAGAGTGCTCAGGCAGGAGGAAGCTGGACAGACACAGACTTTTCTAGACCTTCACTCTGAGCCAGGCCTTCTGTGACCAGCCTCCTGCTCACCCTTCAGCAGCCCCGGGAGGCGGGTTTTAGCATCTCCATTTCGCAGAGGAGGCAAGTGGCACTCAGAAAACGGGAGTGCCCTGCGCTCTCACTTCACTCGGTCCTAAAGCCAGGATCCCAGCCCATGTCCACCTGGCCGCAAAGCCTGAGCCTCCTCCGCTCTGCCCGTGGCCTGCCGGGCCACCCAGCCAGCCTATGGCCTTCATCATCCCAGGCCCAGGACCTTAGGAATCTCTGTCAGGCCTGGGGGGGCGAAAGGCTTGGGGGGTGGTCAGGATGAAGCTGAGGCCAAAGGGCTGGCAGGGAAAAGGGAAGGGGCCTGGCTCTCTCCCGGAGGGAAGGAAGGGTGCCGCCAAGGGATGTAACCGTGGGACGCCCAGGAGGCAAGAGCCAGTGATGCCTCTGAGCCTCCCTCTCATCTCAGACTTGGGACCCACAAGGACCTCATCGGGATTAACTGAGATGGTACAGGGCGCTCTGCACACAGCCTGGCACGTGGGGGCACTTAGCAAACTCCAGGGGCCCTGGGAGGGCCTGCCCCACAGAGGCTGGATCGGAGTGTGGGTGTCTTTGTGCCTTCCTTGGCAGGGAGGGGTTGGTACACAGGAGCATCACATGTGGGCATGGGATGTGGTTGCCTGGACGTGTGCTGAGGTGAGCGTACTGTCATTCCTCAGGATGCCGATGCCTTAGAGGGGAGTAGGAAATGAATGATGGGGCCAGAGGGAGAAGAGGGAGAGTGCGGCAGGCAGAAAGAGCAAAGGGAAACACCGGCAAGCGCAGTTTCTTTCTGTGTGCGTGTGTGTGTCTTTTTCCCTCCCTCTTTCCTCTCCCCTCCCCATCTCTCCCTGTCTCTGTCTCTCTCTCTCTTTCTCTCCCTCTTTTTCTATCAACTCTCCTCCCTGTCTCTCTCTGTCTCTCTCCCTGTCGCTCCTTGTCCACCCCCACCCCGCCCCCCAACCCGTCTCTCCCTCTTATACACACACACACACAATCATCCCTCCTGCAGACACAGCTCTTATGGACACCCCTTTGGCCTCTCCAACTATCCAATCTCCCTCCCACCCCCGCACACACACGTGACTCTGGATACCATCAGACCCACACGTCAGCCAGTCGCCTGTCCCTACAGCCCGTCTCTGCATCTGCATCCCCGCCCTGGGAGCACCCGGGGACATCCACGGCTCCCACAGCCGTAGGAGAGCTCAGTGCACGCACGCACCGCCCAGGACATACCCCACGCCGTACCAACGTGCACGCGTCCCCACATCTCCCCACGCTGGAACGGCCCTCCCCCTGTCCTCTCCCAGCACCCTCAAGGGAGTGCCTCCCGGGGGCCGGGACTGTGCTGGGCCCCGGGAGGACAGCAGTGGTATGACGGGCTCCAGGTATAACAGCCAGGACCCCTTCTTCCCAGCTCCTTCTGTTTCCCCCCGGGAGAGAGAGCACAATTAGTGCTCCGGCCCCCTCTGTCACTTTCCTTCCTCTGCCCAGGGGCCTTGGGGAGAATTTTATCTGATTCATGAACAAGGAAGAGGGTCTGAGCATGCTCAGCTCGGCTCAGCCCGCATTCCTGGGGACAAGCCTGCACTCCCAGTATACAGGTCTTCTCTGTAACCCCTGCCCCAAATCTTGCCTGGGAGGACTGCCGCACTGGGAGGCATGTCCCACAGCCAGCTAGCACTGCCCAGCAGGGTGGGGGAGCCTTCCTAAACCCAAGTTTCCATGAACAGAGCCTGTTGGGCCTCACACATGAGCTGCCTCAGAGACTGCAGTGACCTACTCATCCAGCCCTCTGACTAATTTCCACCACCTTATTGTACATCTCCCCATCCTCATCTAAAACCTAGTTTGATGTACAATCTGTTCTATTAACCCCATGCTACAGATACACACCCTCACCCTTCCTGCAAGCACCCAGACCCACACACATCTCTGTCTCCACATCCTTCCTCATCCCCATTCCCGTGCCCCTCCACAAGCCCCTTCCCCTTCTCACACCACCTAAGATCTCTCAGCAAGCTATCCATCCCTCTGCCGACACAGGCAAAAGCAGGTCACGTCACAAAGCAGTTCTGCCCAACCCGCCAGATTTTTCCGCTCAGCTCACAGACTGATAACTAACAGGACTATCTTCCCCGCTAATCGGGAAGAGAAATCTGGTGGGCTCAATTGCTGCCGATATGCATTTAAATGGCTGCATCTAGGAAGAAAATCTAAATGAGAGCTGATGGGAGGCTGGGACACTGGGGGAAATCTCGCCGTAATAAGTGTGTGAGGCGAAGCAAATCAACAGAAAGCTCTACACTCGCTTGGGGAGAGAGAGGCGGCTCTACTGTAACACGTGTGCTCGGAAACTTATTGGAATCTTCGCACTTTTAATATAATGGCATTAGTGTCACGGTTCCTTATGTATAAACTTCACCCGCCACACATAATGAACGGAGAGCTATTTCCCAGCGCGTGTGAGGCTTGGGTGTGGGGGCAGGGAGAGGGCATGTGTTTAATGATCTCCTATTGAATCTTGGCCGCAGAGTGCAGCCCTGAAGTGCAGAGAGAGCCTTCATTTGAAGGCAGCACAGACCTAGTTCAAAGCTAGGCTCAGTCGCTTACAAGCTAGGTGACCTTGAGCAGATTACATAACTCTGGGAACAGCCATCTCTTTGTCCATAGCATAGACATAATGATGTCTATCTCTCAGAGTTGAATGAAGGATTCCATAAGTTACATAAAAGACCTTGGCAAATAATAGGCACTTACTTAGTGTCATTAATAGCTTTGGGTTTGAATCCTGCCTCCGATACTGACTGATACTAACTGAGTGACCTTGAGTAAGTTACCTCTCTTGGTTTCCTTGCTGTTTGTTGGGGATAATAATAGTCCTTATCTTGATGAATGCGTGCAAGATGCTTGGAGCAATGCCTGCGGCTTCCTACCTGCTCATTTCAGGTGAGTTTCACCAGGAGCAGCATCTCCAGCATAAGCCAAATGTGCTGAAGTTTATAGAGCATCTTTCTGTGGTGCCTGAGGGACAGAAGGAAAGGGAATATTGCCCAGACTACAATTCTGGGAGCTGCCCTGAAAATCGTATTTCTGATACATGAATGAAAAAAATTGAAGTTAGTTAACCAAGAGAAGAGGACTCCGGTAACTTGCTTACTGGTCACAAGTGGCACATGGTCATCACAGGACAAAGGAAGTTGGATTGTTCTGCTTGGCCAGAGAGGTTGGAACTAGGATGAGAATGGGGACAACTAGGCTACCAGAGCAGAACCCCATGGGGCCTCGGCGGGTGGAGGGAGACAGGCCTTCTCTCATATCCTCTGCTTAACTCCTCTCTGAAGTACCTAAATAATGTAGTATTTGTACCTAGATAATATAATACTTTGGCCACCTGATGCAAAGAACTGACTCATTTGAAAAGATCCTGTTGCTGGGAAAGATTAAAGCGGGTGGAGAAGGGGACGACAAGGATGAGCTGGTTGGATGGCATCACCAACTCAATGGACATGGTTTTGGGTGGACGCCGGGAGTTGGTGATGGGCCGGGAGGCCTGGCGTGCCGCCGTCCATGGGGATGCAAAGAGCGACTGAATTGATACTGACACAGAATGTAACATTTGATGCATATTTTCCCAGTTGCTTTGCAGATGTAAAAAGCCTCCAGTTCTTGAAGACGGTAACTACTTGACAGCATGCACACACAGCCCCAGGCCTCCTGGAGCCTAAGGACCGATAGTGTTAACCCCTGTGACACCACCCTGTTACCTCACCGTCAGCCAATCAGAGAACTGTACACAAGCTGGTCACAAATCCTGCGACCCTCGCCCTCACGTGGCGTATGAAAGTGCTGCGCTAAACCCTGCAGGGAGATTGGGGTTTTTAGGGCATGAGCCAGCTGCCTCCTTGCACAGCCCTACAGTAAGCCTCTCTCTGCTCCAAACGCTGAGATTTCAGTTTGTTTGGCCTCAAAGCCCCGTAGGCACACAAACTTGTGTTAACACCAGGAATCTGAGTTTAGCTCCACCTCAGAAAGTATTTTCAAATGAATTGCATATTAAAAAGCAGAGACATTACTTTGCCAACAAAGGTCCATCTCGTCAAAGCTATGGTTTTTCCAGCAGTCATGTATGGATGTGAGAGTTGGACTATAAAGAAAGCTGAGCGCCGAAGAATTGATGCTTTTGAACTGTGGTGTTGGAGAAGGCTCTTGAGAGTCCCTTGGACTGCAAGGAGATCCAATGAGTCCATCCTAAAGGAATATTCATTGGAATATTCCTGAATATTCATTGGAAGGACTGATGTTGAAGCTAAAACTCCAATACTTTGGCCACCTGATGCGAAGAACTGACTCACTAGAAAAGACCCTGATGCTGGGAAAGACTGAGGGCAGGAGGAGAAGGGGATGACAGAGGATGAGATGGTTGGATGGCATCACTGACTTGATGGACGTGAGTTTGAACAAGCTCCGGGAGTTGGTGATGGACACGGAGGCCTGGTGTGCTGCAGTCCATGGAGTCACAGAGTCAAACGCGACTGAGCGACTGAACTGAACTGAACTGTGAGAAGTAATTAGGTGAAGCCTTGAGAGTTGAATGGAGAAAACGCATCCCCCTGATTTGGGGGGAAACTGACCAACATCCCAACATTCTGCCATAACTGTGGTTCCCATCTTGACATGCCTGTATGGAAAGGGCTTAGCAACTGCTTCTTGTCTGGTTTCAAAGTGTAGTCACACAAGACCTTTAGCTTTTCATTAAAAAGGCTCATCAGAACAGCCACTTCATTATATTTGATTTTCTCTATTGTTAGAAATTAATGTCACCTCTTCCTCCAGACATGGGATGAGCTCAGGATCAATGGCCCCTGGTCTTGGACTGGACTTGGGACACCCAGTATGTTTGCACGTGGTGCGGACCATGAAGCTGCCATGGGAAAGCGTCTGGGGTGAGAGAGAAGAGCAAGTGCAAAGGCCAAGAGGAAGGGGCCACAAAGCTTTTCTTTGCTCCTGGAGCAGCAGGCGACAAGACCAGAGGGCAAGCAAGACACCAGATCGAGAAGGGCCTTGGAGGCCATCAGCAGGACCGCGGATTTTATCCCGAGTCTGAAGGGAAACCATGGGCAGCATTCAAGGGGAAGGAGATCGTGCTGGCCGCTCCGTGGGGAACATCTTATGGGAGAGTAAGGGTGGAAGTGGAGAGGCCAGGTTTGTGATGATCCAGGTGGCACATGCTTTGAATAGGGTGGCAGAATGAGGTAGTGAAATGTGACCAGACTCACATTCTATTTTAAAATAGAGCCCAGAGGAGTTACACTTAACTCTGAGGCTTGTGGCCCAAGCAACTTGGAGAATGAAGAAATTAACTGCAGTGGGGAGCATTCAGAGAGGAGATGGAGTGTGAGTGTGTGGAGGAAACCAGAGAGGGCGCGGGTGTCTGGGTACCGCTGGTGGCCCAGTGAGGACGCTGTGTGACAGTGCTGCTGCAAGGGCTGAGTGAGAACAAGTGAATCTGTTGAGAAAAAAGTAGAACGTGCCCTTTGAGCAACACAGACGGACGTAGAGATTGCCATGTGAAGCGAAGTGAGTCAGACAGAGAAAGACAAATACGGTATCATTATACGTGAAATCTAACATAAAAAAAAGTTATACAGGTGAACTTATTTACAAACCAGAAATAGACCCACAGACATAGAAAACAAACTTGCGGTTACCAAAGGGCATAGCCAGAGTGGTGGAAATAAATTACGAGGTTGGGATTAACATACACAGATTCAGTTCAGTTCAGTTCAGTTCAGTCGCTCAGTTGTGTCCGACTCTTTGCAACCCCATGAATCACAGCACGCCAGGCCTCCCTGTCCATCACCGACTCCTGGAGTTCACTCAGACTCATGCCCATCGAGTCAGTGATGCCATCCAGCCATCCAATAGCATATTGGGCACCTACTGACCTGGGGAGTTCCTCTTTCAGTATCCTATCATTTTGCCTTTTCATATTGTTCATGGGGTTCTCAAGGCAAAAATACTGAAGTGGTTTGCCATTCCCTTGTCCAGTGGACCACATTTTGTCAGACCTCTCCACTATGACCAGCCCGTCTTGGGTAGCCCCACGGGCATGGCTTAGTTTCATTGAGTTAGACAAGGCTGTGGTCCTCGTGTGATTAGATTGACTAGTTTTCTGTGATTATGGTTTTATACAAATTACTATATATAAAGTAGATAATCAACAAAGATCTACTATATAACACAGGGAACTGTATTCGATATCTTGCATTAACCTTTAATAGAAATGTATCTGAAAAAGATCCTTTTATATGTAACTAAATATATATATATATATATATATTTATATTTATATATACACATTTATGTGGCTTCCCTGGTAGCTCAGCTAGTAAAGAATCTGCCTGCAATACAGAAGACTCCGGTTTGATTCCTGGGTTGGGACGATCCCCTGGAGAAGGGATAGGCTACCCACTCCAGTATTCATGGGCTTTCCTGGTGGTTCAGACAATAAAGAATCCACCTGCAATATGGGAGACCCCAGTTCAACTCCTGGGTTAGGAAGATTCCCTGGAAGAGGGCATTGCAACCCACTCCAGTACCCTTACCTAGAAAATCCCCATGGACAGAGGAGCCTGGCAGGCTATAGTCCATGGGGCTGAAAATAGTTGAACATGACTGAGTGACTAAGCACAGCACAGAAGATATAAATATATATATATAACTGAATATAGTTATATACATATTCTATTCATGTTAGCCCCTCAGTCATGTCCTACTCTTTGAAGCCCGTGGACTGTAGCCTGCCAGGCTCCTCTGCCCATGGAATTCTCCAGGTGAGAATACTGGAGAGGGTAGCTGATCCCTTCTCCAGGGGATCTTCCAGACTAGGGATCGAACCTGGGTCTCTTGCATTGCAGGTAGATTCTTTACCACCTGAGCCACTAGGGGAGCCCCATAACTGAACATATGCATATATATCTGAATCACTTCGCTGTACACCTGAAGTTAAAACATTGTAAATGAACTATATACACTTCAATTTAAAAAAAAAAAGCAATATGTGGATTTGCAGTGACTTTCTGGCTATTTGCTTGGGTTGTTTGCTGAAAGCCATTCAATGCAATTCCTCATCCCTATAAGCCTCTGTCCTTCAGGGGAAGTTCCTCTATACTCCCGACCATAGCCAGACACGTATTTGCATTGACCGGGACAACCAAGAAGAACCATCCTCTCTCTGCATGATGGGAGGACTTCTTCCAAAGATGAAGGACCAAAAGCAAATTCAAGAACAAGAATTTGGGAGAGACAAGAAATCTAAGTCAGAGATAGTGATATAAAGGTACGGCCCTGTGGTATCTGCAGAAGTATCAAGATATTGGGGCTTCTACAACATTCAGAAAACTAAGATCATGGCATCTGGTCCCATCATTTCATGGGAAATAAATGGAGAAACAGTGGAAATAGTGTCAGACTTTATTTTGGGGGGCTTCAAAATCACTGCAGATGGTGATTGCAGCCATGAAATTAAAAGACACTTACTCCTTGGAAGGAAAGTTATGACCAACCTAGATAGCATATTAAAAAGCAGAGACATTACTTTGCCAACAAAAGTCCATCTAGCCAAAGCTATGGTTTTTTCTGTGGTCATGTATGGATGTGAGAGTTGGACTGTGAAGAAAGCTGAGTGCCGAGAATTGATGCTTTTGAAATGCGGTGTTGTAGAAGACTCTTAAGAGTCCCTTGGACTGCAAGGAGATCCAACTAGTCCATTCTTAAGGAGATCAGCCCTGGGTGCTCATTGGAAGGACTGATGCTAAAGCTGAAGCTCCAATACTTTGGCCACCTCATGAGAAGAGTTGACTCACTGGAAAAACTCTGATGCTGGGAGGGATTGGGGGCAGGAGGAGAAGGGGATGACAGAGGATGAGATGGCTGGATGGCATCACCGGCTTGATGGACATGAGTCTGAGTGAACTCCAGGAGTTGATGATGGACAGGGACGCCTGGCACGCTGCGATTCATGGGGTCGCAAAAAGTCGGACACGACTGAGCGACTGAACTGAACTGAACAAAGTATGGAATAAGGATTTGAGCCAAATGTATCCACTCTCAGGGGCCAAGAAATTCCATTCATCATCTGTGGTAAGAACATGCCTATGAAAGACTACAGAGAATGAAATACGCCCAAAGTATCAAGGGGTGGTTGGACAATTAGGATAATCTTTGTTCCTTTGTCACTTTTTTCTAAAGTTTCTAAATAGTCAACAATGAAGATATTTATAATAATAAAATATTAGAAGTGAAAACCAAAGGTTGCCATGTGTGTGTGCATTTCTCCCGGTAGGGACTGAATGCTTAAGAGCAGAGGACAGCGTCCTCCCCTTTGTGGACAGCACATCCCTGCTGCCCAGTTTTAAGCTGGACGGTGACATCCCAGAGCTGGGCTCACCGTCAACACAGCACCTGCGTAGCATTGACATATGCTGGGTCTTATGTAACTCACTCTATCCAAAGCTCGTGCGGCTGATTTAGAGACCCAAGCCCAGGATGGCTAGCGATCTCCCGTGTCACATTCTATAGGATTCCAGCTCAAGGTGCAAGCTGCCAAGGCCTTTTCTGAGTCTGAGTCTGTCTCCCACAACATTCACTGACCTTCCACTATTTTGTCCCTGGAAAACCGAGAAATGCACACTGTCCACACCTCGTTTTCTTCCTTGGGTTGTAACATCTAACGCATAGCACGTTGCATGGGGGCAGGCTGCATTTAGAGCTTGGCGTGTATGAGCTCATTTGGTGCTCACAACGTGTGCGAGACGGGTGCTTTGAGCATCCTCATCTGACAGATGAAGAACAACAAGGCGTTGTTCAATATCCCCTCCAGGATCCCACCAAATAAAGTGACCGAGGCAGGGCTCGGCTTCGGCTTAAGCCACTCAGGTGTGCTGGAAGACCTTCTCAGGGTCAGAGAAACCAGTGCCTCCCAGGGGTGCCCTGGTTAAATGCCCAGCCCAGCTGCAGATGCCATGCTGGCTTTCCCGCTGGGGGGCCCTGGGCAAGTAACCTCCCACTCTGGTCTACAGTTTCCTCATCTGTAAAAGGAGGCTGAACATAATACCTACTTTATGGGGCTGTTCTGTCTCTCCTGCTCAGTCAGGTCCGACTCTTTGCAACTCTTTGAACTGTAGCCCTCTGGGCTCCTCTGTTCAGGGGATTTTCCAGGCAAGAATACTGGAGTGGGATGCCGTATCCTCCTCCATCGTGGGGCTGTTGGGAGGATGAAATTTGTTAACAAAAGGAAGACACTTAGCAGGATGCCTGGCACTTAAGAAGAGCTCAGTTCGGGCTAACTATTATTATTGCTGCTCTTGCAGCAGGGTGTAATGAAATGCAAAGGAAGAAGTGCTTAGCTCTCTCTAACAGGTCTTGAGGGGAGCTAAGACCTGAGTATTGAAGGAAGGGGAGGTATTGGCTGTAAGTAAGCAATGAAGGAAAAAAGCTCAGGCTTTGGAGCAGCCAAGGCCTAGAGGCAAAAGAGCAGAAACAGCCGTGCTTCTTCACTCCCCACGGTCATTTCGCCAGAGTCCACATCTGACCTATACAAACCCCCCTAATCGGTGGCCTCTGGGGTGGAAAGGCAGTGGAAACCTTTTCTGGTGTTAGTTCTGTTTAGCGCTGAAAAAACGCAAACTTCTGCTTCAAAGAGAAAAGGCGTTTGAAAGGCTTATGAAAGGGCTTATGAGCCTTCTTGTACATCAAACATGCCTTACAAAGCAACATTCTGATGAGTTAAGTGCAAATGAATCAGAAACACAAGGATTAAATTTCCCTTGAAACACGCATAGGTTTCAAGATTAAGGGGAAATTGCCTGGCAAAACGTGTTTTGGGTTAAACACTGCAAAGTTGTTCAAGTTGGCTCCTGTCTGCCACTTCCCCCCCTCACCAGTGTAAATAACAAAAATAATAATAATAGTATCGACACCACCTGATATACTTTTAGCTCACTCAGAGCCTATGGGGAGATTTTAGGTAGGTACGTAGGACATTAACTTGTCATGCTAGACATCGAAACCCACGCTGGGAACTTGGCTGGCACGGCAGAGACTGGCAGCTGTCTATTAGATCAGCCTCTGCCTGCCTCCTCGCTACTAGCTGGCTCCCAGGCTGTGTTTTAGCCAATAGAACATGGGCCAAAGCAGACTGCATCCCTTCTAGGCCTGGCCCATAAAGAGCCCCATGCAGTCTCTGCTCCCTTTCTTTCTCCAGCTGCCAGCTGGACACTGATGCCCAAGGTGACCTTGGAGGTCACATGTTGAAGATGGCAGAGTCGCTGTCAATTCCATAGCCAAAGGACTTTATATGAACACAATGTAAAACCTCTGTTGGGACTTCCCTGGTGGTCCAGTGGTTGAGAGTCTGCCTGCCCGTGCAGGGGACGCAGGTTCGATCCCTGGTCCAGGAAGATTCCGCACGCCACAGGGCAACTGAGCCAGAGCACCACAGCTGTGAGCGTTGCTCTAGAGTGCGTGCTCGGCAACAAGGGGGACCGCCCCGATGGGAGCCGGGCGCACCTCAGCGAAGAGCGGCCCCCGGCCGCCGCAACCAGAGGAAGCCCGTGGGCAGCCAGAAACAGACACATCGAATCTGAAAAAAGAAAACCCCTATTGCGTGACGCCACCGAGCTTCAGGACTTCTCAGTACAACAGCAAGTCACTTGAACGAAGACAGAGATAAAAGGCCACTTGGTAGAAGAAGAAAGAATTTGGATCCTAAATCAGGACGCGTGAGCTCTCACCTCGGCTTCAGCTGTGCTCTGTGGGGCTCTCCGTTTCCCTGCTGGTGTCAGGAGATTTGACCAGGTCATGTGAAGCTTAGCTGAAATGTGTATAATTAAATGATACTAAATAACAAATTTCAAATTGAATGCTATTCTAGTTAGAAAGATTTGCTCAACACCTGTTAGTTTCCAGGCATTGGGGTTGCAGAGATAAATAAGTCCATGCATTTAGAGTATAAGTGTGAAGATAAATGTTTATGATATAAAATAGCAGAAAGTAAAGGCAATGGATAGACAGATAATGAATGAAACGCAGAGTACAACCAGCTATGCCGGGGCAAGAGGGAAAATATAAATGAAAGCCACGAGGGGACAACGACGTCTGAACTAGGTTGGAGGACAGAAGGTAGACAAGGCTCAGATCGATCAGGGCCTTCATCGCCGAAAGGGCTCTTATTTCACAGCTGGAGAAACCAAGGTCCAAAGGAGTTCATTAGACACATAAGACACATAGCTGATTAGTAGCACACTTGGGGGTCACTAACAAGTTTCCTGGAATCTCAGTCTTGGTCAAGATTTTTTTTTTTTTTTTTAGTAAAATTCTCTAGAATAATAACTTTGAGATTCAAAGGTCTGGATCAGGGCTGCCCCAGCTGACCCCTCTGGCACTAGTCCACACTGCCCAACGGCCGTCCATTGACAAAACCATCCTCATCACTCTGCTGACTTTTCTCACACTCACAATCTCCCCATCCTTGGCACTTTACAGTGAAAGTAATTTCATATTTAAACCATCGAACCCATGATTCCACTCTGGCTATGATCCAACAGCTTGTTTCCCCACTTCCAGGTCTCATGACACCGCCATAATACCAATAAAGACCTCACTGAGTCATTGATACAAACAGGAGGCGGGACAAACCCAAACAGAGCCCTAGACCTGCCTCTAGGGGCTTTCCAACAGCTGCGCATGCTTGGCCCCATATCAAGGAGTGTCCCACCACGGCGACAGGGTGAGAGAAAATGGCTCTGTCCATTCTGTCTGCCACACAAGCTACCACAGAGCAGATGGCTTTTACGCAAAAGAAATGCGTTCCTCAGGGTGCTAGAGGCTGGAGGTCTAAGATCAAGGTGCCAGCACGGTCAGGTGAGGACTCTCTTCCAGGTCAAAGACTTCTGATTGCACTCTTATGCTTTGGAAAGAGCTGGGAGTTATCTGGGGTCCCCTTTGAAAGGGTATGAATCCCATACATGAGGGTGGAGCCTGGGCATTAGGACTGTAGTACATGAATTTTAGGGGGATGCAAACTTTCAGACCGTAGCAAGAGATGCATTTATTTTCTAAGGCTGGTGTGACAGACTGCCTCAAACTTGGCTGCTTAAAAAACACAGACTTATTCGTCCTACGATTCTGCAAGTTGGAGGCCAACAATGGATTGAAATCAAGATATTGGCAAGCATATATTCCTTTCTAGGGCTTCCCAAGTGGTGCTAGGGGTAAAGAACCAGCCTGCCAATGCCAGGAGACATAAGAGATGCGGGTTCTACCCCTGGGTCAGGAAGATCCCCTGGAGGAGGGCATGGCAGTTCATTCCAGTATTCTTGCCTGGAGAATCCCACGGACAGAGGAGCCTGACCAACTACAGTCCATAGGGTCGCACAGAGTTGGACATGACTAAAGTGACTTAGCATGTACACATACTCTTTTCTGGAGATTCTAGGGAGGAATCTATTTCCTCGCTTATGGTTTTTCCTGTGGTCATGTATGGATGCGAGAGTTGGACTGTGAAGAAGTCTGAGCGCCAAAGAATTGATGCTTTTGAACTGTGGTGTTGGAGAAGACTCTTGAGAGTCCCTTGGACTGCAAGGAGATCCAACCAGTCCATTCTGAAGGAGATCAACCCTGGGATTTCTTCGGAAGGAATGATGCTAAAGCTGAAACTCCAGTACTTTGGCCACCTGATGTGAAGAGTTGACTCATTGGAAAAGACTCTGCTGCTGGGAGGGATTGGGGGAAGGAAGAGAAGGGGACGACAGAGGATGAGATGGCTGGATGGCATCACTGACTCAATGGACGTGAGACTGAGTGAACTCCGGGAGTTGGTGATGGACAGGGAGGCCTGGCGTGCTGCGATTCATGGGGTTGCAAAGAGTCGGACTGAGCGACTGAACTGAACTGAGAGTACAGCAGCTCCCATCACTGTATCTTGAATGCCTAGAGCAACACTAAGTGCCAAGCTTCTCCCAAGCTTCTAGAGGAACATGCATTCCTTGGCTCCTGGCTCTTTCCCACGATATCAAGGTCAACAGTGGCAAAAGGAGACCTCCTCACAATGCATCACTCTAATCTCCTCTGCTGTCTCCCTTTCCAGTTTGGAGGATCTTTGTGATTATTGGATAATTCAGGATAATCTTCCTAAAGTCAGCTGATTAGCATCCACAATTTTATCTGCTCCCTTAATTCCACTTTGCAGTATAATCTATTAATAACATAGTCACAAGTTCTAGAAATTAGGTCATGGACATCAGCACATTATTCTGCAAGAGGGAGAGTGTCTGCTCATTCGTTTATGCTGCACTAAGTGCCTATTGTGTGCCCTTCCCTGTTCTGGGATCTGAGGGTACAGTTTCTAGACAAACTCTTTCTGTGGCTTTGGAGAGCACCAGTGGAGTGAAAAAGACGCTGAAAAGGGCATCAGATAAGAAAGATGGTGTCACAACAGAGGAAGTGTGGGGCTCAGTTTTGTGTGCATGCTCAGCTGCTCACTCATGTCCAACTCTTTGCGACCTTCTGGACTGTAACCCACCAGGCCCCTCTGTCCACAGGATTTCCCAAGCAACAGTACTGGAATGGGTTACTATTTCCTCCTCCAGGGGATCTTCCCGAGCCAGGGATCAAGCCCGCAGCTCCTGCATTGGCAGGTGGCTTCTTTACAGCTGAGCCACCGAGGATTCCAGGATTAGGAAAATGGCAAACAGAACGTATCTGCATGTTTTTGCCTTGCTTCATACCTTAAACCCAGGTTAAGAGTCAGGAAACAGCCCCCAAACAAGCTAGTTTCTCTATCGGAAACTAACGATGAAACAAGAAACAGGTTTTATTTTGAATGAAACTTCCTTGGCTCTGAATGATCACTGCTTTCTTCTGTAGTCTAACTTCATCATCACTTCATTTGGACCTTGTTCAGGTGGAAATCTGCCATACACCAAAGTCTGTTCTAGGTAAGGAGGATACAAAGATGGGAGGAGACAGTGGGAGAGGCTGGTGGGAGGTGAAGACAGGTGTGCAGCCCACCACAGCAGAGTGTGATAGACAATGTCTCTGCCCATCCCTGTGGGGTCATGGGTAGCAAGACAGGATGGGCCAGAGTGGCATGGCAGACGTTGCAACATACGGACAAGAAACCACAGCCGGGGGTCCATGGGTCACCAAGGGTCAGCAAGAGAGTCTGCTTGGAAATGTTAGAGGGTCCACACTAAAGACAGTCTGAGTCCAAATGCAGAGACCAGGTTCTAAGGATCAAATTAGCCATGGAGGCAGGTCAGGAGGTCAGTGGGACTGGGATTCTTGGACCCTGTCTCTAGAAGATGCTTTTGCACAATAACGTGACTATGTTGGTGGTGGTGGTGGTGTTTAGTTACTAAGCTGTGTCCAGCTCTTCTGTGACCCTATGGATTGTTGCCAGGCAGGCTCCTCTGCCCATGGGATTTCCCAGGCAAGAATACTGGAGTGGGTTGCCATTTCCTTCTCCAGGGGATCTTCCCAATGCAGGGATAGAACTAGGGGCTCCTACATTCCACTGAGCCACCTGGGAAGCTTATGATAAGGTTCAACTAAGAGAGGTCTTCTTTGACTTCAACTGGTATGCACACTGCTGTTGGATGTGGGGTAGATGCTGACCCAGCATCAAGGGAGTCCTTTGGCTCCTGATAAACCTTCTTTTCTGGATCAAATTAGTCTACCTCTCTTGGGTCTTATTCAATCCATCACTGGTTTACCAGCCATGATGGTTATTCCAAGGGGGCAGTGATGCATCAGAAAATCAGAGGCTGCTGCCATCAAAGCCACCATTGCCCAGATGGTCCATCCCACTTCTTCATATCATTATTTTCTAATTCAAAATCTGGGGTGTATGTAAGCACTTGGGTAATGGGCCTATGACCTTGCTACGAGGGAGGCTGGGAAAGCGGTCATCCAGCAAGCCCAGCATCTGTCATAGCCTTCAATCTCTGCTCGTAAAGCAAACTCCCAAATCAGAGAAAAGAGAGGCCAAAATCCATGGTTAACATAGCTGGAAATGCCTCTAGCAGTAAGTTACAGAATATCCAATGTTTTGGGGTGATTTAACAATGAGAAAAAATGTATTGTTTCACACGACATGATATCCATAGGCAGGGGACTCTAGGGCTTGTCCAGAGGACCAACTACAACATGGTCAAGAACGTGGACTCTATCCAACTTTCTCTTCAAAGACGTGTCCCTTCGTGATTGCATGGCCTCCACACGCGAGGCAAAGAGCCATCTAGGATTCGGTTATATACGCTGGTTGATTGGGTAATTGCTCCACTTCTCCTTCCTGGATTTATAACCTTTGCCATGAGCTTCTGAGTCTTTCTTTTGTAAAGATTTATTTATTCATTTCTGGCTGCTCTGGGTCTTCATTGCTGCGTGCAGACTTTCTCTAGAGGCAACAAACGGGGGCCTCTCCAGGGTGCACTCTCACTGTGGCCACTTCTTTTGTCGTGGGCCGGGGGGTCTAGGCCACGTGGGGGTCAGGGTTGTAGATCGTGGGCTCAGGAGTTGTGGCACATTGGCTTAGCTGCTCCATGGCATGCAGGACTTTCCTGGAATAGGAGTGAACCCTCGGCCCTTGCATTGGAGGGTGGATTTTGAGCCCCTAGAGCACCAGGAAAGCCCTAAGAGGCAGAGTCTATTTCCCCATTCCTGGATCCTAGCTGGATCTGTAACTTACTTCGGCCAATTGCATGTGGCTGGTATGACGACATGCTACTTCTAAGAAGACCATGCGTATCTGCAGGTCTTAACCCTCTGCAGTTGACATGAGAGTATGTCCAGATTACCCTGACGGAGGATGAGCTCAGTCATCCCAGCTGCCAACCAGTGGACACGTGAGTAGGCCCAGTGACAGCCAAAAGAAACCCACAGCTGAGCTCACACTAAATCGACTCTCCCAGCCTCGTGAGCTAAATCAATGCTAATACATTTCAAGCCACTGAATCTGAGGGAAGTTTGTTACACAGCACTATTGTGGCAAGAGATAAGTGATACATACCTCCGTGCTATATAGGAGGCTAGGAAAACAGTTTATGGTATCTTCAGCCTCAGTAATGAGAAGGAATAATGGCTACTGGGTAGGCATCCAACAACGTCTGTGACAGAGGCCGGGAGGAATGACAAATATCCAAAAGGCTAGGGAAAGGTGAAGACAATGCTAAATTCTTCAGTGTAATCCTTCAAAAGGGCTTGGTCGGTGGGTGAAGGGTTAAGCAGGGAATGATCAAAGTAGCCACGTCCTTATGCAGCCAAGATTTACCAGGTCTTTCTGCCTGAGTTGTAATGTTAAATACATCAGCGGCTGTATTATCAGCAAGACAATTGCAAAATCATGAGACAATTCACTGTAATACAGAATTCATGAACCTCTGGAAATAGTCTATTTTAAGGCACTTCTCCCAGGTCACTTCAACAGTTTGGACATTCACATTCTAACACATGTTTCATCTCTGAGCTCAGTTCCTACACCCAGCAATCCCGTAAGAGGCCCACACGACTCACCCCGGGCACGGTCCATGGCAAGAACTAACTCTCATCCTCGGCCGAGTCTCCCACAATCCTCTTATACACGCTTCACTTTGCATTCCCAACTAACCGCCATGATCTCTTGGAACACTTACCTCTGTCACTGGAAGTTAATATCGACCCTAGTCTTAAACGAGAACGCTGAGGTCTGGGAAGTTGTCCTTTGTCCAAGGTCACAAGCAAGATGAGGAGAAAGCTCTTAATATGTCTGTCTAGCAGCTCTACCAGGATCTACCTATCCACTTAATTTAGGTCTCCGTAAAAATGTGACCTCCTTAAGGAGAACTTCTTGAATCACCCTTTCTAAATCACCACCTTCGTCTCTTTCCTTACTCTGTTTTAGGTTGGTTAGTAACTCTCATTGCTATCTGACGTGATATAAGATGTTTTTCTATTAATTTTTCGTAAGTCTCCTCAGTAAGAAGGCAAGTTCTCAAGAGTCAAAAATTTTGTTTTTTTTTTTACAGATATTCTCCCAGTGCCTGTGACATGACAGAGATATCAGTTCAGGCGCTCAGTAGTGTCTGACTCTTTGCGACCCCATAAATCGCAGCACGCCAGGCTTCCCTGTCCATCACCAACTCCCAGAGTTCACTCAGACTCACGCCCATCGAGTCCGTGATGCCATCCAGCCATCTCATCCTCTGTCGTCCCCTTCTCCTCCTGCCCCCAGTCCCTCCCAGCATCAGAGTCTTTTCCAGTGAGTCAACTCTTCGCATGAGGTTGCCAAAGTACTGGAGTTTCAGCTTTAGCATTATTCCTTCCAAAGAAATCCCAGGGCTGATCTCCTTTAGAATGGACTGGTTGGATCTCCTTGCAGTCCAAGGGATTCTCAAGAGTTGTCTCCAATACCACAGTTCAAAAGCATCAATTCTTCAGTGCTCAGCCTTCTTCACAGTCCAACTCTCACATCCAGACATGACCACTGGAAAAACCATAGCCTTGACTAGACGGACCTTAGTCGGCAAAGTAATGTCTCTGCTTTTGAATATACTATCTAGGTTGGTCATAACTTTTCTTCCAAGGAGTAAAGGTCTTTTAATATCATGGCTGCAATCACCATCTGCAGTGATTTTGGAGTCCAAAAAAATAAAGTCTGACACTGTTTCCACTGTTTCCCCATCTATTTCCCATGAAGTGATGGGACCAGATGCCATGATCTTCGTTTTCTGAATGTTAAGCTTTAAGCCAACTTTTTCACTCTCCTCTTTCACTTTCATCAAGAGGCTCCTTAGCTCCTCTTCGCTTTCTGCCATAAGGATGGTGTCATCTGCATATCTGAGGTGATTGATATTTCCCCCTGCAATCTTGATTCCAGCTTGTGTTTCTTCCAGTCCAGCGTTTCTCATCATGTACTCTGCATAGAAGTTAAATAAGCAGGGTGACAATATACAGCCTTGACATACTCCTTTTCCTATTTGGAACCAGTCTGTTGTTCCATGTCCAGTTCTAACTGTTGCTTCCTGACCTGCATATAGGTTTCTCAAGAGGCAGGTAAGGTGGTCTGGGATTCCCATCTCTCTCAGAATTTTCCACAGTGTATTGTGATCCACACAATCAAAGGCTTTGGCATAGTCAATAAAGCAGAAATAGATGTTTTTCTGGAACTCTCTTGCTTTTTCCATGATCCAGCGGATGTTGACCATTTGATCTCTGGTAACTCTGCCTTTTCTAAAACCAGCTTGAACATCTGGAAGTTCATGGTTCACGTATTGCTGAAGCCTGGCTTGGAGAATTTTGAGCATTACTTTACTAGCCTGTGAGATGAGTGCAACTGCGCAGCAGTTTGAGCATTCTTTGGCGTTGCCTTTCTTTGGGATTGGAATGAAAACTGACCTTTTCCAGTCCTGTGGCCACTGCTGAGTTTTCCAAATTTGCTGGCATATTGAGTGCAGCACTTTCACAACAGCATCTTTCAGGATTTGAAATAGCTCAACTGTAATTCCATCACCTCCACTAGCTTTGTTTGTAGTGATGCTTTCTAAGGCCCACTTGACTTCACATTCCAGGATGTCTGGCTCTAGGTGAGTGATCACATCATCGTGATTATCTGCGTCATGAAGATCTTTTTTGTATAGTTCTTCTGTGTATTCTTGCCACCTTTTCTTAATATCTTCTGCTTCTGTTAGGTCCATACCATTTCTGTCCTTTATCAAGCCCATCTTTGCATGAAACGTTCCCTTGGTATCTCTGATTTTCTTGAAGAGATCTCTAGTCTTTCCCATTCTGTTCTTTTCCTCTATTTCTTTGCATTGATCACTGAAGAAGGCTTTCTTATCTCTTCTTGCTATTCTTTGGAACTCTGCATTCAGATGCTTATATCTTTCCTTTTCTCCTTTGCTTTTCACCTCTCCTCTTTTCACAGCTATTTGTAAGGCCTCCCCAGAGAGCCATTTTGCTTTTTTGCATTTGTTTTCCAGGGGAATGGTCTTGATCCCTGTCTCCTGTACAATGTCATGAACCTCATTCCATAGTTCATCAGGCACTCTATCTATCAGATCTAGGCCCTTAAATCTACTTCTCACTTCCACTGTATAATCATAAGGGATTTGATTTAGGTCATACCTGAATGGTCCAGTGGTTTTCCCTACTTTCTTCAATTTAAGTCTGAATTTGGTAATAAGGAGTTCATGATCTGAGCCACAGTCAGCTCCTGGTCTTGTTTTTGTTGACTGTATAGAGTTTCTCCATCTTTGGCTGCAAAGAATATAATCAATCTGATTTCGGTGTTGACCATCTGGTGATGTCCATGTGTAGAGTCTTCTCTTGTGTTGTTGGAAGAGGGCGTTTGCTATGACCAGTGCATTTTCTTGGCAAAACTCTATTAGTCTTTGCCTTGCTTCATTCCGCATTCCAAGGCCAAATTTGCCTGTTACTCCAGGTGTTTCTTGACTTCATACTTTTGCATTCCAGTACACTAGAATGAAAAGGACATCTTTTTTGGGTGTTAGTTCTAAAAGGTCTTGTAGGTCTTCACAGAACCGTTCAACTTCAGCTTCTTCAGCATTACTGGTTGGGGCATAGACTTGAATTACTGTGATATTGAATGGTTTGTCTTGGAAATGAACAGAGATCATCCTGTCGTTTGTGAGATTGCATCCAAGTACTGCATTTCGGACTCTTTTGTTGACCATGATGGCTACCCCATTTCTTCTGAGGGATTCCTGCCTGCAGTAGTAGATATAATGGTCATCTGAGTTAAATTCACCCATTCCAGTCCATTTAAGTTCGCTGATTCCTAGAATGTCGACGTTCACTCTTGCCATCTCTTGTTTGACCACTTCCAATTTGCCTTGATTCATGGACCTGACATTTCAGGTTCCTATGCAATATTGCTCTTTACAGCATCAGATCTTGCTTCTATCACCAGTCACATCCACAGCTGGGTATTGTTTTTGCTTTGGCTCCATCCCTTCATTCTTTCTGGAGTTATTTCTCCACTGACCTCCAGTAGCATATTGGGCACCTACTGACCTGGGGAGTTCCTCTTTCAGTGTCCTATCATTTTGCCTTTTCATACTGTTCATGGGGTTCTCAGGGCAAGAATACTGAAGTGGTTTGCCATTCCCTTGTCCAGTGGACCACATTCTGTCAGACCTCTCCACCATGACCCGCCCACCCTGGGTTGCCCTGCGGGCATGGCTTGGTTTCATTGAGTTAGACAAGGCTGTGGTCCTAGTGTGATTAGCTTGACTAGGTTTCTGTGAGTATGGTTTCAGTGTGTCTGCCCTCTGATGCCCTCTCGCAACACCTACCATCTTACTTGGGTTTCTCTTACCTTGGGCGTGGGGTATCTCTTCACAGCTGCTCCAGCAAAGCGCAGCCACTGCTCCTTACCTTGGGTGAGAGGTATCTCCTTGCTGCCTCCCTTCCTGCCCTTCAACGTGGTATAGCTTCTCTAGGCCCTCCTGCGTAGGTGGTTTTAAATATTTGTGGAAGGAAGGAAGGGGGGGAAGAAGGGAAGGAGAGAAGGAGGGAGGGAGGAAGGGAGACAGTCAGGTTGACTGACCTTCCCCTTCCACACCCCTGGAAGCACAGAACCCTCCAGGGTCCTTCTAACTCTGACATCTTGCATCAGTAGAATTTGCTCTATTCATGGAATATCTCCCTTCTGGCCATGCCCTACCTTTATCTCACACCACTCAGAGCCAATGAGAAACTCAAATCCATCCACAATTGTCACCAAAAAGATTTCATGCGTGCAGAGCATTCTTGGACATAATCAGCTTTACTGGTCACTTGGGGTAAGGGTCTAGAGAAGGCATTTATATCATATGAATGCAAGTAGCTTCATAGCAAACATTGGACATCATGGTTTCTAATATGTCTTCAGCTCCCACCACCATCAAGGAATTTTCACCAACAGCATCTCCCAGTCCCCCTCCTCTTGCCACCGTGGGCTCTCTCACCTCTCTCCCCATCCCCTTTCTTTCCTTCCCCTTCCTCCCTTCCCTCTCTCCTTTCCTTCCTAAGTGAAACAGAGAGCTTTGAGCACCTCTTCACAAAGCTTTACCTCTTATGGCTGCTATGCCCCAAGAAGGCATTTTCATAAACAAAGACAACATCTTCCCAAAAAGAAATTCGAGTTCTGAGTTTTAAGAATCTGCTGCACTGGGAAGATTAGAGGAGGAAAGAGAGCTGAGAGTATAAGCAGAAGGCAAGTTGGAGAGAACGGCCCTCCCTGGTACACCTGCTATGTCCATTGCCTTAAACTTCCCAGACACAACAGGACAGAGACACTACCACCTCCATTACAGAAGTGAGGAAACGGGGACTCACGGAGGATGCAACCTGCCTAAAGCCACCGAATAAGTCATAGCGGAAGAGAATTCAAACTCAGGCCTAAGCCCCAGTGATGGAACCGCCTGTCTCACCCATTATGTGGGTGAGAAGTTAAGTTTATGAAATAATTTAATGATGAGATCAGAAGGGAAGAGAAGAGTCTCCCAGTCTCCCTTCTAAACTTTTGCTCCATTTTAGATTTCCCACAAAATACTTCAAAATGAACCTGCACAAAGCTGTCTTCAGCCCACCTGCTCCTCTCCTGATTCCAGCAAACAATATGAGGCCAGGAACCTCGCAGTCTCCTTGGCGTCTCCTGTTCCTTCTCCCCTCATATAGAATCTCCCTTCGTGTGCTCAGTTCTCAGTCATGTCCTCATCTTTGCAACCCCGTGGACTGTAGCCCACCAGGATCCTCTGTCCATGGGAGTTCCCAGGTGAGAGTACTGGAGTGGGTTGCCATTTCTTTCTCCAGAGGATCTTCCTGACCCAGGAATCGAACCTGAGTCTCTTGTGTCTCCTGCACAGGCAGGCAGATTCTTTACCACTAGCGCCGCCTAGTAAATATCACTCAGCCCTGCACTGAGTCCTTTTACCAACTTCCTCTGCCACAGTCCTGGCCAGCATATACCATTTTTCCTCTGGACAAGGGCATCCATCACCCCCAACTCATCCTCTTCTGCCTCCAATCTACCCTCAACACAAACAGCTGCCAACAGGATCCTTCTAAAACACACATCTGATGGTGTCCATCCCTTGCTTACAAACCTTCCATGTCTCCCCATTGCCATAGGAAAAGGGCCAAATCGCTCCATTCGGTCCACACAGGGCTTCAAGTTACAGCCCTCCAAATGTCCCCACGTCGTGTCAACCCCACAGACTGTAGCCCACCAGGCTCCCCTGTCCGTGGGATTTCCCAGGCAAGAATACTGGAGTAGGTTGTAATTTCCTTCTCCGTGAGATCTTCCCAACCCAGGGATTGAACCTCTTCCGGATCGGCAGGTGGATTCTTTACTGCTGAGCTACCAGGAAACCCTGGATAACAAGCAAACTCTTCATCTAAAGAAGCATGCCTTGATATGACCCTCCCAACCTAAACCCTTCCCAAAGTCAAACAAATGTCCTCACTCTCCTCATTCCATTATCCACTTATTTCTTCAGCTAATACTGATTGAACATGTATTGTGGCCAAAATCCCTCCAAGTTGGCAAATAGAGTCTCAGAGAGAGAAAAAGATTTGCCCAAGGTCATAGACCCAGTAGGGGGCAGAGCCCAGACACAATTAGTATAAAATGATTCATTTTATTTGAATTCCTTGGGATTTTGGAAGCAGCTGGCCATGGGGTGAAGATCCCATGTGAAGCTGGCCAGTGGATCCGAAGGGAGAAATACACTTTAAAATAATAAACAAGAAACCATTTATAAGGAAAGAAAAACTGAAGGGCAGAAAGTAATGAATCACTATTGCAAGTCGGCACAAAAAGAAAAATTAGTTCATAAAAATGCAGTTGGATAAATAATAGGTTATTTCATCATGTAAATATAACCCCAAAATAACTTTATTGAAACGAAAACATCTATTGCAGCCTGAACTATTCATCACGCTAACTTATATCTAGAATCCTAACAAATTTATGAAAATGTTATATTCCGTAATCTTCCTGATCCCATGCAAATAAATAGCTGTGCTTCGACAATCTCGTTACGAAATGATTAATCACAGCTGCCAAAAGCAGCCAAGAAGCTAATTTTGATTTCTCACATTGTGGGTGGCATTTGGGGGAGTCTCCAAGGACTGTGATCTCTGAGTATCAAATCTCCTGGAATAAAGATCTCATTCCTCTGCTTTCCCTGACCTGGGCCAACCTGGGGAAGAAGCATCATTATCACTTTTAAGCTGAGTACAGCTTTTTCCAGCTAGAGAAATTCAAGAGCTTCTCATTGGACAAAAGAAGTGAGGAGAGAAAGGAAGGAAGCTAATATTCATTCTTGTTATATCCTCACAACACTCCAAGAGATGACTTTATGATCGACTCAGTTCAGTTCAGTCAACTGCAGCACGCCAGGCCTCCCTGTCCATCACCAACTCCTAAAGCTCACTCAGATTCACGTCCATAGAGTCGGTGATGCCATCCAGCCATCTCATCCTTGGTCGCCCTCATTTCCTCCTGCCCCCAATCCCTCCCAGCATCAGAGTCTTTTCCAATGAGTCAACTCTTCACATCAGATGGCCAAAGTACTGGGGTTTCAGCTTTAGCATCATTCCTTCCAAAGAAATCCCAGGGTTGATCTCCTTCAGAATGGACCGCTTGGATCTCCTTGCAGTTCAAGGGACTCTCAAGAGTCTTCTCCAACACCACAGTTCAAACCCATCAATTCTTCAGTGCTCAGCCTTCTTCACAGTCCAACTCTCACATCCAGACATGACCACCGGAAAAACCATAGCCTTGACTATGTAGCCTCGGTTGGCAAAGTAATGTCTCTGCTTTTGAATATGCTATTTAGGTGGGTCACAACTTTTCTTCCAAGGAGTAAGTGTCTTTTAATTTCATGGCTTCAATCACCATCTGCAGTGATTTTGGAGCCCCAAAAAATAAAGTCTAACACTGTTTCCACTGTTTCCCCATCTATTTCCAATGAAGTGATGGGACCAGATGCCATGATCTTCGTTTTCTGAATGTTGAGCTTTGAGCCAACTTTTTCACTCTCCTCTTTCACTTTCATCAAGAGGCTCCTTAGCTCCTCTTCACTTTCTGCCATAAGTGTGGTGTCATCTGCATATCTGAGGTTATTGATATTTCTCCCTGCAATCTTGATTCCAGCTTGTGCTTCTTCCAGCCCAGCGTTTCTCATGATGTACTCTGCATGTAAGTTAAATAAGCAGGGTGACAATATACAGCCTTGGCGTACTCCTTTTCCTATTTGGAACCAGTCTGTTGTTCCATGTCCAGTTCTAACTGTTGCTTCCTGACCTGCATATAGGTTTCTCAAGAGGCAGGTCAGGTGATCTGGGATTCCCATCTCTCCCAGAATTTTCCACAATGTATTGTGATCCACACAGTCAAAGGCTTTGGCATAGTCAATAAAGCAGAAATAGATGTTTTTCTGGAACTCTCTTGCTTTTTCCATGATCCAGTGGATGTTGACCATTTGTTCTCTGGTTCCTCTGCCTTTTCTAAAACCAGCTTGAACATCTGGAAGTTCATGGTTCACGTATTGCTGAAGCCTGGCTTGGAGAATTTTGAGCATTACTTTACTAGCCTGTGAGATGAGTGCAACTGCGCAGCAGTTTGAGCATTCTTTGGCATTGCCTTTCTTTGGGATTGGAATGAAAACATCTTTTCCAGTCCTGTGGCCACTGCTGAGTTTTCCAAATTTGCTGGCATATTGAGTGCAGCACTTTCACAACAGCATCTTTCAGGATTTGAAATAGCTCAACTGTAATTCCATCACCTCCACTAGCTTTGTTCATAGTGATGCTTTCTAAGGCCCACTTGACTTCACATTCCAGGATGTCTGGCTCTAGATTAGTGATCACACCATTGTGATTATCTTGGTCGTGAAGTCTTTTTTGTACAGTTCTTCTATGTATTCTTGCCACCTCTTCTTAATATCTTCTGCTTCTGTTAGGTCCATACCATTTCTGTCCTTTATCAAGCCCATCTTTGCATGAAATGTTCCCTTGGTATCTCTAATTTTCTTGAAGAGATCTCTAGTCTTTCCCATTCTGTTCTTTTCCTCTATTTCTTTGCATTGATCACTGAAGAAGGCTTTCTTTTATCTCTTCTTGCTATTCTCTGGAACTCTGCATTCAGATGCTTATATCTTTCCTTTCCTCCTTTGCTTTTTGCTTCTCTTCTTTTCACAGCTATTTGTAAGGTCTCCCCAGAGAGCCATTTTGCTTTTTTGCATTTGTTTTCCAGGGGGATGGTCCTGATCCCTGTCTCCTGTACAATGTCACGAACCTCATTCCATAGTTCATCAGGCACTCTATCTATCAGATCTAGGCCCTTAAATCTATTTCTCACTTCCACTGTATAATCATAAGGGATTTGATTTAGGTCATACCTGAATGGTCCAGTGGTTTTCCCTACTTTCTTCAATTTAAGTCTGAGTTTGGTAATAAGGAGTTCATGATCTGAGCCACAGTCAGCTCCTGGTCTTGTTTTTGTTGACTGGATAGAGCTTCTCCATCTTTGGCTTCAAAAAATATAATCAATCTGATTTCGGTGTTGACCATCTGGTGATGTCCATATGTAGAGTCTTCTCTTGTGTTGTTGGAAGAGGGCGTTTGCTATGACCAGTGCATTTTCTTGGCAAAACTCTATTAGTCTTTGCCCTGCTTTATTCTGCATTCCAAGGCCAAATTTGCCTGTTACTCCAGGTGTTTCTTGACTTCGTACTTTTGCATTCCAGTCCCCTAGAATGAAAAGGACATCTTTTTGGGGTGTTAGTTCTAAAAGGTCTTGTAGGTCTTCATAGAACCGTTCAACTTCAGCTTCTTCAGCATTACTGGTTGGGGCATAGACTTGAATTACTGTGATATTGAATGGTTTGTCTTGGAAATGAACAGAGATCATCCTGTCGTTTGTGAGACTGCATCCAAGTACTGCATTTCGGACTCTTTTGTTGACCATGATGGCTACTCCATTTCTTCTAAGGGATTCCTGCCCGCAGTAGTAGATATAATGGTCATCTGAGTTAAAGTCACCCATCCCAGTCCATTTTAGTTCGCTGATTCCTAGAATGTCGACGTTCACTCTTGCCATCTCTTGTTTGACCACTTCCAATTTGCCTTGATTCATGGACCTGACATTTCAGGTTCCTATGCAATATTGCTCTTTACAGCATCGGATCTTGCTTCTATCACCAGTCACATCCACAGCTGGGTATTGTTTTTGCTTTGGCTCCATCCCTTCATTCTTTCTGGAGTTATTTCTCCACTGATCTCCAGTAGTATATTAGGCAACTGCCAATCTAGGGAGGTCCTCTTTCAGTGTCCTACCATTTTGCCTTTTCATACTGTTCATGGGGTTCTCAAGGCAAGAATACTGAAATGGCTTGCCATTCCCTTGTCCAGTGGACCACATTCTGTCAGACCTCTCCACCATGACCCGCCCTGGGTTGCCCCGCAGGCATGGCTTGGTTTCATTGAGTTAGACAAGGCTGTGGTCCTAGTGTGATTAGATTGACTAGTTTTCTGCGAGTATGGTTTCAGTGTGTCTGCCCTCTGATGCCCTCTTGAAACACCTCCCATCTTACTTGGGTTTCTCTTACCTTGGGCGTGGGGCATCTCTTCATGGATGCTCCAGTAAGCACAAGCCGCTGTTCCTTACCTTGGACAAGGGGTATCTCCTCAATGCCCCCTTCCTGACCTTCAACGTGGGATAGCTCCTCTAGGCCCTCCTGCACCTGCACAGCCACCACTCCTTGGGCATGGGGTTGCTCCTCCCAGCCGCTGTCCCTGGCCTCGGGCGCCAGGGTGGCTCCTCTCGGCCACTGCCGCTGACCTTGGCTGCGGGGTAGCTCCTCTCGGCCGTTGCTGCGCCATTGCAGCCTGGCGCTCTTGGCTGCTGCCGCTGACCTCGGACATGGGGTAACTCCTCTTGGCCGCCGCCCTGCAGTCATGGGTCCTCCTGGCTTCTACCCCTGACCTCGGACATGGGGTGTCTCCTCTCGGCCGCGCTTAGAGCACCGGTGGCAGCCTCCCGTGCTTAGTGCGCCAGTCGCAGCCGCCCAGATAAGGAAATTGAGACCCAAATTTTCCCAAAACACTTAGCGACTGGCTTAGCAGGAAGATGACCTAGTACTTGTCCAGCCCAAGACTTCCTAGTTTGGGCATTGAAAGTCTCATGACCTACAAATTCCCTCCATGCTGGGAAACTGGGGCCGCTGGTCACCATACCCAGTGACTCCACTGTGAGTTTGAAAGTGAAAGTGTTAGTCGCTCAGTCCTGTCCTACTCACTGCGACCTCATGGACTGTAGACCCCCAGGCAACTCTGTCCATGGAGTTGTCCAGGCAAGAGTACTAGAGTGGGTTGCCATTTTCTTTTCCGAGGGATGTTCCCAATCCAGGGATCAAACCTGAATCTCCTGCATTGCGGGCCTTTCCCATCTGAGCTACCAGGGAAGCCCTCTGCTGTGGGCTTGCCTGATTCCACAGCTCTGGCCCCTTTGCACCAGCGCACCATCACCTCCCCTGAGAAATCTCAAAGGCCACATTACGGTGGCAAGAGTCCTGTGGGCTCAGAGGAAAGACAGGGCTGAAATCCCCATCTGGCCTCTCATTCCAGCTCTTGGGAACACTGTTAAATCTCAGAGCTTCTGTTTCTTCAGCTGTCAGAGGAGGGAGAGGGGAGGTCAGACTAAACTGCCTGGCTGCCTTCCTTCAGCGCCAACATTGCTGTGTGTGACTGGGTTCTCCTGCCCTCTTCTCCCTGCCCCAAATAGTCCATTCTGGAGCTAAAGAAGTGGAGGCAGTAAAACCTCTTCCATCTCTGTTTAAAAGCCTGTTCAATTGCCTTTATAATTAGAAAAAAAGATTTTTTTAACTTTTACCTTAGAAACTCTGTTCCATTTTTTAAAGAGTTTATTTTGGAAGAGAAGCTAGTTCCTGTAGAGAGAAAAAAAAGTTTCTGGCTGAAACTGTGAATTTTGTAACTGCAAGCTTTTTCAAAGGCAAGAAGGCAGACTGTGGAAGGATGGTTGCTAGGGAGACAGTTGTATTTAAATTATCAGCTTACAATAGACCCAGCAAAGAAATTGATTGGATGTGAGAGAGTAAAATTTTTTTCCTTCAAACTGCAGGAAAACTGAGGGTCTGGCTAGAAGTTCACCTTTCCTGAGGTGTAGAGAGACTGGGATTAAACTGGGTTTTTTGTTTGTTTAATTGGAGATGCTAAGAATTGAAGAAAAGATCCTTGCTTTACGTTCTCTGTAATATCATCCCCACAAGTTAGCTAAAACAGAGAGAAATGGATCCACAAAGAAGGGAAATTTGTTTTGCTCCAAAGAAACTAATCGTTTAAAGAGAAGTTTTTCTAACAATCCTAAAGTTAGCACATATGAGAAAATAATCATAGTAGAAACCGTCATGAAATGTTCCACCCAAGAGTATTTCAAGCAATTCCCTACATGAGCACGTTTAAGCCTCACAATAACCCAGTATTGTTATTATTATTATTCACTTTACGGACAAGGAAACAAAAGGATTCAACAAGGTCTCACAATAGTAGAAGGCACCACTGGGATTTAAACCCAGGGACCAGAATCCAGGCAGCCACCCCACTCCACCAAGCTGCACCTCCAAAGCGTTGAGCCCACACTGGCATAGGACCACTACTGCAAGCTTGAAAAAGCGTCTTCAGTTAAAGGTGGCCAATGGAGATGGGAAAATGTGCATGACTCAAGTCTGGAGAGGAAACCTGCCTGGAGAGAAAACCAGAGTTTGATTAAGACGTAACAGGTCATGTTTAAGGACTTGTGATCAAATGAACACATTTTATCCAGATGTGATTCCAGTCTCTCGGCAATCGTGTAGGAAAGGAGTAACATTTTGTGGTGTGGTGTTTTTTTTTTTTTTTTTTTGGCTTCGTTGTGAAGCACAGAGCGGCCCCTGAGCTCAGGCCTTCTCCAGCTGCTGTGGGCAGGCGCCGCTCTGCACTGTGGCGCATGAGCTTTAGGCCGTGTGGGCCCAGGAGTCGCAGCACCCAGGCTTAGCTGCCCGTAGCGTGTGGGATCTTCCCGACCAGGGACTGAATCTGTGTCCCCTGGGCTGGCAGGCAGATTCTCAACCACTGGGCCAAGGAAAGTCCACGGAATATCATTTTTATCTACTGCTTGAGTCAGGGGTTGTTTGAGAGCAAAGGAAAGGACTCCCTCTCTGAAATAACCCAAGCGAGAGTGTTTCCACAGGCTCAGGGTGGCTGGGCAGGAACGTGCCGGCCTGGAAACTAAAGGTCTCTGCTCTACAGAGCCCCTGCTTCTGCTTCTCCCCGGGCCCTCTCTCAACCACGTTCCCCTGCTTCCCTTTACCCACTGTCATACCAGTGCTCTTCGTTCAAATCACAGGCCAGCCAACTGCTGGACAGAAGGCCATAGCTGTAGTCCAAATCCCTGTGAGGTTTTGAGTAGGGATGGCAGAATCGAGGCAAAGAGGCCTCGGGTCTGCCCTTTAGTGGACTGCTACTCAATGTGTGCGTTCGAGTACGTCACTATCTGCTTCCGTCCCTGTAATAACAGTGAGTTAAGCCAAGATACCGCAACAAAGACCTTGGATTTCATCTGTATTAATATATTTTTTCTTCAATTATTTCGCATCAGTTTAAATCCTTACTGCCAATAAAAAAACAAAAAAGCACAAAAATAAAAGGAGGGTATCGATTACCCTCAACCATCAGTTAAAACCAAGCAAGTCAATAGACTCACCAAGAAACAGAAAACTGGATCTATTATGTAAAGCTAAGCTAACATCTGAAGTGTGAGAAACAATGGACAGAAGAATGCATTGCTTAGGGTTGCAAGATACGGGAGACAGTTTAAATGTCCCTAAGAGGAGAATGGGGCTTCCCGGTTGGTGCTAGTGGTAAAGAATCTGCCTACTAATGCAGGAGATGCAGGGTTGATCTCTGGGTGGGGAGGATCCCCTGGAGGAGGACATGGCAACCCACTTCAGTATTCTTGCCTGGAGAATCCCATGGACAGAGGAGCCGGGTAGGCTATAATCTGTAAGGTCGCAGAGCCAGACACCACTGAAGCGACTTAGCGTGCACGCAAGCAAGAAGAGAATGGTTAAGTCAGACAATCCATAGGGTACAATGGCACCCAAATATTAAAGGAATGTAGTAGATCCCAAAGATACTGAATAGACCATTGACCCGAGTCCAATACGCGAAAAAATACAAGTACATGATGGTCTCTTTTGGAGAAAAGAGTTTATGAAAATGTGTTGCTTAAACAGACAGAGTTTCTGTAGAGTGCTTCTGGAAACTGTGTCAGGGACAGGAAGAAGGCAGCTTATTTTTCACTGCTTCAATTATTTTTCTTTTAATGTTTATTGGAGCATGGTTGATTTATTTACAATGTTGTGTTCATTTCAGGTGTACAGCAACGTGAATCAGTTATGCACAGACGTATTTCCACTCTTCTTTCGACCCTTTTCTCATAGAGGTCATCACAGAGTATTAAGTAGAGTTCCCTGTGCTGTGCAACAGGTCCTTATTAGCTCTCTATTTTATGTTTTAAGGGAAAGGAAGTGAAAGTGTTAATAACTCAGTCGCGTCTGACTCTTTGTGACCCCATGGACTGTAGCCTGCAAGACTCCTCTGTCCATGGAATTCTCCAGACACGAATACCAGAGTGGATAGCCATTCCCTTCTCCAGGGGATCGTCTTGACCTGGGGATTGAATCTGGGTCTCCTGCATTGCAGGCAGATTCTTTACTGTCTGAGCCACCAGGGAAGCTTAGCAATAAAGAATCTGCCTGCCAATGCAGGAGACGCAGGAGACGTTGGTTTGATCCCTGGGCCAAGAAGATCCCCTGGAGGAGAGTATGGCAACCCACTCTAATACTTCTGCCTGGGGAATCCCATGGACAGAGGAGCCTGGAGGGCTACAGTCCGTGGGGGTGGCAAAGAGTCGAACATGACTGAAGCGACTAAGCACACACTTTATACACAGCAGTGTGTATATGTCCCAGTTTTCCAATTTATCCCTCCCCTACACATGTTTTCTACATCTGTGACTCGACCTCTGTTTTGTGAATAAGTTCATTTGTACCCTTTTTCTTAAGACTCCACATATAAGCAACATCATATCATATTTGTCTGTGTCTGACTTACTTAGCATAGCGCACAATCTCTAGGGTTCAATTATTTTTATCATTAACATGGATTATCTCCTGAAAATGAATTTTTCTTGGTATCTGATAGGTATGTAGATGGATAGATAGGTATTTATGTATGTGTGTATATTTATATGTACGTATCCGTATGAATTTATCCACATGCACAGATAGCTACACAGATACAGACAGAGACATGTGTGTGCTAAGTTGCTTCAGTTGTGCCCTACTCTTTGCGACCCCGTGGGGTGTAGCCTGCCAGGCTCCTCTGTCTATGGGATTCTCCAGGCAAGAATACTGGAGTAGGTTGCCGTGCCCTCTTCCAGGGGATATCTCCAACCCAGGATTAAATCTCTTACCATCTCCTGCATCCATAGGCAGGTTCTTCAGTGCTAGCACCACCTGGGAAACCCAGACATAGAAGTGGAGGAAGACACAGACTAGGACAAATGTCCCGGGTGTTCCGGGAGTGCCCCTTTCCTTTGTAGATTCCTCAGGAAGATGGAGTGTCTCTAGGACCCCACCCCCTCACCTCTAGGCTTCTGCTCAGATCTTCTGTCTGGATGTGGAAATCTCCTTGTTGTTCATAAGACGCGTCCACATCTATTTGATCCTCTTAACCCTTCAAGAGGAGAAACTTGGTTATCTTTCTCCCCATTTTACAGGTGAGGAAGCACAAGCATCTTGATGCAGCCCCAAGCCTAGAAAGTCTAAGTCGCCTGTGCTCCTTCCACTGCTCCAGTCTGCCTGTTGAACAGGATCTCACTTTATCCACCCCGGGAGGCTCAGCCACCACCTATTGTTTGTTGTTTAATTTCTCAGTCGGGTCCGACTCTTTTGCAACTCCGTGGACAGTAGCCTGCCAGGCCCCTCTGCTCATGGGATTTCCCAGGCAAGAACAGCCTCCACCTACCTCCTCCTTAAAGCCTTCCCGGACCCCTCCTCTGCCCTCTCACAGCCCCAGGCCCATCCCTGTGCTTTGGAGCCCTTTTTCCAGCATTTAACTAGATGGGTGTCAGTTGGGCTGACTCACTCTTCTGATCTGCCCTCCTTTCCCACGTGCCCCGGAAACGTGAGCCCCTCAGGCAATCGCTTCTTGCCACCCTCCTTACCTTGTGCCCTGCACCATGCCTGGCATCCAGCAAACACTCAGTAAATGTTTGTCAGATAAATGATTCAGGGAATGATCATTCCAGAGCCTGGTGGCTTCATATGATTTGAGTTATTGAGGTTTTTTTTCCAGCTATCTAGAAAGAAAAGCTCCCAGACGACCCCTCGGCAGTGTTCAGATATTGTAAATAATTGATCATAAAGATGAAACACACAAGCTGGACAGGGACCAGGGAGTCTGTCAATATCAAGGGAATAAATCTCCATCTCAGCGGCCTGGTGCCTGAGCCGGCTTCCCAAGGCCATTAAACTATCACTGCGGCTCAGGCATTAGTTGGAATAAAGTGTTTGTGTTTGTTTGTTATCATTTCTTAGTAAAACTAATTAAGGAACTAATTGATTGTTTTGTTGTTCTACTAATTAACTCCATATGGTGCCCATTTCCATGGAGATAGACGATGAGTTATGGGAAGGACTCTGATTTAACGTGTCGTTTCTGGGTTTGGGGACAATTCTTTAGAATTAAGGATCCTTTCCAATCTCATTTCCCTTCATTGCCGCAGCCGTGCTTTCAGCCTCACCAGCTCCTGAAGGAGGGGGCGATGGGGACTGCCAAGACCAGCCAGGGAAGCCCTGGGGAAAATGAACAGCTTCAAGGCTGGAACAGGTAGCAGAAAAAGCCCTGGGCTTAGACAACGATAATTACAGCTGATATTCCAGAAGCTTCCACTTCTGGCACCTACCACATACCTGAGGCTATGCTGGCCACTGTACATACACTACACCAAACCCTATCAACCACAAATGTCTGCTTTGGCGGTCCCATTTTGCAGAAAAAAGAAACTGAGTCTTCAGAGATATTTGTACAAGGTTATCCAGCTATTTCATTTGTTCATTCATTCATTCAAAAATATTTATTCAGCACCCTCTATGGATATTCTAGCCTCTGACAATAGCTCTGAATCGATTCAGTCCTTCCCTTCATGGAATTTATTTTCCAGAAGGGGACATAATAAGAAAAAAATATTATTTTAGATAATGGCAAAGGCAATAAAGAAAATAAGCCCAGGTGGGAAGGAAGAGAAATAGTGGGGTGCTGTTTGCAATCTGTTGGTTGGGAAAGACTTCTGTGACAGATGACAACGGAACTCTACTGAGTTTAAATCCTGCTTTTGCGGCTTAATAGCTAGGTGACTTTGGAGAAAAGACTTGGCCTCTCTCTGAGCCCTAGTTTTTACATCTCTATAATGGAGAAAATAAAGCCCACTTCCCAATGAGTTTGTCAAGATTTTTTTGAGAACGTATGTGTGAAATGCCCCATATGATACCTGTCAGGAGCGATCCTTCAGTAAACACACTTGATGAGAGCGGGTTCATGTAAGGTGCAATTTAAGATGCATGTAAGACGCAATCCAAACTCCATTGTCCCTGCACATCGAGGCTTCGTGAGAAAGAAACTGTGCCCAGAGTATTCCGATGGAGAATCAAGTAACAGCTGTAATACAGAAAGCAGGCCCTGACAACCTCCAAAGCAGGACTCATGTGTCAAAGATGAGTTCGAAAAGGATGCTGATGCCAGGAACAGGGGGAAGGCTTCTAGTCCGTCCATCCAGGCCCAAGCAGCCCCCAACAGGCCACAAGCAGAGAGGAATCCCTCTGCCCCACCCACGGTCCCAGTTGCCGAGTGAGCTGGAGGCTGGCTGGGCTTTGGCCTTCGGACAGGTCCTTCCTCTCCCAGGTCATGTTCACAGAGGGAGCCGACATGTGGAAGGTCGTGGCCATTCTACAAAGTGACCGTAGGCAGGGCCTCGTAAGAGGAAGAGGGAGCAGGGCCAAGAGCGGTCTTGAGTGGGGAGAAGTCCCTCCACCCTGGGGCCCAAACTGAATTGAGTATTAAGAGTAGACATGTTCTCTTTTTTTCCTCTAAAACTAAATTGTGCAATAGGTAATATGACAGGCGAGAAGAAGGAACATGTTAACTGAACTGCATGCCCACAAACAGGGCACTGAGATCAACAGAAGTGACTGTCCTGCTCCACTTGACCTTGATTCAGCCAACCACACCCAGGTATTGCATCCAGGTCTGGATGCCAAGGCTCCCAGCAGACACAAATACCTCCTATATATTGAGGAGCCCATTTTATATTAAAGAAATCTAACTCCAGCGAGATGAAGTGACCCTCCCAAGTTCACCCAGCGGGACGAGGAAGAGCCAGAATTGGAACCCATATCTCCCTGACGGCAAAGCTTGGGCTCTTGGGCTCTAGACAGTCATGGCAGTATTTGGGGACAGGCTGGTGTTTGGCAGACATGTGGGCACCCAAGCTTTACTCCAGTTTTCCTAGAAAGCAATTTAGGAACATCAGAGCATCTATAGGGCAGAAAAATTTATGACACTCCTGTAAGCCAGATGCTGCCAAGCCAGGCTTCAGCAATATGCGAACCGTGAACTTCCAGATGTTCAAGCTGATTTTAGAAAAGGCAGAGGAACCAGAGATCAAATAGCCAACATCTGCTGGATCATCAAAAAAGCAAGAGAGTTCCAGAAAAACATCTACTTCTGCTTCATTGACTATGCCAAAGCCTTTGACTGTGTGGATCACAATACACTGTGGAAAATTCTGGGAGAGATGGGAATCCCAGACCACCTGACCTGCCTCTTGAGAAATCTGTATGCAAGTCAGGAAGCAACAGTTAGAACTGGACATGGAACAACAGACTGGTTCCAAATAGGAAAAGGAGTATGTCAAGGCTGTATATTGTCACCCTGCTTATTTAACTTCTATGCAGAGTACATCATGAGAAACGCTGGACTGGAAGAAACACAAGCTGGAATCAAGATTGCAGGGAGAAATATCAATAACCTCAGATATGCAGATGACACCACCCTTATGGCAGAAAGTGAAGAGGAGCTAAAAAGCCTCTTGAAAATGAAAGTGGAGAGTGAAAAGTTGTCTTAAAGCTCAACATTCAGAAAATGAAGATCATGGCATCTGGTTCCATCACTTCCTGGGAAGTAGATGGGGAAACAGTGGAAACAGTGTCAGACTTTATTTTGGGGGGGCTCCAAAATCACTGCAGATGGTGATTGCAGCCATGAAATTAAAAGATGCTTACTCCTTGGAAGAAAAGTTATGACCAACCTAGACAGCATATTCAAAAGCAGAGACATCACTTTGCCAACAAAGGTCCATCTAGTCAAGGCTATGGTTTTTCCTGTGGTCATGTATGGATGTGAGAGTTGGACTGTGAAGAAGGCTGAGCGCAGAAGAATTGATGCTTTTGAACTGTGGTGTTGGAGAAGACTCTTGAGATTCCCTTGGACTGCAAGGAGATCCAACCAGTCCATTCTGAAGGAGATAAGCCCTGGGATTTCTTTGGAGGGAATGATGCTGAAGCTGAAACTCCAGTACTTTGGCCACCTCATGTGAAGAGTTGACTCATTGGAAAAGACTCTGACGCTGGGAGGGACTGGGGGCAGGAGGAGAAGGGGACAACAGAGGATGAGATGGCTGGATGGCATCACCGATTTGATGGATGTGAGTTTGAGTGAACTCCGGGAGTTGGTGATGGACAGGGAGGCCTGGCATGCTGCGATTCATGGGGTCGCAAAGAGTCGGACATGACTGAGTGACTGAACTGAACTGAACTGCCCTCAAGTCTGAGGAGGCAGTTGTAAACAAGACAGATAGGATCCCTGCCCTTGGTATACTTAGCTTCTATGAGGTGGTAGTTGTTCAATCACTAAGTCGTGCCCAACTCTCTGGGACCCCATGGACTGTAGCACACCAGGCTTCTCTGTCCTTCACTGTCTCCCTGAGTTTACTCAAACTCATGTCTATTGAGTCAGTGACGCCATCCAACCTAGGCAGTGTATTAAAAAGCATCCTGTCATCCCCTTCTCCTGCTGCCCTGAACCTTTCCCAGCATCAGGGTCTTTTCCAGTGAGTCAGCTCTTCACATCAGGTGGCCAAAGTATTGGGGCATCAGTTCACCCAATGAATATTCAGGGTTAATTTCCTTTAGGATTGACTGGTTGAATCTCCTTGCAGTCCATGGGACTCTCTAGAGTCTTCTCCAATGCCACAGCTCAAAAGCATCAATTCTTTGG
Organism: Ovis canadensis; assembly: GCF_042477335.2. Classification (NCBI taxonomy): domain Eukaryota; kingdom Metazoa; phylum Chordata; class Mammalia; order Artiodactyla; family Bovidae; genus Ovis; species Ovis canadensis. The sequence goes on along the minus strand of NC_091246.1, from coordinate 3,474,486 downwards.
TGCTCAGCCTTCTTTATGGTCCAACTCTCACATCCATACATGACTACTGGAAAACCATAGCACTGATTATATGACCCTCTGTCAGCAAATTGATGTCTCTGCTTTTTAATACACTGCCTAGGTGAGTGAGGAACAGACAGTAAGTGGAGGAAATAATGAAGGAAGGAAGGAAAGACAGAAAGGGAGGAAGGAAGGAGTGGAAGAGAGGGGAGAGAAGGAAGAAGAGAAGGAGGGGAGGAAAGTTTCAGACCTTGATCCATGGTATGAAGAAGTGTCAGGACTTCCCTGGCAGTCCGGTGGCTGAGACGTCACCTTCCAACGCAGGGGCTGCAGGTTCAGTCCCTGGTTGGGGAGCTGAGGTCCCACACGCTTCTCAGCCAAAAAAAATGAAGCATAAACCAAAAGCAATAATGCAACAAATTCAGTAAATTATTTTAAATGGTCCACATCCAAAAAAAAATCTTTAAACTTAAATAAAAGACAGCGTCAATGTACATAGCAAAGGTTCCTACGAGGCTAGTTCAGCCAGGGTGCTGGCAAAGGGCCCTCCAAAAAGTGCCATTTGAATCAAAATTTGAAAGACCGGGTGACAGGCAAGCAGAGGATACGGGCAACACAGAGGTTTTCGACAGGAAAGGAGTCACTGGACACACTCATGGACTCAGGCAGACACTTGAATGTAACGGTTCAAGTTTCACTTGAACGTAAAGGTCCAAAGCTCAAGCTTAAAACATAGTCTGATGTGGAATCGGATATGAAATCAAGAGTCTTCCAGCACGTAATTGACAGCATTGATAAGACCATCTAGGGGACAGGTGCCGGTAGAGGAGAGAAGTTGAGGACAAGCTTGGGGTCCTCACGCAGAGAAAGACGGGTGAGACAGGGAGGGAGACTGACAGCCAGCAGAAACGGGTACAAGTGAAGCAGGCGTTCCAAGAGCTCAGGGCGTGCCCAGGTTCCTTTCCGCAGAGAACGCAGCACAGAATTGGCAATTGCTTCGGTGAGCCATCGGTCATCTGTGACCTTGATATGAGCAGGCCCAGAGGAAGGAGGTGGACGATAGCCTGACTGGAGTGGACTGAGGAGGAAATGGGGATGAGGGAGCGTCCAGTATCAACAACCCTTTCCAAGAGCTTTGTTTATAGGGAGCAGAGAACTGAGGCAGGAAGCCAAGGGTGCTATAGAGGCTGTCTGTCTGCACACGGGGCACCCCAGGACAGAGGAACTGGTGAAAAAGAGACGGGAAGGATCTAGCGGGGTCCTTGAGGGCTCAGGAAGGGGTGGGACCCCAGGCTTACCTGATGGGGTTGACTTTCGATGGAACAGCAGGCAAATCTGGACAGGTTCCTGGCCCCAGGAGCACTTGGTCCAGAGCTGAGAGACCCCGGGGCCGCCAGGTCAGAGGGGCTGCACCTTCTCCAGTTGCGTCCCGGCCTGGGCAGCCACTGTGATGCACTCACCAGGCGCGCAGCCCTGGCTTTGACCCCGTGGTGGAGAGGAGCTAACCTCTGCTCAGCACCTTCTCTGGGCCAAGCCCAGGTCTAGAGGTCGACTTATGGCTACTTCTAATCTTCTCAGCAACATAGAGATGTTTGCAAGTCTCTTTTAGAGATGACAGGAGATCTGACTTCAGTCTTTGCTATCCATACTGGTAAATCAACCCCTTTCTTATCCCCATGGGGCTCAGCTTTTTCTTTTATAAAATAATAAGGTGAGGGCAGAATATTCTAGAAGGTCCTAAGGGGATTTCCTAAAGGAAATCAATCCTGAATATTCATTGGAAGGACTGATGCTAAAGCTGTAAGTTCCAATACTTTGGCCACATGATGCAAAGAGCTGCCTCATTGGAAAAGACCCTGACGCTGGGAAAGATCGAGGGCAGGAGGAGAAGGGGATGGCAGAGGATGAGATGGTTGGATAGCATCACTGACTTGATGGACATGAGTTTGAGTGAACTACAGGAGATGGTGAGGGACAGGGAGGCCTGGCGTGCTGCAGTCCACGGGGTCACAAAGAGTCGGACATGACTGAGCGACGGAAGATCACGTGGACTTACCTGCTGTCTCCTGTGCCACTCCAGTTTCCAACAGTCACTGAGGCTTTCTGAGAATGAGAAGGAAATAGTTCTCACATCCCTCTTCCACTCCCCAATTCTCAGGTCAGTCTCCAGCTCACGTCAAACTCAGCTTCTTGCCCAAGTTTTCCTGAATCCCCTCCCTACCTTCTCCCCTCCAGCTCCTGTCTCTAACCTTTCCAACTGTTTATTTCCTCAGATGTTGTCTGAAGCTCTGGGATAATCTTGGCAGGAAAGCAATCAGCTTCAGCCTTCGACAAGGCATTCAGACAGACAGGCAAACTGGGGTATTAGGCTGTCAATTTCCGGGCCCTTCCAAATGTTAGAACAATTCTGGTGAATTACAAGCAATAGAAAATCACTTTGAGTGTTCATTAGGCACGATGCAGGAACAATGACGGAAGCTTGGAAGCAGAGGGAGAGGCGGGCTTTCCTGGAACCTAAAGCCCACCTTCCAGCAGCTTCCAGGGGTGGTTCCCCTAACCTTCACTCTTCTGGAGAAAGTCCGTGGAGCCTGCAAGGTTTGGAGAAGGAATATGATTCCTCCAGGCCCTGGATAATTTACTGTGCATTTTTAGGGCACCCACTGTCTATGTCTTCCCAGGTGACGCTAATGGTAAAGAACTTGCCTGCCAGTGCAGGAGATATAAGAGACACGGGTTCAACCCTTGGGTCAGGAAGATCCCCCGAAAGAGGAAATGACAGCCCACTCCAGTACTTTTGCCTGGAGAATCACATGGAGAGAGGGGCCTGGCAGGCTACAGTCCATAGTGTCGCAAACAGTCGGACACGACTGAAGTGATTTAGCACACACTGTCTGTGTCAGGTCCCAGGGATGAGCGAGACACACTATACAATTGCTTAGGCCAGTGAGAGAGATGGACACAGAAAAAATGCAATGGAGAAGAGACTGTGGGGGAAGGAGCAGAGAGGCTGACTCAGCCGGTGGCTGGGGACAAGGGCAGCACTTGAACAGGGTCTTAAAGAGTGAGCACAACATTAAAATATGCTGTTAGTCCGCCATTAGCAAAAAATAATAATAACAATGGCCAACACATATAGTGCTTACATAATGCTATTACGGTCAAGCCTTGTAACTAAGTGCATTGCACAAGTATTAAATTATCTAATAATTCACAATAACCCTTAGGGAGATACTGGCATTATCCTCAGTTCTTAGATGAGGAAATTGAGGTACAGAGAGGTTAAGTAATAAGCTGAATAATTACATCCAGTAAGCATCCAAGTAGGGATAGTAGTTCCAAGCAGTTCTCATAGCATGTTTAGGGAAAATGAGAGATGACTGAAAACCAGAAGGTCAAAGTTCGCCTCTGGGCCCACCTGCCCTCCTGACTCAGGAGACTACTCAGGTGCCTGAGAGAATTCCTTAGACTTTCTGTGCTGTGGTTCCTTGGAGGCGTTAGCAAGGTCCCAGGTGCCTAGAAGCATCATCTAGAACTAGCGGCAGGTAGAAAGTGAAAGTGAAGTTGCTCAGTCATATCTGACTCTTTGCGACCCCATGGACAGTAGCCCACCAGGCTCCCCCATCCATGGGATTTTCTAAGCAAGAGGACTGGCGTGGGTTGCCATTTTCTCCTCCAGGGGCGCAGGTGGAAGTCAGTGCCAGAAACCCAGGTCTGCACTCGCCTCCTCGCTCACAGTGCTTGCTGAGTCCCTGCTGCGGGCCCAGCACCGGGCTAAGTGTTGTGGGAGAAAGATGAGTGAGACCCAGTCCTGCTCTTACGGGAAATGCAGTCATTGCGTCGGGAGCGCGTATACACATTGATCCCTGCACTTGCTCCCAGACTCTGAGGCCCCCAAACTCTTTCAACTGGAGCCCAAGGGCCTCTCGACTCCCCAGGAGGCACTTGTGAGTCTAGATCATCCCCTGTGGAAAGGAAAACAAAGATTTCTATGAATGTTGCCAAAGGCAAAAAGAGCCAGATGTGGGCTAGCACAAGTAGCTTTTCTGATTGCAGCAACCACATAAAGGGCAGAAGCGTGAAGAGGGGGCGGGCAGGAACCGTGAGCACCAGAGAGGGTGGGTGGAACCTGCTTCGAGGAAGAAACAGGCCCCGGATCTAAGGTAACAGGGTCTACAGGAATGCCACCCAACTCGGCAGCACCTGCGGGAGCCCCGCTGGCCAGGGGTCAGTCCCGACCGCCACTGGTCACCTAGCTCACAGTGCCGTTGGCCTGCGCCCTGCAGACTATGCCTCTGGGTGGTCCATCTCCCGAAAACCACCCACAGCCCCAGGCCTTTGACATTTACAAGGTCCCCAGAGCAGAGGATGAAGCCTTGGGAGTCTCATGGATGATCAGGAACTGAAAGAAAAGTATCAACCTTGGATGAAGGTGGGACCCAAAGGAGCCAGCTTGAAACTGTCTCCTTTCACTGTTAGAGAGGCAGAGAAATGAAGGCATGGAATGTGGGTGCTATGATGGAAATTCTTCAGCGTCCGAGGTGACAGAGGAGAATGGAGCCGGTACTCTCATTTGCTGGGCCCTCACTAGGGGCAGCCAGGTACTAGGTGCTCCCGTGTTCATCACCCCCTTTCCCCTGACGGCGGTCTGTGAAGGAGGTAGGGTGTGCTCCTAAGCGAGGGAACAGCCTGTGCTTAGGCCCCGAACGGAGGGGTTAGAAGGCTGCAGAGTGAGAACGAAGAGGAAAGTGGGGCAAGAGGAACAGAGTGAACGCTCCAACCTCTGTGAGTGGTGCCTGCACAGAGGAAGTGCTCGGTAAACTCGGATGCTGCGTCAGCCCTGTCCTCATAAAGGACCGTGGAAGTCAAGGGTACACTAAGATGGGAGAGGGGCTGCTGCAGGGGCGGAAGAGCTCCCTGTCACAGGAGGCATGTAAGCAGTGGGCGTTGGACGGTTTAGGTGGCTGCAGAAGAGCTGACTGAGGCACTGGATTGGGGCAGAGCTTGGATCAACACGGTTGGGAAATCGCTGCAACCACTGCACCCTACAAGCTGGTGAACTGAGAAGAAAGGCTCAGCAGTCATGAAGATATCTGGGGTGCCCCCGAAAGCCTTCCATGTAGATTATGCCAGGTCTACCTGGCATCTAGCAGTTACCATCTGCCTGAACCAGCAGTCGGTTCTGCCAGAGGCACCCAGGCCAACCCCAGGCATAAATGCCCCAGAAAGGCAGCCTTTTTCTCTATGCCTTAATCCCTTTTGAACTTGTCCAGCCTCCTTTGTTCTCCCATTTAATGACTCCATTCTCCCCCCGCCCCACTTCGACAGGCACCGTGGATCAGCCCCCACGGCAGGGAACCCTGTAATTGGCATCCACATTGCCAACACTCAGCTGTGCGGGTGGACAGGCATTTAGTGGTGTTTGCTCTATGTGGGGGGAACAAGTGGGGGGTTCTTTAAAATCAAGTAGCTCCGGTCTCTTGTTCAACACAATTTGAAGGTGATAAATTGGGCCTGATTTTTTTCCTGTCATTTTTCCCCCCCGCCAGTTCTTCTGACAAGTGGCCACTGCTGGGATGGCTGGAGGAGGCAGAATGGCTTTCACCAGCAGCTCCGCCTTCCCCAGACTGCCCTCCACCCCTCCCTCCCTTCACACCACCTGCCCCATCCACGTGGCCAAGCCCAGGGCAAGGCCTGTTGGACCCAAGGCCGCAACTCTGACGATCCAGGCATCCAGGCTGCTGAGCTCCACAAAGGGAGACCTGGAAAGAAGGGGGCCAGGTGCATCCGTTCCCTGGAGCATGGCTATGGGGTCTGAGGAGTGGGCCCAGAAACTCAGGCTCTGGAACTTCTCTCCCCTATGCTTCTCATGAAATTCATTCACTCCACAAGCATTTATTGAGCACCAGCTATGCCCCAGGGCACCATATGAAAGACAACGGTGAACAAAACCAATAAAAACTCCTTGCCCTACTAGGTGAGGAGAGGCACAGGCAATGGACAATATTTATAATAAATCAGAAAGTATAAATATATGCAGAGGGGGTTGAGTGATATGAAAAGAAAAAAAAACAACCTTAAGCAGTGAGGGAAAGAATGATGGAGTCTGTGGGTGGGAGAGGGGAGACTGCAATTTCCAGTAAGGAAACCGAGGCCTCAGAGCAAAGCCTCCGAGCACTCACTCATTCTCCAAACTGCTCATTCAGTCACCCCCATTCGCCCATTTGGGCGTCTGTTCATTCCATCACTAAGTCAATCACTGGCTCCCTAGTCAATGATTACCCTATTCACTAAATCTCTCAGTCATGAACTCACTCACCCGGCAGTGTCTCGGGCACTGAACCCTTGTCATTTCCTGCACAGACATGCCCCGTTTCTTCCGGATCTTTGCATCGCTCGTTCTCAGAGCCTGAAACATGCCTTTCCGCACACCTCCACCCAGAGCGCTGGGGTCGTGTCATCCCTTCCAGGAAGCATCCTTGCTTTGCCATCTAGGTTAAGGCTCCAGGTCAGGCTTTCTACCCTCCTTGTGTTGGGTGTTCCAGCAGTTGGTGTCTTAGACAGATAACCCCCCAAGACCATGAGCTCCTTGAATTTAGGGGACAGTGTCTTGTCCCTTCACTGGGCACCATACTTGACACAAAATAGGTACTCAGTAAAGACTTGTAAAGTCGGTCAGTTGTCAGGAACAGTCTGGGCAGAGACTCCTTGACCGACCAGGGACACACTCCTGGGAAGAGGAGAGCATGCGTGCTGACACCATGGGCTCCGGCCCTCACTGAGCTCTGTGCTCCATGGGAGGCAGGCGTTATTAACCTCATAGATGAGGACGTGAAAGCACAGAGCTTAAATGCCTGGGCCAGCAAGGGGAGGAAGAGCCGGCCTGGCTGGAATTCCCTCCAAGTCTGTCTGACCCCACCCCAAAAGTTGCTCTTGCCACATCTCTGAGCTGACTCCTCAAAGACAAGTACAGCCCATCTGGCCAGTTTGAGCCTGAGCCTGAAGCTCTTGGGCCACAGTCACAGGATCCTGGACCCCCACCCTCTCTACGTGAGCCTCATTTGTTGCTCAGTCATGTCGAGCTCTTTGCAACCCCATGGACTGCAGCACGCCAGGCTTCCCTGTCCTTCACTGTCTCCCAGAGTTTGCTCAAACTCATGTCCATCGAGTCGGTGATGCCATCCAACCATCTCATCCTCTGTCATCCCCTTCTCTTCCTTCCCTCAATCTTTCCCAACATCAGGGTCTTTTCCAATAAGTCAGCTCTTCACATCAGGTGGCCAAGGTATTGGAGTTTCAGCTTCAGCATTAGTCCTTCCAATGAATATTCAGGGCTGATTTCCTTTAAGATTGACTGATTTGATCTCCTTGCAGTCCAAGGGACTCTCAAGAGTCTTCTCCAGCACTTCCGTTTGAAAGCATCAATACGTGCTGCTGGCTGGTCTAAGGCGACTTTTCCGATACTGCATTTAAATGGGGCCAGACCTCCCCAAGACCGTGGAGCCCTGGCCCCAGACCTTTTAACTGGTAATTACTCTGCAGCCACAGCATGAGCTCATCCATTAACCTGAGGCCAAAGTGTGCCCTGCTAATCAGCCAGCTCTGATTCCATCAAGCAGCTGGGTTGATTGCGGACCTTAATCACGGAGGGATGGGCACAATCAGACCCGTCAGCCCTCCTGCAAGCCCAAAGGGGAGAGAAAGTTTTATGATAGAGGGGCTGACATTTGGCAGCCTCTGCAAGAAGAGGTTGCCCTGGGCCATGTCTCAGCCAAGGCTCGTTTAATAACCCTGCAAGACCAAAGGAGGAGGAAGAGCTTGGCCAGGCAGACAGGATGGAGCAAGAGGCCAACATCAAGACAAGAGAAGGAAGGGAACTTTTTGAGCATCCCAAGCCGAGCCCAGTGCTGGGGGCATCAGTTCCATCGCCCTTAATCTTTAAGTAGCATTGCAAGGGCAACATTCTTTTTTTTTTTTTTTTAATGCCAAAACCATTTTGTATTGGGATACAACTGACTCACAATGTTGTGGTAGTTTCAGGTGAACAGCAAGGGGACTCAAGCTTACATGCAGATACATGTACTTGTACCCATTCTCCCCCAAACCCCCTCCCATCCTGGCTGGCACACATTGAGCAGAGTTCCATGTGCCATACAATAGGTCTTTGCTGGTTACCCATCTTAAACATAGCAACGTGTACCTGACCTTCCCAAAGTCCCTAACTATCCCTTCCCCTCCCCCCAGACCTAGACAATGGCATACCGACTGAGGCAAGTCAGACAGAGAGGGAGAAATATCACGTGACACCCCTTACATTTGGACCCTAAAAAGAAATGACACACACTTCCTTACAGAACAGGAAGAGACTCACAGACTCGGAAAGCAAGGGCAGCATTCCTGAATCCCCATTTACAATGGGGAAGCTGAGAGTCAAAGAAACTAAACTTTCCAAGGTCATACAGCTGGTAAGTGGCAGAGATAAGACTTCAGGGTGCATCTTTCTGGCTTCAAAAGTCTGAGCCCTTTCTACCATCCCCAGGTATCAAACTTCCGGGCTGGCTGATTTCCTTGTATTAGGGATGACAAAGCCACTGATCCTGGGTTACAACTAATGTGAGATGCCCATCCTGACCATATTTGCATTTGAAGAGAACTCTGATTACCCTGAAGAAGAGCCTCAATAACAGTGGGATTTCCTGCACCTCCTAGATGACTGGGGCACTCTGTCAGCCGAGAGGACTCTTCAGGTCCCTCCGGGTCTGACTTATAATATTCCCCATCCTTCTCCATTTAATCACGTTGGCTGTGAAAGAACAGCAAGGAAAGCTTGAGACCCCGTTGGGTATTTTTGCCAAGTTCTTTGGAGAATAAAAGGAAACCTTGGGAACAAAGGTTAGGGATGCCCGTCTTGCAGAAGATGACCCAGTCTTGGGGAGAAGACTTCAGACTCGAATGGAAGAAGAAACAGATGGTCTAGAGAGAAGCAGAGCACCATGCAGCCAGCGTAAGTAACACTGTTCTAAGCCCACAGTGGGGTGCTGGCCTGGGGACCTAAGAGTGGGTGAAAGGACAAACACCAAGGACTCCAGACAGGTGAGCCCAGCAGGTTGTCCATGACCAAGAGCGTCCTCACTCCCCAACGATCCTCGTATGCAGTCCATACACCTGCCTGCCGGGCTCTCCACTCCCGGGTCTCCACGATTGTCCGCGCCACCATCCTCTCTGGCCTAGACTAGCACAATAGCCTCCCAAATGGTCTCCCTGCTCCTGCTCTTGCCCCCTACCATCTGTTCTTGCTGCTGCAGCAAAAAGGAAGCTAAACTAAAACTCCTCGCTCAGACCTACACGAGATTGGATGGCATCACGAACTCAATGGACATGAGTTTGGGTGAACTCTGGGAGTTGGTGATGGACAGGGATGCCTGGCATGCTGCGGTTCATGGGGTCGCAGAGTCAGACCCGACTGAGCGACTGACCTGAACTGAAGATCTGCACAGTTCGCGTGCTGAAGCCATGGAAGGCGTCGCTGGCCCACCCCAGCCAGAGTCGCTCCCTTTCAGCTCCCAGATGCACTGGCTCTCCCTGCTGGGATGACCTCCCCCCCGGCCCCCTTCAGCGCTCTCTGAGGCTTCACATCAAGACGCCCCATTGGAGTTACTTCCTCCCATCACCCCAGCTCAGTCACTCTGCGTCACATTGTCCTGTTTTAGCTCTCATCTCTGAAATTATCCTCTGCTTTCATCTCTTGGGTTTGTCTTCCCCATTAAAATGTTAGTAGAAGTGGAGGTGGGGTGGGGGCTTCCCTGGTAACTCAGATGGTAAAGAATCTGCCCACAGTGCAGGAGATCTGGGTTCGATCCCTGGGTCACGAAGATTCCCCCGGAGAAGGAAACGGCAACCCACCCCAATATTCTTGCCTGGAGAATCCCATGGACAGAGGAGCCTGGTGGGCTACTGTCCATGGGTCTTAAAGACCCCATGACACGAATGAGTGACTAACACTTTCACTTTCACCCAGTTGGGTAGGGATCTTGCCTAATTTGTTCACTGCTGTGGTTCCCAGAAGGTATCACAGGACCTGGCATGCAGTCGGTGCTCAATAAATGCTTTCTGAATGAATAGTGCTGAAGTTAGGGTCATAGCATGGATTAAGAGCGGGGACCCTCAGAGCACAGGGACCAGAGGCAAAAAGAAGAGTAGGATCTGGTTTGTTGTCTGAAATCTGGGGTGCAGCTTTGACGTTTAGGGTACAAGACTATAGAAACCCCAACTAGTTCCAAAGGGTTGTGCGAAGCTAGTCCTGCTCTTCTAATCTCTGTTTGATAACCCTTATCCCTTAAACCCCTTCTCATGCATCCGGTTCTCCCCACTGCTCCCCTTGTGCTCATGTAGCTTGGCACCATCGCTAACCCAGTCCTCCCTGAGTTGTCTTCACGGACTCATCTCCCTCCGGTGCCACCCCGCCCAAGCAGCCCTCCATCACGCAGTCATGGCCGGCCTCCCATTCTTATCAAGGCTGCTCTGAAACCTGCAGTGGCTCCCAGTTGCCTATGGGATAACCAGGTTCTTCAACCTGCTCCTGGGCCACTGGCCTTTGTAGGTTCTCCTCGCACAGGCTCTTACACCCTGAACTCAGGTCTCAAGTTAAATATCAGTTCCTAGGGGCCACTTCTTCTGCCTCACCTCCCATGATCATCAAAGCATGCAATCACGGTAGCTCGAATAACGCCCCCTCCCCCTGAAGACTCTCCACCCCACGAGGACAAGTGCCAAGGCACTTTACTCACCAGGGCCTCTCCAGTGCTATCGAAAAGAAGGTGCTTGGTCTTAACAGAATGAATGAATGACTAAAACTCTAGAATCCCTTGTTGGATCTGTAGCCCCAGAGCTGTCGCTTCTTAGCAGGAAGAAGGGTCTTTCCAGCTCCGTACAAACCAGGCAGGAACAGCACGCCTTGATGGGGACACGTGGGTGGGCTCTGTCTGCCCCGGCTCTCTCCGTGCACGGGCCCCTCTGGCCAGCCCCACTGTGATGTGAGAGGGGCAGCAGGCAGAAGCCAGGGCTGTCCAGACCTGGTCAATTTCCCTGGTCTCAAAAAGTTAAATTACCCCCAAATTATACAATTTACTTTCTTCCCCTTCTTTCTCTTTGAATTCCAACCTGTGTTTAGAGTTAGCAAGCATTCTTAAAAGCAAATAAATCTTAGGGGAGGAGATCTAGACACAAAGAAGAGATTGCAAGAGAAAGACATAGTTCTAAAGTCAGATTTGAATCCTAGCTGTGTGTCTTCTTAGCTGTGTGACCTTGGATGAATCCCTTCACATCTCTGGGCCTCAGTTTCACCACATGTGAAAAGAGCTAATGACACCTTCCTCGTGAGATTGTTGGGAGAACTGAGACAAGCGAAGCAACCCAGCTGACCACAGTAAGTGCCCAGTGGGTGGTCACAGCCACTGGTCGCAAGCTTTGGGTCCGTTCTGTGCCTCCAGCTGTGTGACCTTGAGTAGGTAGCTCTTCCTCTGAGCTTCTCACACTCCCTTATCTCGAGTCTCCACTAAGAAGCTGCTCTTTGCAAACATGTCACAATAGGTCACCGGACTCCCTGATGGACCTTCCATAAGCCCAACAGGACTCTGAGGGTGTGGCTGCATAGCTGATAATTGATCACAGAGTCTGTCTGTGTCTCCTGCCACTTACCAATATGTCCTTTCAATGAGCACAGCATTGGCAAGCTCAGGGAGGTGGAGCTCACTGCCCTCACTTCTTTCTGTCTTAATTACAAATCCCATTAATTCCGGCCAATAAACCTTCACTGAGCCCCCACTCTGTGCCCAGCGCTGCAGTGAGAGCTCTGAGATGAACAGAATACGGTCCGCAAGAACCCAGAACCTGAGGAAGGTACACCTAGATTTTACCCTCTTGCTCTGAGATCGCTGGGGCTTCCCAGGTGGTTGGCCTTCCCTGGTGGCTCAGAGGGTAAAGCGTCTGCCTACGATGCGGGAGACCTGGGTTCCATTTCTGGGTTGGGAAGATCCGCTGGAAAAGGAAATGGCAATCCACTCCAGTACTATTGCCTGGAAAATCCCATGGACAGAGGAGCCTGGTAGGCTGCAGTCCATGGGGTCGCAAAGAGTCACACATGACGGAGCGACTTCACTTTCCTTTCACTTTCCTTTCCCAGGTGGTGGTCATGGTGGAGAACCTGCCCGCCAATGCAGGAAACATAAGAGATGCAGGTTCGATCCCTGGGTTGGGAAGATCCCCTGCAGGAGGGCCTGGCAACCCTCTCCAGTATTCTGGCCTGGAGACTCCTATGGACAGAGGAGCCTGGCAGGGTACAGTCCATAGGGTCACACAGAGTCAGACATGACTGACATGACTTAGCTCACATGCCCACTGAGCTCCCTGAAGACCTGCTATATCAGAGGCTCAGCAGGAATTGGAAAGCATACTCAAACATGGTAATTGAGATTAATTTCATAAAATCTCTTATTGACAAAGGCAAGGGCAAGGCTAGTGAAAACCAAGGGCTCATGCAGCGCTCTGGAGTCACCACTCCCAGGTCTGAGAGGGGAAGGGGAGGAACAATTACTAAAACCCAGGAGAGTGGCTGGAGCTGAGCAGGAGCCTCTTGGGAGGGAGGAAAGAGAAGAGAAATCAGTTTGACCTCTCTCTCCGTCCGTCCTTCAATCTCCTGCTATTGATTCCCCGTTGGCCAAACTCAACAAGAATCCAAAATAAAGGAAGCCACTGATACAGTCCCTCAAGGCTGGCCTCCCAGAACACAGCACGGCAGGGAGTGGGGGGAAGTGGAGAGAGGGTCTGAGGAGACGAAGGAACGGTGTAATATGTATTATACTACTGTGGGCTTCCCAGGCGGTGCTAGTGGTAAAGAATCTGCCTGCCAATGCAGGAGACGCAAGAGACGTGGGTCAGTCCCTGGGTGGGGAAGGTCCCCTGGAGGAGGACATGGCTTCTCCACCATATAGTGGGCATGGCTACTAGAATCCACTGCAGGATTCTTGCCTGGAGAAACCCATGGACAGAGGAGCCTGGAGGGCTACAGTCCACGGGCTCACACAGAGTCGGACATGACCGAAGTGACTTCGCATGCCTTATGATATTGTAAGTCAGTCAACTATACTTAAATTTTTAAAAACTCTGTCTCCAGAGCTTCCCTGGCAGTCCAAAGATTAAGAATCCGCCTTGTGATGTAGAGGACACGGGTTCAATCCCTAGTCAAGGAACAGAGAGATCACATGCCACAAGGCACCAGGCCAGACAGCCACAGCTCGAGAGAAGTCCCGGCACTGCAACAAAGACCCCTGAAGCTGCCACTAAGACCCAACGTAGCTAAATAAATAAATATTCTTTAAAAACACTCCTGAAAGCTACTCCAATACCAACTCACATGTGTCCTTGGGCAGACACCTTTCCCTCTCTGAACTTCAGTTTCCCAGTCTAAAAGTAGAAATAATTCCACATACCTGCCTGCTGGGGGGAATTGAACACGACCCTGGAAAGGACATGACCTTCCCTCTTTCCACCCATGAAATTCCCACCTATCAGCCCATGTTGTTATTTCCAGGAATGTGTCACAGGGGTAGTTCAAGCCTCAAAGTGCTATTGTTGAAACACCCTAAGAGTCTCGAAGGCCCTATTGAAATTCTCTCCCTCTCCCCAACTCTCATGGTAGCATTGCAGGATTACGGCAGCTCATATTCATCTGTCTCCAAAAGATTAAACCGTCCCCTGGAAAAGGCCATGGTCTCCCAAAGGAGAAGAGCCCATTTATGCTCATTGCCTCAAGAAACTGACTTTTCAAGGGAAAAAAAAAATATACAGGTTGATTTCTTCCTCGGCTTAAAAAGAAGCTGTTGCTTTTTATGCGGGAAAGTGGGGGAGGGGGTGGAAGGGGGGTGGGGCAGGTGGCAGATGCATGTATCTGAAGAACTTTTCTCTTCACTATAAACCCACCGCCAAAGTCATTTTGGAGAAAACCAATGACAGCAATGAGAGCAATAATAATAACTGACATATATTTATGGGGCACTTATTTATAATACTCTTGGAGCTGTGTGGCCAAGCACTGTACTAAATGCTCTGATTTGATTGTCGTAGCCCCATACAGCAAGTCCTATTAGCAACCCCATTTTACAGATGAGGAAACTGAGGCACAGAAAGGTTAAGTGACCTCCCAAAGATCACACGAGCATCAGGAGGCAGAACTGGGAGGGGACTCATACCTGAGTCTTACTCTAGAGCAACATGCCTCAACCACAAGCTATTTTATTCCCCAGCAGACATCTGACAATGTCTGGAAGATTTTTTTAATAGCTTTCTCTTTGTTTGTTTTAAATGTATTCTTTCTTTCTTTCAAATGTATTCTTTCTTTTTTTCTTCCAATGTTTTGGCTGTGTGTTTCAGCATGTGAGATCTTAGCTCCCCAACTAGGAATCGAACCCCTGCCTCCCGCATTGGCAGCATGCAGTCTTAACCACTGCATGTGGGACTGCCAGTGAAGTCCCTGGAAGCATGTCTGATTGTCACCACTGAAGGGAAGGCATGCTAACATCTAACAACAGAGCCTGGGGAGATGTGTCAACATTGAGCTAGGAACACAGCAACGCCTCGAAACAAAGAATTACCTGGCTCCAATGCCAGGAGTGCTGAGGTTGAGGAAGCCTGTTCTAAAATCTCCCAGTAATGCCTACTGCATCTCTCCGCTGGGGAAAAGCTTGGCAGGAGAATGGGGCCCAAGATCATGCAATGCTTTTCAGAAAATGCTGGTCTTTGGCTTAAGAACACTGGGAAGCCTGTACAGAATTCTAAACAAACAGGATAGAGGCCTGGGGAGCTTGAATTTCAAGAAGATAACTCTGGCTGCTGTACAGAGTGGGCATTGGAAAGCGTAGGGGGGAGGCTGCTGACTAATCCAGACGACGGTGAACTGGACAGAATGATGACGGGGAGATGGAGCCAAGTAGGTGGACGGGGGATGCACTTAGGAGGAGGCAAACTCAACAGGACTTGATGAGGCGGAAGAGGCTCTAGAGCTGACTAGCAGCTTGGCCTGAGAGACAAGATGGACATAACATCATTCATTTCGATATCCTCGGTCTTTTCTCTCTCTCCGTCTTTCCCTAACTATCTCTCTATCAAACAAACAGCTGTGTTTCTGAGAAGTTTCTGGTGAAGAGGTCGAAGCTCTTCCTCCAGGCTGCCAGCCATGGGGGTGCAGGATGCCTGCAGTAAGAACGTGTCTCCGAGGACAGGGCAGCATGCACGCCGCCTGCATGTCCCAGGGTGTCAGGCTCCTGGGCTTTGAGCTTTTGACTCTGGTTGACCGTTACCTAGAAAGGACTGAGTCCCCACCTCTGGGAACAAAATGACCAAACGCAAGTTCTGCTGCTGCTGCTGCTAAGTCACTTCAGTCTTGTCCGACTCTGTGCGACCCCAGAGACGGCAGCCCTCCAGGCTCCCCCATCCCTGGGACTGTCCAGGCTAGAACACTGGAGTGGGTTGCCGTTTCCTTCTCCAACGTATGAAAGTGAAAAGTGAAAGTGAAAGTGAAGTCGCTCAGTCGTGTCCGACTCTTAGCAACCCCATGGACCGCAGCCTACCAGGCTCCTCTGTCCATGGGATTTTCCAGGCAAGAGTCCTGGAGTGGGGTGCCATTGCCTTCTCTGAAACAAAGTTCAGTCCAAACAAAAAGACAAGGAAGCCTGGCCAGCCACTCCCTCTTTATTTAGTTCTTTACATGCAAGGAAGAGAGGAGGTCAGTGTGGCATTTGTAAGGGATTAACATTAGAGCTCACAAAAGGAAATGATGAGAGAGATAACTGAGCTTCAGGAAAGAACTCTGTAACAATGGATGCTTGTCCAATCGTGAAGATGGTCTTCCTGATAAAGAAATGAGCTCCTCATCTCCCAGGGAATCTAAACTCAATGACAACTTCTAGATAGCAAAGCAACTTCCAGCTAGAAATTTGTCAGGTAGGATGTTATACCCAACCTCCTCAAAGACACTTCTGGCAGAGAGCGTAGGATGCAAAGGAGGCCTGGTGATGTCTCCACACTGGCCTTAGGAAGCCTAAGTCATTCCACCAGTGAACTCTCAGAGTGTCTGCAGCACCAGCTGAGAACAAGTATACCACGCTCCTGACCACATCCCTTGAAAAGACCCTCCCTGCAGAGCAGAGAAAAATCTTCCACACTTTTTAATGTTTCAGCAATTTGCTTGCATTCACTGACAAAGCTTCAATAAATGCTCCTTCGTTATAAACGTGCTTCCTCTCTTTTCCCTCTAATAGCACTTTCTTGGCTTCTACCCGCAAAAACACCCCCACAACCTCTCCTTCCGTTTGGGTGGAGCTGGGGAGAAAAGGTCAGATGAGATTCAGGAGACAGTGCAGACACAGGCACGCCCAAGCCTAGAGGTGATTCCTGAATGACTGATGATTCTAACACGGGTCCTTGTCCACCCTTAACTTTCTCCTGAACACCAGATCCACAGAGCCAACCACCTGGAGAGCCTCCCTTCCAAGATGGCTCACAGACATCTCAGATCAAAAGGGCATAAGTATAGCTCACTGTCTGCTCCCATCTCCACCCAGATGCACCCTGTCCCAGAGTTTCAGGTATCATAGGATGTCATCCAAGTCAGACACCTGACCCTCCGGAAGTCTCTTTGACTCACACCTCCTTTACTCTCCGTAGTCCCCTGCTTCTGTCTACATCTGGATTTCTCCCAGAAGCAAGCCCCGAGAGAAGGATTTAAATACAAGGAGTTTCTTTGGAGGGCTTCCCTGGTGGCTTAGTGGTAAAGAATCCACCTGCAACGCAAGAGCACAAGAGACGCAGGTTTGATCCCTGGGTCATGAAGACTTCCTGGAGGAGGGAATGGCTCAGCCAGTCAGTCAGTTCAGGCACTCGGTCGTGTCCGACTATTTGCGACCCCATAAACTGCAGCACGCCAGGCTTCCCTGTCCATCACCAACTCCCGGAGTTTACCCAAATCCATGTCCATTGAGTCAGTGATGCCATCCAACCATCTCATCCTGTGTCATCCCCTTCTCCTCTCACCTTCAATCCAGCATCAGGGTCTTTTCAAATGAGTCAGCTCTTTGCATCAGGTGGCCAAAGTATTGGAGTTTCAGCTTCAACATCAGTCCTTCCAATGAACACCCAAGACTGATCTGCTTTAGGATGGACTGTTGGATCTCCTTGCAATTCAAGGGACTCTCAAGAGTCTTCTCCAGCACCACAGTTCAAAAGCATCAGTTCTTCACCACTCAGCTTTCTTTATGGTCCAACGCTCACATCCACACATGACCACTGGAATGTGGACATAGCTACCCACGCCAGTATCCTTACCTCGAGAATCTCATGGACAGAGAAGCCTGGTGGGCTGCAGTCCACTGGGTCACAAAGAGTCAGGCGTGACTGAAGTAACTTAGCAGGCAGCAGGCAGGCAGTTTCTTTGGAAGGTGCAGGAAACCCAGGGTGAAGGAGTGAGGAAATGAGACAGGGACGAGAAAGAAATCAACCATGGATGTGTTTATCCAGCCATCTGTGTTGTGGGCAATTGAAGTTTAATTCCACATGGAAACTTGAGGAAATGATGTAGAAACATGCCTGAATCACATCCTTTGTTGGCGGAGGGCACTCCTGAGTGATGTTAATTTCTTGGCACTTGGATCTGTCTTACCCATAGGCAGTTCCCCAACCTCAGAGAAAGCCTTCTGGAAAAAAAGGATATGGATACAGCCAATTCTTTGGCCACCTGATGTGAAGAGCTGACTCACTGGAAAAGACCCTGATGCTGGGAAAGATTGAGGGCAGGAGGAGAAGGGGGTGACAAAGGATGAGACGGTTGGATGGCATCACTGACTCAATGGACTTGAGTTTGAGCAAACTCCGGGAGATGGCAAAGGACAGGGGAGCCTAGCAGGCTACAGTCCATGCGGACTGCAAAGAGTCAGATATAATTTAGAGACTGCCATGGAAATTAAGCCAGGAAATGGCAGAGCTTGGGGGAGGTGGGCAAGGCAGCAACAAGAACCCCACAACATCAAATCTGGTGGTGTCTGTCACTTAAATTACCATGACTCCAGGTTCTCCCCATCCTAGACTCCCTGACCTCTGTCCAGGTCACCATGTGGCTTTTTGCCATCATTCCTGACTGGTCTCCCTGACTCCAGTCTGGCAGCTTACTGTCCTTCTCCAAACTGCAGTCTATGAGCTGAATGCATAATGAGGTTGAATACATAACAGTTACATTGCAGGCTCTGGTTTCAGACTTCTTGTCCCACTTCTCGGTACGTGACTTCAGGCAAAACACTTAACATCTCTGTACCTGGTTTGGGGTTTTGTTTGGCTGCTTTTTCAGGTGAAAACTGGGCCTGGAAACTATACCTTCATCTTAAGATTATTGCAAAGACTAAATGAGTTGATATATGTAAAATGCTTAGAATGGCTCCTGGCACTCGGTGGGTGTCCCATAAATGTTAGCAAATCAGAGTTCTGTAACAAAACTCAGATCACGTCATTCCTTCAGAGTCTTCCCTTGGAGAACGAAGATTTGTTCTCCTAAAGAGATAAGGAGAGATAAGATTTGATAACTGCTGAAAGATTCAAAACTGAGGGAACGGTAGTGTTAGTGTTGGAGACCCACTCTTCACGCCAGGACTGAAGATTCTGTTGCTGTAGCAGGCACCTGGGATAAAGGGTCCACGAAAGCATGATTGTTGCATGAAGTTGCTCATCATCAGTGCTGAAACCAAGAATCAAGAATATAGAGGATGGCTACAGCTAAGTCCTCTCCAATCAAGAGAGAATTCGTGGTCATAAAAGCATAATTAAAGAAGGAGAGGGCTCATGTTCTGGGCAGCAATCCTTGTCTCGCCAGTAGGACAGCGTCTTCGGAATCAAGATGATATAGGATTAAAATTTGTCTCTACCCACCTTCTTGACAAGGCAGTGAGAGGGTAACAGGTGGGAAGGCCGGCGGTCCCCAAGCAGCAGGAGGAAATAAAGGGTAAGTGGCAGGTTTTTCCCCCTTCTCTGCTGATGAAACCTGTTCTGCCTGAGACTAATCTTTTTTTTTTCCTTTTCTTTTCTCAAACCTTGGGCTGATAATGGCTCAACACGCCGGTATTCATGTCAATTATCTTATGGCCGGGGATGACACACCTCATACCATCCTATCTCAAAAATGCATACTGTGGGAGAGGGGCCTGGTGAAACTCCCTCAGCCTTGAGGTGTTTCTTTTATCTGATTGGAAGCCCACCAACAGACATAAAATGCCTTACTAAAAACTAGCAAGCACGCACTCTTTCTGTCCCCTTCTAATGTCTATGTCAGAAGCCTTCCCTATCCCTGTTATACTTTAATAAAACTTTGCTACACAAAAAGCTCCAAGTAGTCAGGCCTTGTCTCTGACCCCGGATCAAAATCCTCTCCTCCGGGGGTCACAAATCCCAGCGTAACACTCGGCTCGCAGCAGCAAGCTTGCAGCAGCAATTGCCATTCCCTTCGGGAACAAGCTGAGTTTGCTCAGGGCTGCAGCTCCCATGCCCTCGACCCCCAGCGGCACCCTCTGGCAGGGTGGAGACCACCACGGCACCAGGGAGAAGCTCCAGATCTCACGGGCTCTGGCTGCAACTCCTCCAGCTCCAGCCCTTCCTCCGACCAAGACTGCAGCTGCCAGCCCAGCTCTGGGACAACCTGAGAAGTTGGCGTACTGTCCTGTTGGATGAGGTTTATGGTTCTGGGTCACTGATGGCTGGAATATATAGATCCTGGAATCAAGACTGAAAGCAGGGTTGATCATGGTACTTGGGCTTCCCGTTCCTATCTCCTAATTCCTATGGCATGCAGAGGGAAAGTTACTCTGAGAAAGGAAAAACAATATGGGGGTGTGTCATCTACTCTGATACTTCTACTAATGTGGCAGAAAGAAGCGTGCCTGGAACCCAGGGGACTCCCTGAGACACCTCTTGGTGTTTTCATGACACATGGTTGCTGTAACTGGTTTTGCAACAACCTTTTGCAATGGAAAAAAATAAAGCAACTCAGAGGTCTGACATTTCAGAAATAAGTTTTCAGTTGCCTCATGAAGTAAATAACCTAGATGTGCTGAAGCATCTTCCAAGGGTAAAGGAAGGAGCTCTAGAATGGCTGCAGAGGCAAGAGATGATGAAGGGAATCATGGCTTAGGGTCTGCTGCAACAGACTGGGACTGGGATTTGACCGATTCATCGACACTGACTGAGATTTCAGCCAATGACTGCTGTGTAGACTCCAGAGTGGGCTGGATTCAGTGCTGGGCACAGCATTGCAAGAGGTGGACTGGGTCAGATATCATGTAGTGACCTCTCTTACCTCCTCTTGGCGCCCTTTTTGCCCCAGCTGTTGCTATGGCAACCCGCTGCAGTCAGGTGTAGCCTGATAGAACGGTATCTCAGCTATACTGTCTCTTACTTTATACCCTGAGTTCTCTCTGCCCTAACACGGTGCCTTTGCAAACCTGCCTATTCATTCTGCTGCACGCATTTATAGGGTTCTGCAGAGAGACAGAACCGATAGGACATGATAGAGAGACAATAGATATACACATATTTATAAAGAGATTTGTTGCAAGGAATTGGCTCAAACAGTGATGAAAACTGAGAAGTCCTGTGATCTGTCATCTGCAAGCTACAGACCCAGGAAAGCCAGTAGTGTAGTTCCAGCTGATTCTGAAGGCCTGCGAACCGGGAGAATCAATGGTACGAGTCCCAATCCAGAAGCTGGAGAAGACTAACGCCACAGCTCAAGCAGTAAGGCAGAGGAAGAGAATGCTCCTTTCCTCTCCACACTTTTGCTCTATTGGTCCTCAAGGCATTGGAGGACGCCCACCCTCGCTGGAGAGGACCATCTGATTTACTTACTTTACTGACTCAAATAGTAATCACTTCTGGAAACACTCTCACAAACGCACCCCACAATCATGTTTAGCCAGATATCTAGTCATCCATAACTCAGGATGACACATAAAATGAACCACCACAATGCACAAACCTGGAAGTGTGAGGAAGTAAGAAAAAAAAAAACCACTAAGGTCCCTCTGAACTTCCCTGGTTTCCCTGGTGTTTCAGCAGTGAAAGCTCTGCCTGCAGTGCAGGAGACCCAGGTTTGATCCCTGGGTCAGGAAGATCCCCTGGAGAAGGAAACGGCCACCCACTGCAGTATTCTTGCCTGGAGAATCCCATGAACAGAGAAGCCTGGTGGGGTACAGTCTACGGGGCCACAAAGAGCTGGACACAACTTAGCGGCTTCGTTGTTCCGTCGTTAAGTCATGTCTGACTCTTTCGACCCCATGGACTATAGCGTGTCAGTCTTCCCTGTCCACTATCTCCTGGAGCTTGCTGAAATTCATGTTTATTGAGGCAGTGATTCTATCTAACCATCTCATCCTCTTCCACCCTCTCCTTTTGCCTTCGATCTTTTCCTGCATCAGGGTCTTTTCCAATGAGCTGGCTCTTTGCATCAGTGGCCAAAGTATTGGATCTTCATCTTGAGCATCAGTCCTTCCAACAGATATTCAGGGTTGATCTCCTTCAAGATGGACAGGTTTGACTTCCTTGCAGTCCAAGGGACTCTCAAGAGTCTTCTCTAACACCACAATTCGAAAGCATCAATTCTTTGGCGCTCAGGCTTCATAAAGAAGCTGGGCATGACTATTGGAAAAACCATCACTTTGACTAAACGGACCTTTGTCCGCAAAGTGATATCTTTGCTTTTTAATGTGCTGTCTAGGTTGGCCATAGCTTTCCTTCCCAGGAGCAAGTGTCTTTTAATTTCATGGCTGCAGTCACCATCCGCAGTGATTTTGGAGCCCCAGAAAATAAAGCCTCTCACTGCTTCCATTGTTTCCTCCTTCTATTTGCCATGAAGTGATGGCAGTGGATGCCACGATCTTCATTTATTGAATGTTGAGTTTTAAGCCAGCTTTTTCACTCTCCTCTTTGACCTTCATCAAGAGGCCCCTAGTTCCTCTTCACTTTCTGCCACTGGAGTGGTAGCATCTGCTTATCTGAGGTTGTTGATATTTCTCCCAGCTTAGCGACAAAACAACAACAAAGGCATCCTTTGACCAAAAGAAACTAGAACAGAAATATCCTCTCTGTATCCCACACGGACAATTTTGAGGCATCTTCTACATGACTCTGTTGAGATTCCCCAGTAGAACTAAGCCCCCGTTGCCCAGAGAACTAACCAGGTCCATCCCACACGCTTGGACAGGCTTCCCTTGTTTTACGTTTGCTGGGCTTATTTTCTCGGCTTGTTGTAAAAAAGCTTGGAAAAACAACCTGACCTCTCTGAGCCTCAACCTCCTCTTCTGTAGAATGGGGACAACCCCCTTCTCTCCCGAGTTTGTCTTGAGCATTAAGTGTGAATTGCTTAGCTTAGCCTGGTGCCAAGAGACAATGAGGGTTCAGATAGGGACTGCAGAGAGCTGAGGAGACGGACAATGCAACGCTGAAAGACTTCTTTAATAAACTGTCTGCATGGCTTGTTTTTCTCTTCTTCCGTTTCTTCCGCTTCAGATTCCATAGGCACCCACCCTCAAACATAGCAGTCAACCATTCGGGGCGTTTTCCTCCTTGGCAAGAACCAAGTAAGGATGGGGCTGGCAAGCCTCTGCTGAGAGCTTGGGGGATGAAGGTTCAACTTTTCATCTGGTTTTGTCTTTCTTCCTAAGGGAAGAACCCTTGAACATAGTTTCAGTTGCAGATGCAGCCCAGAGAAGTCTGGAGTGGAGTGGAATTCCCCAGAGTCCAGCCGTGGCTCTTCTGTTCGAGACTCACCGGGTTGAGCCTCTGAAAGCTTTAGGAACAGGATTTTGTGTTTCATTGGTTCTGGCATCTCTTTACCCAGGGCCTTGGATGCTACATTCACGAGGGGCTCATGAATAATGCATGGTGACCTGAAAAACTCCAGGCGGGTAAATTAAAGATGAGCATGAAAACCCCGGCTGGCTCGGGCTGAGTTCAGCTGTGGGCACGGCAGGCAGTTCTGCTACACATGGTCCTGCTCGTGGGTTTCCATGTTCCTCCGCCTGGAAGGAGTGTTCCGCCTTCCCTGGACTCTGTCACCTTCAAAACTTACCCCTCCAATGTGCCATTTCCTCTACAGCTTCTTAGGAAGTTAAAATTAAGCCTGAAAACTCATTTCACGCAATACGAGAAATGATGAATGAGGCCACCCCCTTCAAAACTACAAATCTGTGACTTTTCCCAAAGTCTGGGCTTGGCCAAGGTGTCTAGAGGTGCCACTGCAGGGAAAAGAAGAGGAGCGTTTGATACTCAAAACCTACCTGCAAGAGATGTAACCCCTGGAGCCCCAACAGGATGGGGACATGGAAAAGACCTGGTCTTGATCCGGGTCTCCCTGTTGTCATTGCCAAGGCCAAGAGCCTCTCCTCTCTGGTTTCAGTTACCCATTTCACAGATGGGAGAACTGAGGCCCAGAGAGGCAAAGCAACTTTCCCTGGATCACACAGCAAATCGTTAATAAAGCCAGCACACCTCTTGAACCAAAACTCTTATTTGCCAGTGCAGACCTCTCCCTCCTGCTCTAAAATGCCCACCACCCCACTCCCAGATGAGCCATCCCGGGAAAAGGAGGGGGAAATATATTCGCAGGTGATTTAAAGCAGGGATGCTTTCCGAATGCCCTGCTCCCTCTGGGTAATTTATGGATGTGTGAACAGAATGATAGGCTCATTGCTTACACCGTGTAATTCAAAAAAATGCAGCTGCCCCAGAAAGATGGCTGAGAGGTATAAAAATATGTATGTTTGATGGAGCATATATATGTGTTTGTAAATACAGTCTGTTATTGCTCAGTGTTATTATATATCCATCATCTTTCTTTGGGTTATTGGAAACATAAAAATCTTAAAGCACTAAAAACACAAAGAACGATAAGTCACCCAGGAAAGTATATCTTCTCGGGGATGATTTTATGCCGGGAACAGTTTGTGCCTTCAGAAAATAAAGTTCTTGCACTGCCAGCGAAAGAGAAGGAAGCAGAGGGTGGGGCTGGGAGGGCGGGTGCCTGCAAGCCCCAGGGCAAAACAGGTCCTCCAAGCGCCCGGTCGGTGGTCAGTGCTCGAGGGGAAAAGGCTTTTTCTACCATCTGTAGCTCTGTGATCAGGGGCAAGTCATGACCTGGAGCCTAGTTCCTCCCCTCTAAACTAGG
This sequence comes from Ovis canadensis, assembly GCF_042477335.2. Taxonomy (NCBI): domain Eukaryota; kingdom Metazoa; phylum Chordata; class Mammalia; order Artiodactyla; family Bovidae; genus Ovis; species Ovis canadensis. The sequence continues at coordinate 3,450,239 of NC_091246.1, read as the reverse complement.
ACCAGAGTGCCCACGGGGGCAGTGGGGCTCCCCAGATATGAGCCCCTCCCTGTAAACCGCTGCCTCAGAGCAAGCAGCGTTTCTAGTCGCACAAATAACTTTGATGTATCAGCCCCTCTCTGTCCTTGGATTCCCTCCTCGCAGCCCAAGCTCCCATGGAGTGGAACCGTAAACTGAATTCCAAGCAGCCGAGGCAGTCAATAGCACAGACGTGATTTTTAAGTGAAATTAATGATTTTTTGAATATGGATTTCCTCTTCGGGGCCTTCCCTCCACAACCTCAGAGATTCATGTCTACAAACGTTGAGTAATTCTGCCCAAGCCTGGGGTCTGCTATAAGTCAAAGAGAAGGAGGCCTGGAGGGGGCATCTGGGTGGGAGATGAGTGGAACAGGTCACTTGTCTGGGGGCTCTTATACAATGAAGATGGGAGAATTGGAACCAGGGAGCTGGTCTGAGCCCCAGCCCTCCCTCACGCTGTGCCCAGGCTTAGACCCTCCACGCCCCTCTGCTCGTCACTGTGCCCATCTGGAAATCAAGGGCTGGAATGGAACTTGGGGATGGGGTGTTTTTATTTAGTTAGTTTTCAGCAGCTGTGCCTTTCCTTTCCTTTTCTTTCCCCTGAACTCTAGCGTATGTCTCACAGGCATGAGGTGCTCCAGCTCTATGCATTGCTTCCAGGCAACTATTTCCAAGTACAGTTAATTCTGACTTAATACCCAAATTAAGGCTTATCCTTTGGATCTAGAGTCTTCTCCCTGCTCAGCAGCAGTGAATTTAAATGACAGATTGTCTAAAGTGAATTCCTCTAATGTTAAAAATCAGGAAAATCTTTAAATACCATTTGAGATAGAATCCCCACACATAGTAGCGACTTCTTCATGAAGTAATTAGAAACGGTCAAGAGTATAGGATCCACCTTGGTTTTTCTACATGTGGTGCATATATACAGTGAGATATTACTCAGCCATAAAAAGGAACGAAACTGGGTCATTTGCAGAAATGTGGATGGACCTAGAGAATGTCACACAGAGTGAAGTAAGCCAGAAAGAGAAAAATATCACGTATTAATACACACATGTGGAATCTAGGAAAATTGCATAGATGATCTCATTTGCAAAGCAGAAATAGAGACGCAGATGCACAGAATATACGGCTATCAAGAGGGAAGCGGGAGTGGGAGGAACGGGGAGACTGGGTTGACATATACAATACATAAACATCTATGTATAAAATAGATAACTAAGGAGAATCTACAAACACTGGAATGGAAGCTGTTTAAGGCCCCTTTAGGACTTCACTTTCAATATGAAAGAGAATGTCCGTCAGTCGTGTCTGACTCTTTGCAACCCTATGCACTATGCAATCCATGGAACTCTCCAGGCCAGAATGCTGGAGTGAGTAGCCTTTCCTTTCTCCAGGGGATCTTCCCAACCCAGCAGTCGAACCCAGGTCTCCCACATTGCAGGTGGATTCTTTACCAGCTAAGCCATCAGGGAAGCCCAAGAATATTGGAGTGAGCAACCTATCCCTTCTCCAGTGGATCTTCCCAATCCAGGAATCGGACTGGGAGACCCAGGTTTGATCCCTGGGTGGGAAAGAGCCACTGAAAAAGGAAATGGCAACCCACTCCAGTATTCTTGCCTGGAGAACCCCATGGACAGAGGAACATGGTGGGCCACAGTCTATGGGCTCACAAAGAGTCAGACATGACTGAGCAACTAACTTTCTTTCTTCAGTGTGAAGATGGACTGAAGCACATTTTTCCTTGCTCACCTCCAAATCCCCAGCATGTGAAATACTAGAAGCGCATTGGATACATAGTAGGAGCTCAATACACACTTGTTTCATTAAATAATCTTGCTTGCATTCTTCAGAAATTCCTTTAAGTGACCCAGGTGTAACAGACCTACTGTTTTCATGGCCCCAAGGGATGGCCTCCCTGTGCCCAGCCTCTCGAGTTCATTCCCACTTGGATCCTGGAATGGGCCACGTGACTTGTTTCTACCACTGGGAGAGTAACAGGCTTGTCCAGAGCAGAAGCTTTGAGAAAAGCGCTTGCACTTTTCCACCTCTTCCTCACGTGGACCCCACCACCGCCGTGACCCAGCTGCCGGAGGGGATGAGCTGCACTTGGAGGAAAGAGTTGGCCACCACTGGGCCAGACCTGATGGCCGACAACTGTCCTGCTGGCTGACCGCAGACACACCAACCAGCCCAGTACCATCCGCTACGTGCAGCCTAGGGCAGCGGGACCTCCCAGCCAACCTGAGATTTCTGAGAAATAACAAGCGGTTATGTGTTATGCAACAAAAGCTCACTGATACAGCAGGTATCGGTGACTTCATCTGAACATTAGCATCCCTGGGGGAAGGCCTTAGCCCCAGGGCTTGGGAACCGCAAAGGAGCCCGGTGGAGCTGGGTCCACAGTGGGCTTTGTGTGTCAGCTCCGGGAACCCCTGAGGCTTTGCTCTGCTGTTCCGAGGTTATCGCCCTGAGGCTGTTCACCATCTGAAGTGCCTCTCTTGCATGCCCCCCGCCAGCTCCTACACCCTCCATCTAGACCCAGATTTCTTCTTCCTCGGTCCTTTAGCATAGACAGTGGGCAGTGGGCCCATCTCCACCACCCTGGCCTCTTTCTCTACACCAGGGCTTTGCAGCCTTGCTTCCTGCTGCTAACCTTCTGGGGCTAGGTCACTGCCACGGCCATCCTATATTTCCACACTCACAGCCCAGGGGGGAGGACCAGCGACACTACATGCTTATACATGCGTATGTATACACACACAAATATATATATACACATGACTACATAAGTATTTACACACGTACACAAATGTACATTTATGTCTACAGAGAAAGAAGATACTCAAGCTTCAGAGCAGTGTTTGGACTTAATAGCTTACACAATGGAGGTTCCCCCAAAAAAACTAAAAACAGTATTGCCATCTGACCTAGCACTTCCACTCCTGGCTGCATATCCAGAGAAAACCATAATTTTAAAATATACATGCACCCCCATGTTGTAAGCAACACTATTTGCAATAGTTCAGACATGAAAACAAACTAAATGTCCATCAACAGATGAATGCTTAAAGAAGACGTGGTGTGTGTGTGTATATATATATAGTGAAATATTACTCAGCCATAAAAAAGACTGAAATAATGCATTTGCAGCAACATTGATGGACCTAGAGATTATTATCCTAAGTGAAATGTCAAAAAGATAAAACTACACTATGGCATCACTTATATATGGAATCGAAAATGTGACGCTAATTTCTCTATGAAACAGAAACAGACTTACAGGCAAAGAGAACAGGCTTGTGGCTGCCAAAGGAGGGTAGCGCTGGATTGGGAGCTTGGGGTTAGTGGATGCAAAGTGTCATATAGAGAGTGAATAAGCAACAGGAGCCTGCTGTACCACAGAGAACTGTATGCGACGTACTGTGATAAACCACAACAAAAAAGCGTCTATGCATATGTATAACTGAGTCACTTTGTTGTACAGCAGAGGCTGACACAATATTGCCATAAACTATATTTCATTAAAATCAAATAAGTAAATAGCTTACACAAGCCTGTATGTATATGTTAGCTGCTCAGTCCTGTCCCACTCTTTGAGAACCCAAGGACTGTAGCCCGCCAGGCTCCTCTGTCCACCGAATTCTCCAGGCAAGAATACTGGAGTGCGTTGCCATTCCCTTCTCCAGGGGATCTTCCTGACCCAGGGACTGAACCCAAGTCTCCTGCATTGCAGGCAGATTCTTAAATTCTCTCCTTAGAGTGGAGATCAGAGAGCAAGAGTAATTTTGTTAAGGTTGTACTGCAAGCCTCAAACTCAGCTGTTCTGACTCCTTACCCATGTATCTCTTTGTAATTCGTTGTAGTACATCTGGTGGTCTGATCCCTGGGAAGTGTGGGCAAGTCTTCAGATGCAGCCACAGCGTCTATGCAAGTGACCCCTGGCCCTGGCTGCCAGCTCCTGTGTGTTCCGTCTTGGACATGCCTGGTCCTCACAAGGAGGAGTGAGCACCAGCCCATGTTCTATTATTCATGAGATCTCTCACACAGCTTCCAACATCAGATCTGCCAGTGATAACAAACTCCATCCCGGCATATCAACAGCTCGGAAATTTCCTGCCACAATTTTTGGAACAAAATGAGTGGGACTCTGAGGCTGTTTGGAATAGACTGATTTCAAGGACTTTGTCAGTAAGAGATGCAAAATGCAAATTACACAGACACCTCTTTACAGTCTTTGGAAGATCAAGCGGGCTCATCCACACCCCAGTGGACTCAGTAAATGGAGAGACTGGGTCGAACCTGAGTCAGGGTACTGACTTTCGCTGGGTTCCTCCTCGGTAGCCAGCTCTGGTCTGCCACTGAGTTTGCAAAAATGGCTCAGACATCTCTGGAGGAGACGCTCACATTCACTGACCATGTGACCGTGGGAAGGTACTTTCTCTCTTCCGGCACTTCCCCATTTCTGAAATGAAATGGTCATAGTATCTGTCTCTAGGGTGACCATTATTGTGGTGAGGCTTAAATATGAAAATTCATATTAAATGCCTCACCCGCAGCTTGCTACATTTAGTAGATAAAGGCCAGCTATTATGATGATTTATTTTGGTCGCACCTTGTAGCACACGGAACTCCCCCAGCCAGAGATGGAACCCCTGCCTCCTGCACTTCGTGTGAAGCCGTCACCACTGGGCTGCCGGGGAAGTCTTGTTATGATGATTTTATAGAACACTCAGGGCACGGAGGAGAACGGTATGAAAAGGACAGGCCAGGAGGCAGGGAAAATTTACTGGAGTCGATGTGGGAAAAACAGCAAATTGAGGCACAGTGGCAACGATAACTGATAACACAACCGAACAATTATAACGATCTTCTAGAAGAAAATTCATGCGAATGCTATCTTTCTCTCTCTCCAAGTATCTGTCACACGGTACTCACCCCTCCCCCGTGACGATGTGAGATGATAACATGCCTACCTGAGGAGGCGAGGCGACATGAATGCCATATGCACGGTGACACAGCTCTAGGCTGCTACGGACCTTCTGGTGAGAAGTCGGGGGAAGGGCCACCTGCTTCCGCTGCTCAGGGGTCATTGAATCAGGTCAGTGTCCGTTGCTGGATGTCAGGATGCCAACGGCTGAGGAGCTCAGGCAGGACGGAGCGGGATGATACAAGATTTCATTATGCTACTCAGAAGGGCACGCAGTTTAAAATGTATGCACTGTTTATTTCTGGAATGTTTCATTTCGTATTTTCAGACCTCTTTTGACCTTGAGTAACTGAAACCAGGGAAAGCAAAACCATGGATAAGAGGAGTCTACTGCACGCTCACCCCGGTCCTAGCCTCACTCAGCAGCAACCAGGCTGGTCTGACATAATACCAAAGCAAGAAAGAGCTCTTCGAGGTTATGTTACAAGTCAATGGTTTTCACATTTATTTTTAGCTATTTTTAAACTCTTGCCTGGAATGCAATACACAAAACTGATTTGTTTAAAGCAATGGTTTAGCTGTGTGACTTTATTTTATAAATACAGACGATAACCTTTACTTATTATAAAGTCAATCAATAAGAACAAGGCTGTTTTGATTAAATAAATTGGATGCTTGAGTTGATACAAACCTGCAATTGTCATCCATAACCTCCTGACTTCATTTTTTGTGTTTATCAAAACAGCCAGATAATTTTCATTAGCTTTCATTGTACAGTGTTCTTGAAGACACTATTTACACAGATGAGTAGCTGCAAATGCTGACAGGTTAAAAACACAAAAAAAGGAGATGAAGTAAAGATGGCTTTGCAATCTTTGGGTCGTCTTCAAAGTGATCCAGAGGTTTAAAGGAAGCCAGAGATATTATACCAACTAACCTAATCCAGATCATACTCATTTTGTAGAGTTCATTCATTCACCCATTTATCCAACAAATACCCGATGAGCACCTACCATGTGTTACACATGGCTCTAAGCACTGAAGGCGCTTCAGGGAGTAGAAAGGCCCGTGGCCTGAAGATGAGCACTTTGGCATGTGAGAGGTGGACAATCGGTAAAATAAATGCCCTGTAAAGTCTATACCATGAATACCACTGTAGAGTATAGTATATTATAGTGATGAGCAATGTGGAAAAAAATAAAGCAGAAAGGGGCTAGGGATTCTGAGGAGGAGAGTGCTTCCATTTGAAATAGGTCAAGATGACCTCAACTTGGAAGGTCTGAGCAGTCGTCTGAAAGAGCGAGGGAGCTGACCTTGGCCTGGGGAAGGGCATCTGGCCACTGATACCACCCTGGCAAGCAGGCTGCTGGACCAGTTCAAGGAAAAATAGGAAGGCTGCAGCTGAGCATCTGGAGAGACTGAACAAGTGGGAGAAGACTAGGAAACGAGGTCAGAGAGGAGGAGAGTGAGGGATGGGGCTGGGACAGACCACACTGAGCCTGGAAGGTCACTCCAATGACGCTGGCTTCCCTGTGGAGCGATAGGAAGCTGTTGGGGATTTCTAGGCAGAGGAGTTGCAGTGTCTGCCCTACGGTTTTACAGCATTACTTGGGAGGCTGGGCTGAGAAGAGAATATAGGGAGTCAGGGTAGAAACAGGGGGAAAAGGAGGTATTTGTAATAATCCCAGAGGGGTGGTTGGCGGATTAGGTCAGGTGGTGGTGGAAATGGTGAAAAGTGGTTGGACTTTGGGTCTGCTTTGAAAACAAAACTGAAAGGAGTTCTGATCAATTGTATAAGCATACGAAAGAAAGAGGGCAGTCAAGGAGGACTCCAAAGCATTTGGCCCAAACATCTGGTACTGTGAAAGGGGGATTCACCCTACCTGAGATGGGGAGACGAAGGAAGGAGCAGGCTTGGTGTGGCTGTGGGTCAGGACTCCCATCTGGACTGTGTTACCTTCAAGATGCCTGTTAGACATCGAAGTGGAAACAGACAGATGAGTCTGGAGATCAGCACAGTGACGGGGTTCAACCTGAAACTGTCAACTGGGGAGTCACCTGCTGGAGATGATGCTTAAAGCATGAGGGAGACAACGTGGGATCACCAAAGCAGGGCATGTGGGCAGAGAAGAGGCATGAGGGCTGAGCCTGGCAGCCCCCAGCATTACGGGCTCATGGATAGAGAACAGAGAAACTGGGAAACTGAGAAGGAGCGCATGAAGGAGAAAGGAGTGGAGACCAGGACTGGGGGGCGTCCTGGGGACGGAGTAAGGGAAGAGCTTGAAGCCGTCAGCTGCGTCAGATGCTCACAGGACCAGCTACAGGTGGCCTGAGAATACACTGCTGGCTTGAGCCAAGCAGAGGTCATGGGTCCTGAATGACCTTGGTCAATCCCGTTTGGATGCACAGCTGGGAGCAGAAGCCTGACCAGGTTATTGAAAGAGGGAAGTGGAGGTTATTAGAAGGGCTGGGACAGACAGGAAGACTCCTCTTGCCAGAGTTTTTGTTATAAAGGAAAAGAGAAGTAAAAAGGCAGCTGAAAAGGAAGGTAAGATTGCGTTGGTTGGCTGCTGTTTGTTTTAACACAGACGAGATCTTGGCATGTTTGCACAGTGATGCTAACGATTTCAGGAGAAAAGGAATGAGCTATGATGCAGGCGAGAGAGGGGACAATTACTGAAGCTGCGTCCTCGGAGCATAGGGGAGGAGAGTTGTTCTCAGGAGTGGGGACCGTTTATCTGTCTTAACAAGAGGGAAGGCAAAACACGAGCATCCCGAGACAGGGCAGGGGGCGGAAGCAAGTTCTCTGATTGCTACTGTCATCTCCGTGAATGGGAACTAGGTCAGCAGGTGAGAGGGAGGGAGGGGATGAGGAACTGGGTTCAAGGAGGGAGGAGAAGGTGTGAGAAAACTCAGATGGCGTTTCCGGGAGAGTTGCTGGACCGGGGAAGTGGATGATGGTTGCCAGGTAGCGCAAGGATCCATGGGAGAATCACGCACCGGAAACTAACGGGAAGCAGCCAGCACGGCTTAATGGTTTTCTCCAGACCCATCGGCTGCTTTGAGGGGCAGGTACAGAAGAGGCAGAGTGGGTTAAGACCAGGGTGCGGTTCTGCCAAATAAGCACGAGGATGACAGGAACGAGGGTACAGAGTCGAGACAAGATGTATGTGTGCGCTCAGCCGCTCCGTCATGTCCGACTCTTTGAGATCCCACGGACTGCAGCCCACCAGGCTCCTCTGTCCATGGAATTTTCCAGGCAAGAATACTGGAGTGGGTTGCCATTTCCTACTCCAGGAGACAAGGTAATTGGTTCCAAATCCTGGATTTGCCATTTACAAGCTGTGTGATCGTAAGCAAGTTACTTACCTTCTCTGTGTTTGACCTCGTCCCCAAATCCTTAAGTAAAGGTTACATGAGCTAATGCACACACAGTGTAACAGTACCTGGGCGCATTAAAAGCTCTCTGTTAGATGTGAGCTTTTGTTATCAGCAGCACTATTTGAAAGAACAAGCAAATGGGTCTCTCCTCCGCCTAAAGTATACTTATTTATTCATCTATTTGGCCTCACGGTGTGGCCTGTGGTATCTCAGATCCCCACCCCACCTGCATTGGGAACGTGGAGTTTCAACCATTGCAGCACCAGGGAAGTCCCTCTCTTCCAGTTAAAATCCCCACTGTTTGGAAGACACTCATGAAATGCCTCCTGTAACGTTCAGTTCAGTTCAGTTCAGTTCAGTTCAGTCACTCAGTCATGTCCGACTTTTCGCGACCCCATGAATAGCAGCACGCCAGGCCTCCCTGTCCATCACCATCTCCTGGAGTTCACTCAAACTCACATCCATCAAATCGGTGATGCCATCCAGCCATCTCATCCTCGGTCGTCCCCTTCTCCTCCTGCCCCCAATCCCTCCCAGCATCAGAGTCTTTTCCAATGACTCAACTCTTCACATGAGGTGGCCAAAGTACTGGAGTTTCAGCTTTAGCATCATTCCTTCCAAAGAAATCTCAGGGCTGATCCCCTTCAGAATGGACTGATTGAATCTCCTTGCAGTCCAAGGGACTCTCAAGAGTCTTCTCCAACACTGCAGTTCAAAAGTATCAATTCTTCGGCACTCAGCCTTCTTCACAGTCCAACTCTCACATCCATACATGACCACTGGAAAAACCACAGCCTTGACTAGAGGGACCTTAGTCGGCAAAGTAATGTCTCTGCTTTTGAATATGCTATCTAGGTTGGTCATAACTTTTCTTCCAAGGAGTAAACGTCTTTTAATTTCATGGCTGCAATCACCATCTGCAGTGATTTTGGAGCCCAAAAAAATAAAGTCTGACACTGTTTCCACTGTTTCCCCATCTATTTCCCATGAAGTGATGGGACCATAATCTTTGTTTTCTGAATGTTGAGCTTTAAGACAACTTTTTCACTCTCCTCTTTCACTTTCATCAAGAGGCTTTTTAGTTCCTCTTCACTTTCTGCCATAAGGGTGGTGTCATCTGCATATCTGAGGTCATTGAGATTTCTCCCAGCAATCTTGATTCCAGCTTGTGCTTCTTCCAGCCCAGCGTTTCTTAGGATGTACTCTGCATAGAAGTTAAATAAGCAGGGTGACAATATACAGCCTTGACATACTCCTTTTCCTATTTGGAACCAGTCAGTTGTTCCATGTCCAGTTCTAACTGTTGCTTCCTGACCTGCATGCAGATTTCTCAAGAGGCAGGTAAGGTGGTCTAGTATTTCCATCTCTTTCAGAATTTTCCACAGTGTATTGTGATCCACACAATCAAAGGCTTTGGCATAGTCAATAAAGCAGAAATAGATGTTTTTCTGGAACTCTCTTACTTTTTCCATGATCCAGCGGATGTTGGCAATTTGATCTCTGGTTCCTCTGCCTTTTCTAAAACCAGCTTGAACATCAGGAAGTTCATGGTTCACGTGTTGCTGAAGCCTGGCTTGGAGAATTTTGAGCATTACTTTACTAGCGTGTGAGATGAGTGTTGGTGCTGCTGCTACTACTGCTGCTAAGTCACGGCAGTCATGTCCGACTCTGTGTGACCCCATAGACGGAAGCCCACCAGGTTCCTCTGTCCCTGGGATTCTCCAGGCAAGAACACTGGAGTGGGTTGCCGTTCCCTTCTCCAATGCATGAAAGTGAAAAGTGAAAGTGAAGTCACTCAGTCGTGTCCGACTCTTAGCGACCCCATGGACTGTAGCCTAGGAGGCTCCTCCGTCCATGGGATTTCCCAGGCAAGAGTACTGGAGTGGGGTGCCATTGCCTTCCCCGGAGATGAGTGTTAGGAGATATTAAATGATACCATTTCTCAAATCTCTTTTTTATGTTTAGGCCAAGTAGTACGTTTCAATTTCCCTGCTGACACTTAAAAGTTAGTCAAGAAGCACCCAAAACGTACAATAAAACAGCATTAACACACCATACACAGAGCAGGCCGCACAGCTGACTCACACCACGAGGACGCAAGTAACTGAGTTGTACTTGAGCTGCCCCTGGGATTTTATTAACCTTAAAAGTCATTTTTTCTCACCTCTCGATGCAGTAGTATATAAACTGACAGGCTTTGCCATGCTCGTATCTGCACAGGAGCAACTTTTTAAAGAGACTTTTGCAGCTATGATTTCACTAACGGAAGACCAATTTACAGCGGGTTGGAATATGCTGACCGAGCAAAGGAACTCCAGCACTGCATGGTGGTAGAGGGAAAAATGGAAAGTTTTCTTTTTGCAAGTGCTTCTACTTTCTCCATAGAAAAGGAAAGAAGGTCATTAGCCAAAAGTGTGCAAATGAGTGTGTTGGGTGGATTCAGGTCCAGCCAACACAGAGCTAAGTCTGCATTCTGAGTCCCAAAGTCAACAACAGGATCAGTGGAAGGAAAGCAAGATGGGAGGACTCAGGGGTTGGAAGGAGAGAGGTCAAGTTCAGGGCAGCCCTGGACATACTGTTTTTGCAGCATGGCCCCCAGGGGATGACAAAAATAGTGAACCGAAAGACAGCAGGGCTATGTTCAGCCACAGAGTTAAGTGGGAAAAGCAGGCTACAAGGCAGAATGAGTCGGGTTAAAGATATAGTAAGAATCTGTATACACGTGTAGCACACAGAAACATCTGGAAGGAATAGGTGTTCATCTGGGCCAACGCAGAGTGTTCAGGGCTAGTTTAGAGTGGAATAAGCGGCCAGGCAGGCAGGGGGAGGGAGGTTCCTTCTCTCACTCAGGTCAGCATCTGACATGGCGATGCGTCAAGGAGGCAGAGATCTGCGCGTGGACTTCCGCTTTGCTTTAGCTCTTTGCTTAAGAAATTCCCTCTTTCTTTCCAAGTCTTTCTTCCCGTGATCCTTATGACCTCTAGCAGGATTGTAAACTCTATCCACACCCAGTGGAACCCCTAACTTCAGAGTCAGATCATTGCTGCTTCAAAAATGAGATTCAGTCGGTCCAGAAGCCAGGGGAAGTCTGCATTGGAAAACAGCTTTGCCGTGCAGTTTTGGCCAACTGAAAAAATATATATATATGACCCTTGGGGCATGGACCTAAACTAAAAAAGATTCCCTTCTGCTCTCAATTTTTTAAGAAGTTTTGATCCCTATAAAACTGGAGCATACATCTCCCGTTATTTCCCATTCAAAACTGCCTGTTTGAGACATTATGTTACTTCCTCTCCTAGAGCCCCTTCATTTCACCAGGATTGAAGAAGAGCATCCCTGCTCCTAAGAGCAGTCTGTTTCCTTTCTGGATGACCTTGGCCCCATGAGAGGTCAGTGACAAGATGATAATAGTAAGGACATCATCATTTCTGGAGCGTTTCCTACGCGCCCAGCACCATGTGAAGACTGAGGGTGAGTCCTCTCAGTAAGTCCTCACACCAAACTATTTTTTATATAAATTTATTTATTTTAATTGAAAGCTAATTACTTTACAATATTGTAGTGGTTTTTGCCATACATTGACATGGACCCGCCACGGGTGTGCGTGTGTCCCCCATCCTGACCCCCCCTCCCTCCTCCCTCCCCATCCCATCCCTCTGGGTCATCCCAGTGCACCAGCCCCGAGCACCCTGTCTCATGCAGCGAACCTGAACTGGCGATCCGTTTCACATATGATATTATACATGTTTCAATGCCATTCTCCCAAATCATCCCACCCTCGCCTTCTCCCACAGAGTCCAAAAGACTGTTCTATACGTCTGTGTCTCTTTTGCTGTCTCGCATACAGGGTCATCGTTACCATCTTTCTAGATTCCGTATATGTGTGTTCGTATACTGTATTCCTCACACCAAACTATTATCACAACCAGTTTGCAGATGGGCCAACTCAGGCGCAAAAGAGATGAGCCACTTGCCCACACCACTGGTCAGAGAAAGAACCAGAGGTTGCTGCAGATGTGTGGACCCCAGGGCCTGGTCCTTGGCGCTGTGCCCCCCTTCTCACATTCCATCACTAAAATGTCAACAGCGGTCCCTCCACATCGAGAGGTGATGGGGGAAGTGTGTGTTCATCTCTTGGCTTACATGCACCTCTAAGTTATTCTGCAATAAACACGTGTTACTTTTGAGATGAAAGAAGTGAAAGTCGCTAAGTCGTGTCCGACTCTTTGCAACCCCATGGGCGGTAGCCCACCAGGCTCCTCTGTCCATGGGATTTCCCAGGCAAGAACACTGGAGTGGGTTGCCATTTCCTCTTCCAGGGGATCTTCCTGACCCAAGGATTGAACCCACGTCTCCTGCATTGCAGACAGATTTTTTTACCATCTGAGCCCCTACTCTAAGAAAATTAATACAGAATACTTTTATTTTTTTTTTAATTTTTTAATTTTTTTATTTTTTTATTTTTTAAATTTTAAAATCTTTAATTCTTACATGCGTTCCCAAACATGCACCCCCCTCCCATCTCCCTCCCCATAACATCTCTCTGGGTCATCCCCATGCACCAGCCCCAAGCATGCTGCATCCTGCGTCAGACATAGACTGGCGATTCAATTCTTACATGATAGTATACGTGTTAGACTGTCATTCTCCCAAATCATCCCACCCTCTCCCTCTCCCTCTGAGTCCAAAAGTCCGTTATACACATCTGTGTCTCTTTCCCTGTCTTGCATACAGGGTCGTCATTGCCATCTTCCTAAATTCCATATATATGTGTTAGTATACTGTATTGGTGTTTTTCTTTCTGGCTTACTTCACTCTGTATAATCGGCTCCAGTTTCATCCATCTCATCAGAACTGATTCAAATGAATTCAGAATACTTTTAAAAGAAAAGGAAAAGGGACATTGGACCCAGGCTCCCTCCAAGAGAGGAGGGCTGCGGGTAGGGAACCTTCTGGTGTGTTCTGGCCCGGAGTTACCTTGCCCTGAGCCCATGGCCTGCAGGGAGCCCCCCTCAGCCCCAGGGGACAAAGTCTCCTAATGAAGGTGACCCAAATAATCTTCTATCTAAAGCACACTACTTATTTTATGTCTCAAACCCACTCTGTGAGGCAGGAGTTGGCAAGTTATTTTTGATTCACTGACAGTGTTCTCCCAAGACATCAAAGTGTCTTGAGGGGACGGCTCCTCAGTGGGCTCTGCTCCCAGGAAGCCCTGCTCTAGCTGGTGACTTTGCTGCCTTTGCCTGGCTCCCCCACTGCTGTGTCTTACTAGCTTGGAGGGACCGGCACGGGGAGAAGGAGGGAGCGGGGGGGTCCCCCTAGGGCCAGGGGCGGTCGGTCAGAGTGAGCACTGGGTGGCCATGTCCCAGAGTCCCTGTGGCAGTTTGTCACGTCGCCAGGAAAGAGCATGGTGGCCTGCGGGCCCTCAAGCTTGCTAAGGACAAAACTGATACAGGTTTCCAAGATCGCACGACATCCCTTACGTGCGGAATCTAAAAAGAAATGATACAAATGAGCTCACAAAGCAGAAACAGACTCACAGACTTTGAGAATGAGCTAATGGTTGCTGGAGGCAAATAGTTAGGGAGCTTGGGAAGGTCATGTACACACTGCTATATTTAAAATGGATAACCAACAGGGACTACTGTATGGCACAGGGAACTCTGTTCAGCGTTATGTGGCAGCCTGGATGGGAGGAGAGTTTGGGAGAGAATGGGTACGTGTATGTGAGTGTGCCTGCTAAGTCATTTCAGACATGTCCGACTCTGTAGAACGCTGTGGACTGCAGCCTGCCAGGCTCCCCTGTCCGTGGGATTCTCCAGGCAAGAATAGTGGAGTGGGTTGTCATGCCTTCCTCCAGGGTATCTTATTGACCCAGGAATCGAACCTGCGTCTCTTATGTCTACCCGCGTTGGCATGTGGGTTCTTCACCATTAGCACCACCTGGGAAGTCCAGACATATGCATATATGTGGCTGAATTCCTTTGCTGTTCCCCTGAAACTGTCACAACATTGTTTGTCAATCAGCTACACTCCAACACAAAACAAAAACTTAAAAAAAAAACAAAACCCTAAGTTCTCCAGCTGTGGCGGGAACATCAAAGATCCAGAAAGAACAAATCCAGTGACCAGTGGGAAAGCTACCCCTGTCCCCAGCTGCCCTCCTGCCCCACCAAAGCAGTTGCCTCCTCGTCTCTGTTCTGGGTGGGAAGCTCGAAGCTGAGCTCCAGCAACCACATTTGCTGCAGGCCAAGTTCCAGGAAGACAGGTGCCATCTGGGCAGCATCCAGGAGTCACTGGTCCTAGCAGGGTTCTTTATGGCCCTTTAGTTCGTGGTTTTAGGGGTTAAGCATGGCCCTTGGTGCTCTCACAGATCACCCCGCCACAGATGGGGTTTTACTGAAGGTGCTAAAACAACACCATCAGGGCAGCAACATATGGGTCTTTGTGAGGTCTCATCCTCCTGCAGATCCGGGGGCCATCCAGCCAGCCCGCGATTTGCATACATCAGTTTAATATTCAGCGGAGGCAGATGGGGCCTCTCTGGATTGGCTTTGCCTAAAAAAAAAAAACCCAATAAAGGGAAAAGAGAAATGTTGAAAAAAGAGTTACACACTCAAAGACTTTCAAAAGAACTTGGAGATCATCTATTCCCATAATCTATACTCAGTGAAGACCTCAATGGGCCACATGAAATCTCTTCCCAGCTTCACAGACCCCATCCATATGACACAGCTCACGGCAACCACCATCCAGTTAGAGCTGGCATGCCAAACAAAACTTACTTGACGTCCCCAGTAAAATCGAAACCTATCATTTTATAGGTGAGAAAACCAGGCTTGGACAAGCGCGTTACACTGGCCAGAATTGTTCAGGGAGTCACACCAGGGGCAGTTAGACTCTCTGACCCCAGGGCTCTTTCTTCTACAGCAGAATCAGTGTTCTTAAATCAAAGAATCAAGGTGAATAGAAGAGAAAGATGGAGTAAAAGGTCACCCAATGGAAAGAACTTGGGCTTGGCCTGAATTGACCTGGGTTCAGATCTGACCTTGGGCAAGTGACTACACTCTTTCTGGCCCTCAGTTTTTCCACCTGCAAAATGGGAATAATAAGCCTACCTTTTGAACATCACGATAGGGGTATACCCATCACAATACCCTTGTTGTGATGTTCAAAAGAGACGCTGTCCAGCGCAGTGCAGGTAAACAGTATTAGTCACACTTTCCTCCTGCCAATATCAAGCTCCTAATGCCTGCCACTTCCCTCCACGCCTCCTTCCTGGCCAAGCCACCTCCTGTTCTCGTGATTGCCATCAGTGATGGATGAGGCTTTGGTTTCCATGGTTGCCCAGACCTGTTTATTGGACAGATGACTTTCATTGCCCGCAGGTCCCTGCTCGGAGTTGGCAAGGGCTGAGCCCACTGAAGCAGCGTTTCCAAGGCACCTGGGCTTGCTCTACTCCAGAAGGTGCCCCAGGGATGGTGTCAGATGCCCTTTGTCAATTCCTGGGGAAGGGTGATGACATTTTCAGGAAGCTCCACATGGATTCAGGGTCCAGTGAACTCCAAAGCCTGCTCTGGCTCTTCCAGAGCTCATGGGCTCCCCGGGGCAAGGCTGAGGTCTCATTCAGCTCTGCATCACCTGTGTCCACAGCTCCAGGCAAGTCAGAGGTGCTCGTGCTGAGCTGTTGCTGTTGACCCCAATTCTCCTCCCCTCCCTGGACCTACATCGTTTCCCTTGTGGCTTCGCAATGCTCTCTCAGTAGAGGCACAGTTCCCTGGGCTAGGATATGTGATTGCTTTGACAGTAAAGTGTGGTGTTATCTGTTGTGCTGCTATAACAAATTACCACCAAGCTTAGGAGCTTAAATCCACACATACTGATTACCTTTTGGTGTCTGACGAGCAGAAATCTCAGTGTGGCTTCACAGGTCCTCTGTTGTAGGACCACTCCCCGGGCCACAGGAAGGTGGCAGCTAGCTTGCAGTCATCTCCAGGCCTAACCAGGCCTTCAAACTCCTGGGTTGTGTTAGCAGAATTCAGTTCCTTGCAGACTGTTGGCCAGAGGCTCAAAATAAAAGCTTAGTCCAGCTAGGAATGTGCGTGAGTTAGTCGCTCAGTCATGTCCCACTCTTTGCAATCCCACGGACTGTGTAGCCCACCAGACTCCTCTGTCCAGGGAATTCTCCAGGCAAGAATACTGGAGTAGGTAGCCATTCCCTTCTCCAGGGGATTTTCCAGAAGCAAGGATTGAACCAGGTTCTCCTACACTGCTGACAGATTCTTTACCGTCTGAGTCACCAGGGAAACAGCATCACTGACCCGATGGACATGAATTTGAGCAAGCTCCAGGAGATAGTGAAGAGCAGGGAAGCTTGGCATGCTGCAGTCCGTGGGGTTACAAAGAGTCAGCTGTGACTTAGCGACGAACAACAAATCAGGAAAAAAAGAAAGGAAGTGACTGTTCCATTTTTGCCCCCTTGAGCCTGTGGACTCTTACCATAGGCACTGCTTCTGTAGAGCCCTCAGCCAGACGCCTGGCACGACTGAACGCAAGATGCAAGAGTCCTCACCCTGCCCCGCCCCGTGGGGGAAGTGCTCTCCTGTCCCAGCCCTTCACGTCTTCCTGGGTCAGAAACAAAACGGCCCAGTGAAGTACATTTGCTCCTTAGCCTTTGTACCCCTAAGCATCTTCTATCCAACTCCAGGGGAAGAAATCACTTTCCTCTCCCACTAAGAGCTGAAACTTAATGGTGCTCCGGTGAAAAGTGTGTTCTGAAGATTAGTCTTTGACCCAGGAATTCAGCTTGAAGTGTGTCTATTTGTTCATTAGTTAATTAGCTCATGAGTTTGTTTACTTAGTGACTGCCAAACTCTATGAGACATGGCTATGAGATGGAAAATTCTTTAGGTTCGAGCCGCTCAAACATCAAGGTGCCACACACCACAAGGGGATCTTGTTAAAATGCAGATTCTGAATCAAGGTCTGGAAAGAGGCCTAAGTCCTGCATTCCTAATAAGCTCCCAGGTGAGAGTAATTCAGCTGATACACACACGGACCACGCATGGATCTCTAAAGTCAGACACGCAGGGTTCAAATGCCAACACTGGATCTTGGCAGCTGTGTGACCTTGGGTAAGTTAATTAACATCTCTGAGCTCAGTGTCATCTTTTATTTCATGAGATTACATACATAACTTCTTCCTGAATGTTTGCGTAAGTTATTAGAAATTATTGCTCAGAGCCCTGGCATGTCATGGGCCTTCAACAGGTGGTAATGTCCGTTACTAGGACAATGGCCCCATTTCTGCAGGATCTGGAACACATCTTTCTGCCCAGTCCCAAGGGTCCCTCTTGTCCTGATATTCTAGTAGTCTATGAAAACAGAACAGGTCTGGAGTGGAGAAGACAGGGGCTGTCCACGGAGAGGGGCAGTGTCTATCCCCACTGTCAGTCTGTGGGTATCACCCCAGACCAGCTGGGAGTGTCTTCTTCTCAGAACTGATCCTGCCCACTGCCTTGGCTCTGGCCCGTCTCTCCCCTCTTCAAGAGCATCGACCACCGGGCAGCTCAAGATGTGTTTTCATCATGTCATGCGTTCACGCCGCAATCAGCGTGAATATTAGCACAATGCCCCGGCTTGGGGTCTTTTTGCACCCACCCCCAACCCCGCGCCCCCAGTCCCTGCCAATCTGAGTCTCTCTGTAAGGTCCCCGGAGCTAGTGGCAATATTGTAGGACCCAACCCTGGAAATAAAATTTTAGTTAAAAAACTGGAAATTAGATTAGATTTTATGACCTGAAGGAAAAAGGAAAGATGACATCAACCCAGGGCTCAGAAGGGAAAGACACGTACACATCAACAGACAAACCCACAATGAAAACACGATTTTGCGGCCTGATTCACTGACCCTGAGGAGCCGAGGAGCATCTGTCCAGCCTGGGGCCAAGAGGAGGTGGACTCTGCTCCAGAGACGTCCATGGGAATGGAGTTGGCTCTCTCAGTGGAGAGGCAGGGCGAGGCTTTGAGAAGGCACTGGCCTTCGATGCAGACCACCAAGGTGAAGGAATCAGTGAGATCCTGCACATCACCCACTGCAGGGCAAGACCTGGTGACCAGAATGAGAAACACAAAATTCACAGGAAGAAATATATTTCACGTCATGGTCCTATGCATGCTTATGTACATACAAATAGATTTCACAACACATGGCGTGTAAACAAAATATCCTCCTCCTTGCCTGTGTTAATAACTGCAAATAGCTAGAGCAATTCCAATATCCTAGAATCTGAACACTTTTTAAACATTAACTGATCCTTATGAAGTGACTGTTATTATTACACCTATTTTATACATTTTTATAGATGGAGAAAATGAGGTTCAGATCCCTTACATGATTTGCTCACAATCCCAGAGCCAGAAAATGGCAGAGCCAGGGATCAAATTCAGCCAGATCCATTACGCTACTGTATTTGGTAATTCTTGTTCAATTCTGTTCCGATTGGAGACCTGCTACACCAATGTTATGATCACTAAAGGAGCTCATTCGACATTTTGAAAAATGTACTTCTATTATGTCCACGTGGATACACCCTTCCCACAATACTAGGCGTGACTCTGACTGGGGTAGAATTTTCACTTCATCTACCACTGCTAATCTGACTACTCAGTACCCTGCTGAGCCTCATTTTCTTCATCTATAAAAATGTATAAAACAGGTATAATAATAGCAGTCATTTCATAAAGGGTAAGTTACACACTTTATTGGTAATCCCCAGGAAATACCTTTACAGTTGACTGAGAGGCAGGTGCATTTCAGAAAGTCTTCTTCAGTGATGATAAAGATGAAAGCAGTTGTAAGACACCCATGTGTACCAGACTGGGGCCAGGCGTTTCCATTCATCAAATCATGGTGATCTGTGAGCAAGGTAGCAACATCGCCTTATTAGCACTTGGGCTCATAAGGTAAAGGATTTGCACTCAAAGCAGGAGACCAGGTTCAGTCCCTGGGTCGGGAAGATCCCCTGGAGAAGGGAACAGTTACCCACTCCGGTATTCTCGCCTGGAGAATCCCATGGACTGGCAGGCTACAGCCCATGGGGCCACAAAGCCCATCGGGTCCCAAAAAGTCAGACGCAACTTAGTGGCTTCCACTTCTGTCACCACTGAGTCCGTGCAACCCAGTGAACTCTAGCCCGCCAGGCTCCTCCGCCCATGGGCGTCTCCAGGCAGGAGTACCGGAGTGGGAAGCCGTCCCCTCCTCCAGGGGATCTTCCCGACCCAGGGGTCGAAGCCGGGTCTCCTGCATCGCAGGCAGATTCTTCACCGCGGAGCCATCAGAGAAGGCCAGAGACTGGTGGGTGCCAGCCCGAACCCCTTCTCCGCTCTGCACCGTGACCGCACTGGAGGTGGGCACGTGCTTTATTTCTCAGCCTCCCTTGTCATCAGGCCTGGGGGACTGCGTCCTCACCCCCAGCCGTGCTGTGTCCGAGTCTGGGCTTGAGACCTCAGCTGTGCCCCTTCCGTACTCTCTTCCTTCCCCAGGAGTTGGTACCTGAACTTGATGGTGAGACAGTGTCGACCAAAAAATGAGGAAACTGTCCTAGAAGCTGGGGGAGTGAGGGCCCCTGATCTGGGCCGGGTCAGACGGGGTGGCTCACTGACCGAGGCCACCAAAATGGAGACTGGAGCGATGCTGCTACAAGCCAAGGGGTGCCTGGAGCCGCGAGAAGCTGCAAGAGGTGAGGAAAGATTTTCCCTAAAGTTTCTAAAGGGAAAGCGGTCCTGCCAACACCTCGATTTTAGATGTCTGCCCTTAAGAACTGGGAGAGAATACATTCAGTTGTTTTAAATACATTGGGAAACTAATTATAAACTCCTCCATCCTTGAAGTCTCAGATTTCCCCTGCTTAACAGATACACCTCGTCCTTGTTTCAGGAGGGTCCTCTCATCCTGGGGGTTTTCCCTGCTGACTCAGACAGTAAAGAATACTCCTGCCATGCGGGAGACACATTGTTCGATCCCTGGGTCAGAAACATCCCCTGGAGAAGAAAATGGCAACCCACTCCAGGATTCTTTCCTGGAGGATTCCATGGACAAAGGAGCCTGGCAAGCTGCAGTCGATGGGGTTGCAAAGAGTTGGACACGACTGAGCAAATAGTGCTTTCATGCTTTCTCATCCTGGGAGCCAGTAGGTAAGTATTATCTCTCTGTCATTTAGAAAGACCTGGCCCTGAGTCTTAGCTTTACCACTTCTTTTTTTTGAAGTGGAAATCTTTAATCCTCCCCATTTGTCTTATATTAAATAGAAAGAACAATAAATGATTTAAATATTAACCATGCTGTCATAATAAACTTAAAAGACTATAGAGAATATGTATCACATCCAGCCATCCTTTTTACATTTACAAAACTGATCACAAATTAGATCCTTAAAGAAAACAAATTCCAAAAAAATCGAGGTAATAAAAACCACATTATTTGAACACAAAGTGCTAAAACTAAAATTTAAACAATTTAAAGGAAAGAATACAAATAGTAATAACTAAAAAAAAAAAAAAACTTTCCTAAATAACTACATACTGTCCTTGACTTACAATGGTTGGACTTAAACGGTTGTTTGACTGTACACCACTCCTTGATAGGGTGATTTTGGACTAGTTCAATTACATGAATGAACAAAAAGGCAAAACTAAAGGGTGGTGATTAAAGTCAGAAGAGTAATTCCCTGAGACAGATACTAACTAGGAAGGGCCAAAGGAACCTCTGGGGGTACTGGGAATATTCTGTGTCTCAGTTTGGGTGATGGTCATAGAGAGTACACGTAAGCAAACACTCCCTACCGTATCCGCCTGACATTGGTCTGGTAAGAACACTTTACCACATATGTTATATATGTTGCACCTTAATTCCAAATTTATTTTAAATAGATAAATATAGCAGCGAAGGTGAAATGGAGACCTGTGTGGTTAGGTCAGCACAGTTCTTAGCACAGAGTAAGAATTCAATATGTGCTCATTTCATTATTATCCAGTGGTTTTCAGGAAACTAAGGGTGTGCTTCAGGAAGAAGTCCCTTCCTTGCCTCTTTGAGTGTCTCTGGTGGCCTCAGCTAATCTCAGGAACCCTGATACTTCTTTGTAACCCATTTGGAAAGATTGTTCCTGAAACCCAGCTCATGAATGGGCCTGGGAAGTTCCTGGCAAGACCGCAAGACAAAGCTGATTGGCTCTAAGTCCTAATCTCTTACCCCTGAGATTGCAGTGACAAAGATCTATAACATTTTCCTAGGCAATGGGCTTGAATTATCTCAGGGGTAATGGAAAGGTATTTTTCATCTTTAGGGTATTAATGAATATAAATGGGATTCACAGCTCATTTCTCTGCTTTTTCTTCCCTCTGGGAAGGGAGAGCATAGGAGGAAAACTTCCAGGGGCAGGAGGGGAGAGGAACCCCTGCGTCCAACCCTCCCATTCAGGATACCTCCAAGTACAGAAAAGATTTCAGCACCCCAGTGGCTTCCTGTTTGCCCAATTGGTCATAAACTTCTCCAAGTAGAAAGTAATTGAATTATCACATGTTGCAAGATATTTTAGCTACAAGAAGTTGCCAACCAACAAGTTTCTCCAAGTGAACCAGGACCAAGTGAACTCAATGGTTAGAAATATTTTTTCTAAGATAGAATACTTCTCTTTGTACTTGCGCCTTTCTTCTGGGTATTAGAGAAGGTGCTGTCTTGGTCCAAATTAATCCACATCTCTCGGAAATAATTCTGCCGCACTCCCACCTCTCGTGCACTGTTTACGATGGATTGATTTCAGGACCCTGAAAGTCCTCTCTGTTCTCTGGTTATATCCATGCCACCTGCTATGCCTGGAATATAACTCTCTTTTCTTTTTGACCTGGAGAGTTGAGAGACTTCCCTGGTGGCTCAGAAGGTAAAGCATCTGCCTACTATGTGAGAGACCCGGGTTTGATCCCTGGGTCGGGAAGATCCCCTGGAGAAGAAAATGGCAAGCCACTCCAGTAATCTTGCTTGGAAAATCTCATGAACGGGGGAGCCTAGTATGCTATAGTCCATAGGGTCACAAAGAGTTGGACGCAACTGAGCAACTTCACTTTCAAAAAAGAAGGGGAGGGCATCAGGAGGGATCCTAGTGGCAATAAAGTGCTCTGATCTGAGTGTATCAGTATCAGTATGTTCAGTTCAGTTGCTCAGCCATGTCTGACTCTTTGAGACCCCATGAATTGCAGTACGCCAGGCCTCCCTGTCCATCACCAACTCCCAGAGTTCACTCAAACTCACGTCCATCGAATCGGTGATGCCATCCAGCCATCTCATCCTCGGTCGTCCCCTTCTCCTCCTGCCCCCAATCCCTCCCAGCATCAGAGTCTTTTCCAATAAGAGTCAACTCTGATTGGAAATTCTTATTTCCAATCAGAGTCAACTCTTCGCATGAGGTGGCCAAAGTATTGGAGTTTCAACTTTAGCATCAGTCCTTCCAATGAATACCCAGGACTGATCTCCGTTAGAATGGACTGGTTGGATCTCCTTGTAGTCCATGGGGCTTTCAAGAGTCTTCTCCAACACCATACTTCAAAAGCATCAATTCTTCGGTGCTCAGCTTTCTTCACAGTCCAACTCTCGCATCCATACATGACCACAGGAAAAACCATAGCCTTGACTATGTAGCCTTTGTTGGCAAAGTAATGTCTCCGCTTTTCAATATGCTATCTAGGTTGGTCATAACTTTTCTTCCAAGGAGTAAGCATCTTTTAATTTCATGGCTGCAGTCACCATCTGCAGTGATTTTGGAGCCCCAAAACAACAGAGTCTGACACTGTTTCCCCATCTATTTCCCATGAAGTGATGGGACCAGATGCCATGATCTTCGTTTTCTGAATGTTGAGCTTTAGGCCAACTTTTTCGCTCTCCTCTTTCACTTTCATCAAGAGGCTTTTTAGTTCCTCTTCACTTTCTGCCATAAGGGTGGTATCATCTGCATATCTGAGGTTATTGAGATTTCTCCCAGCAATCTTGATTCCAGCTTGTGCTTCTTCCAGCCCAGCGTTTCTCATGATGTACTCTGCATAGAAGTTAAATAAGCAGGGTGACAATATACAGCCTTGACGTACTCCTTTTCCTATTTGGAACCAGTCTGTTGTTCCATGTCCAGTTCTAACTGTTGCTTCCTGACCTGCATACAGATTTCTCAAGAGGCAGGTTAGGTGGTCTGGTATTCCCATCTCTTTCAGAATTTTCCACAGTGTCTTGTGATCCACACAATCAAAGGCTTTGGCATAGTCAATAAAGCAGAAACAGATGTTTTTTCTGGAAATCTCTTGCTTTTCCCATGATCCAGCGGATGTTGGCAATTTGATCTCTGGTTCCTCTGCCTTTTCTAAAACCAGCTTGAACATCTGGAAGTTCCTGGTTCATATATTGCTGAAGCCGGCTTGGAGAATTTTGAGCATTACTTTACTAGAGTGTGAGATGAGTGCAATTGTGTGGTAGTCTGAGCATTCTTTGGCATTGCCTTTCTTTGGGATTGGAATGAAACTGACCTTTTCCAGTCCTGTGGCCACTGCTGAGTTTTCCAAATTTGCTGGCATATTGAGTGCAGCACTTTCACAGCATCATCTTCCAGGATTTGAAATAGCTCAGCTGGGATTCCATCCCCTCCACCAGCTTTGTTCGTAGTGTGTTAATTGTGATCACTGACTAACATAGCACAGGAGGTGCCACTGGGGGACAGTGGGTAAAGGGTCCACAGGAGCTCTGTATTATTTCTTATTAATTTCATGTGAATCTCCATCTCAAAATAAAACATTTGATTTTTAAACTCTCCTTGGGTAGTTTAATATGCAGTCAGTGTTCAGAATGATCACCCCAGCCCAATATCACCCACGAGAAATTTCTGTGATGCTGGAACTGTTCCATCTGCATTTATAATATGGTAGCTGCTACCCTTAATAGCTGCATGTAGCCATTAAGCTGTTGAAAGGTGACTAGTGTGACTGAGGAACTAAATGTTTAACGTTGATTAATTTAAATTTAAATAGCCGCATGTGGCTTCATTCCTTTGCTAGGGCTCCCTTAACAAAGTACCACAAACTGGGCTGCTTAAACAACAGAAATTTATTGTCTCACAGCTCTGGACTAGAAGTCCAAGATCAAGGTCTCAGCAGGATTGCTTCCTACAGAGGGCTGTCAAAGAAGATCTGGACTTGATAATACATTTTGAAAAGAGCAAGCCAATTCCTCTAAAGCAGAGGGTTAGGAAAGATGAGTAGAGATGAAACTGGAAAGGTAGGTTGGCGCTAACTCATTGGTCATTTAAGAAGCTACTAGAAAGAGGCCTCATGCCCACAGTGCCCTTGACCTGTCCTAGACCTAGCTCCCAGTGATATTGAGCATCAAGGTCACCAACAGCATCTTCATCACCCTTACAATTACGACATCAGTATTGCTATCATGACCATCACGAACGTCACCACCGCTATCACCATCATCGCCGTCACCATCATCGATGTCACCCCCATTCTTATCATCACCATCACCATCGCCATCATCGCCATAACCATCCACACAGGCCCCTTCTGAGGAACTCTGACACTGTGGACTACGGCTAAAAGAAGGGCACTCGGCCTCAGGGCCAAACACATAAATCTGAATTCCAGTTTTCTCACTAACTGCCCATGTATCTTTATGCAGCTTCCAGAAGTCACTTAATCTCTGTAAGTCCAGTTTCCTCATCTGGGTAATGTGTGAAGCTCAAATTAGAAAACTCAATGATTAAAAAAAAAGACCCTGTCAATACTAAGCATGAGGATATTCTACTCTCATTAATATGATTCTGAGTCTTCTCTGACCTACCTATAACCTGATTTCCCAGGAAGATTTCCCTAAAGTCAGACCTTGACTCCTGTGACACAGTTGCAATCTCAGCATCTCATTGCCCAAGAGTGCTGGGGGAAATGTAGGACTGAGTCTTCCCAAGCTCTGTGATTTCAGGTGAGTTACCTTCCCCCGCTGAATGTGTTTCCTCGTATATCATAATGCTGCTGTGATTACTCGATAAGGTCATGGATGGTAAGTGCTTGGCATATTGAAGGTACCTCGTGGGTGCCCATGTTGTGTCCCTTTAATACTCCTTTAAGGCAGCATTAACATAGGGCTTCCCTGGTAGCTCAGCTGGTAAAGAATCCGGTTCGATTCCTGGGTCTGAAGGTCCCCTGGAGAAGGGATAGGCTACCCACTCCAGTATTCTTGGGCTTCCCTAATAGCTCAGATGATAAAGAATCTGCCCACAGTGCAGGAGACCTCGGTTTGATCCCTGAGTTGGGGAGATCCCCTGGAGGAGAGCATGGCAACAACCCATGCCAGTATTCTTGCCTAGAGAATCCCCTTGGACGGAGGAGCCTGGAGGGCTATAGTCCATGGGGTTGCAAAGAATCAGACACAACTGAGCGACTAGGCAAAACATGGGACACCCAATATATCGGAAAAGCAACGCCCTGAAAAAGAAAACAGATTCATGTTGGCTCACTCACAGAGGCCCTGGATAAACTTGGATGAAGATTCAGGTCTCCTGACTTCAGGGGCCTCTGGGTTAGATCATAGCAGTCCAAGAAGACAATTACCCCCTCTTCTCTCATTTCCAGTGTATGAATGAGTAAGAAACCCTGGAAAAAGTTACTGGTGCAGACAGGTCTTAGGAGACAGAAAGGCTGCCAACAGCAGAGACACAGGGAAGGGAAACCAGTGTAATCTACCCCGATGCACGTGTGAAAGCGTCAGTTTGCCTGTGCTTCCTTCAGTTACAGACAGACCTTTCCTTCCTGACCAGAGCCACTTCAATAACCAGCCTAATGTCCTGTGCAAGGAATATGTGCCCTGCAACCATGAGCTATTATGGATTTCCCCACAAAGGCCAATTTGAGGACGCCAGACAGCGTGCATAGAAAAGTTAAAATGAGATGCTAGCTGAAGTGTCAGATACCAAGGGAGCACGTTTCCATCCGCTGGTAGGTAAATGCGAGGCTGGGGATGGATTGCTGGCTGTCCTCTCAGGCAGAGAGGCAGGCTTCCAGCCTGTCATGTAAACTGTGTCCTGGGAGGGCACAGCAGGGGACGGCGCAGGGAGCAGAGAAAAACACCAGTCTGGAAATAAGGAGACCTGGATTCGAGTCCCAGATCTGCCAGCACTTACCCACACCCTTTAAATCAATCCAGTCCCTCAGGCTGGATCCCTGATCAGGGAGCTAAGAGCCCTCACAGCATGGAGCAAATAAGCCCACGAGCTAAGCCCATGCGCCACAACTAGAGAGTTCTGCGCGCTGCAACTAGGACTCAATGCAGCCAAACAAATAAATGGTTAACCTCCTGGGACTTCCCTGGTTATCCAGTGGTTAAGACTTCGCCTTCCAATGCAGAGGATGCGGGTTCAATCCCTGGTTGGGGAGCTAAGATCTCACATGCAATATTGTAAAAAATTCAATAAAGACTTCAAAAATGGTCCACATAAAAAAAATTTTTTTAATAAATAAATAAATCCAGTCCCCAGTGCATCATGCAAAGAGCAAAGGAAGATATGCAGGATAAGAAGAACGATCATAATCACTGCTACACATTTGTAGTAATTGTTTTTATTCAATTTTAAGCTCCTACTATGTGCCACGCACTGTTCTTGGTACGGACATGGTTCCAGCCCCCTCAGTATGTACAGCCTGACAGAAGAGACTGGGATTAAACTGATAATTACATCTCCTATAAAATCTATGTTTATTTCATTTCATATTGAATGGTGGTCACCAGAGGCTGGAAGGCAAGAGAAATAGGAGGAGGTTGATAAAAGGATACAGATGTTTATTTATAAGAAAACTAAGGTCTGAAGATCTAAGGCATAGTCTGGTAACTAGTTGATATTGTATAATTGAAATTTCATGAGTAGAGCTTAAATATTCTCTCTCTCACACACACCACAAAAAGGTAAATGTATCAGATGATGGATGTGCTAATTAACACAACTGTGGGAATCTCTTCACTATGTATATCAAGTCTTCAGGTTGTATACTTTGAAGATGTTATAATTTTATTTGTCACTTATATCTCCATAAAATTGAAAAAAAAGAGTTAACTGGGAAAAAAGAATAGTGGGAGTGCACAGAGAAAAATGAGATGAGAATTTTCAAGTAAAGGGAATATCAAACTCTATATTGAGCTCTTTATTTGCATAATCACATTTTATTCTTACAACAATCCTTCGAAGTTGGTTTTGTGATCATCCCCAAGTTATGAATGAAGAGCTGGGTCAAAGATGGATAGGCCAGTCTGTCCTAGACCACACACGTGATCTGCATAGGTGGTGGACATGAGAAAATGGGATTTGAACCCAGGGATGCTGGACTCCAAAGCCTTAAGTTCTTGCTTCCATAAAGCCCACCTCACCAGGGGGTCAACTCTTCCTCCAAAGTTGTTTGGCCCATGTTTCTTGAAAAAAAAAACCCTCTCAACAGATGTGAAGAAGCACTGACCAGTTTCCCTAACCAGACAATTCAGTGAGATTTCATCTCCTACTTCTTGATAGATAGCCCTTTGGTTCCTCCCACTGAGAAACACTGAGAAAACATCAGAGTGTGAGGATTTGAGAGGATGGCCAAGCTTTGGAGGAGAGAAAGCAGGAAAGAGAGAAGATGAAGGAGAGAAAGAAGCAGAGACCCCCAAAAGGCCAAGGAGAAATAAAAGTGGTCCAGGGAGGCCTACTGAGTCTGAGAGGTGAACAGAGCAGAGAAGACAGAAGAGCCTGGGAGAGGCTGTCAGAGTGCCTCCATGGAACAGAGGTGTAGAGGAGAGGGTGGTGAAGTCCAGAGAGTTTCACTGACATACACACACTACCATGTGCAAAAAGATGGTGCTTCAGTCGGTAAAGAAACTGCCTGCAATGCAAGAGACCCAGGTTCAATCCCTGAGTTGGGAAGATCGCCTGGAGAAGAAAATGGCAACCCACTCCAGTATTCTTGCCTGGGAAATCCCATGGACGGAGGAGCCTGTTCGAGTATAGTCCATGGGATCGCAGAGTTGAACATGACTTATCAACTAAACCACCACCACAGTGGGAAGCTGCTCTATAACTCAGGGAGCTCAGTAAAGTGCTCTACGGAGACCTAGAGGTGTGGGATGGGGAGTGGGGATGGAAGGGACGCTCAAGAGGGAAGGGATGTATATATACTTATGGCTGACTCATGGTGGTGTGTAGCAGAAACCAACACAACACTGGAAAGCAATTATCCTCCAATTAAAAAAAAAAAAAAAAAGACCTACCTTCCTGGATTATCTTGGAGATGAAATTCTCCAGATGTAAGGGTGCCTGGTGCATAGTAAGTGCCCATAAGCAGCATCAGTGATGATGAGGGTGGTGGTGGTGATCAGTCAGGTGCTCAATCTGAGAATGGTTGACTCTGTGGCCCCCTCCTGAGACACCTGCATGTTAGGCCTCATCTGTATTTATGGAATGAAAGCTTATTGACCCTGATGAAGTCAGTCAAGTTGTTGGGGAGCTACCGCCTGCAATGCAGGAGAACTGGGTTCAGTCTCTGGATTGGGAAGATCCCCTGGAGAAGAGAATGGCAACTGACTCCAGTATTCTTGCCTGGAGAATTCCATGGACAGAGGAGCCTGGAGGGTTACAGTCCATGGGGTTGCAGAGTCAGACACTACTTAATGACTGAACTACCACCACCACTTGCCCATTTTGGAATCACAGTATGCAGACTGCCACTTGAGAATGGATATGGTAATACAGATAAATATGAGCGACTTCCCTTTCACTTTTCACTTTCATGATTGGAGAAGGAAATGGCAACCCACTCCAGTGTTCTTGCCTGGAGAATCCCAGGGACGGGGGAGCCTGATGGGCTACAGTCTATGGGGTTGCACAGAGTCGGACACGACTGAAGCGACTTAGCAGCAGCAGCAGCAGCAGCAAACCTTGTAACTAGCATGTAGAGCAGAGCGATTAAGATGCATCTCACACGTTGTGGTAGATGATATTAAAAGCTCCAGTTGTCACCATTCCCTATAGCTGCACGTAGGGACATGACCTTGTTGCCCCTCATAATGTAGAGGTGGAGTCTGTGTTCCACCCCTTAAATCTGAACCCAGCCATGTGAATTTCTTAGGATAAGGTCCGAGTATCAGTGTGCCCTTTCTGAACTGAGGCCCCAAGAAGACATGTGCATTCCCACTCACTCTCGGACCTCTGCCATTCTTACGAGAACGTGCTCTGGCAGTTCTGTTGGTTCCACAAGAAGGATGAGAGGCCCTGCAAGCAGAGCTGCTGCAGTGAAGCAGAGGCAGCTCAGCCCAGGTAAGGCAGAGACCTCAACCAGCCACAGGTGCAGGAGACAGCCCAGCCAGTGCCTGCCACGCCTCGCCAAGATCAGCCAAACCTCAACCACCCCAGCACAGTAGCATAAAGTCTTATTTGCCACCAAAGTTTTATAGCTGCCTGCTGTATGGCATCATTATCGCAGCAATAAATAACAAGACACACACTGATATCGATCCATTAGCCATGGCTGTCTGGAGTTTTATGCTAAGAAAGATTCATATCCAGGCTAAGCAGAGACGAGTATCATAATGGATTGGTGATATATACCATGGGCAGAGAGACAGGGCAAGACAACACGAAGAAAATGTACTTTCCATCTCTGAATAGCATTTAGCAAAGCAGATATTTTGGTTGGAGATGACTTTGCCCTTCTACAGGCCCAACCTCTCAAAAAGAATTACAATAAAAATAAAAATTTAAAGGATCTGTTGACTCTTTTGTAAACACCCTTATCTGCCATCAATTTTGTGATGGAGCAATCACACTCTGCATATCACTGGTAACTAACTCCAGCGCCTATTGATCACTTTGTCCATATTTTTATTCATTATTTTCTCTCTGCCTCCCTCCCTCTCACTCTGTCCTTCTTTCTCTTCAACTACAACTCATGCAGGGGGAAGTGGCCAAGATTGCTCACGGTTCTGTAATCATACTCTCTTACAACTGAAAGGACAAAAGGCACATGAAGCCTGATCACTGACTTATTGACTTCCCATCTCTGAAACTCTTACAGGGAGCAGAAAGGACAGACCAAGCTTGTGTGGCTCCAGAGGGTTAAACCAAGAAGTCAGGGTTATAGGACAACAGGTTCTGCTCGACATAGGGAAAGAGCTTCCCGACCACCAGTGACTTAAAATTGGATTAGGAATCCTTGTGAGAGCTCAAGGGCATGCCTGATCACTTGAGGAATTCAAGGAAAGCCTAGGTGTTCATCTCTCTGGGTTATTGTAAAGCAGATCTCTTTACTGGGCAGTAGCTAATATTAGGTCCATTGATTCCTTCATTGAAAACATGTTTCTCAAGCAAAACACTCAACACTGGAGTGCCAGCTGTGGATTAGACATCGCACTTCATACTATGGTAACTAAGAATTCTTTGATCAGTAGCTTCTGAATCTCTTTGGGAAATTAAGGGCCATGGGTATAAATCATTCCTATTCCATTCACATGTTTCAACCAAACTGAACATGCAGTTTCAGACAGTGAAAAAAAAGCAAAAGAGACCTATCTGTTTCAAAAGATATCTACTTGAAGACAGGCGGGAAAAGGAGAAGAAAAGTCAAGAGAGAAACAACCCCTCTCCCGTCCTCAAGGCAGAATGCAGGGGAAGGTGGCGTATTTCACGATTATTACAGTTGATGTTGAATATGATGGTAATCTGCACTCTCAGATTATTATTGCTTCTGTGGAACCCATGCTGGTTTGTCTGGCTTATTCTTCTGTGGGAAGATGCAGAGTGGAATTGGGTCTCTAGTCTGCAGCGAAACCAGGCATCATAGAAACTCTATATTCTGGGGCTTAGCTCCCTGGAGGTGTCCCCTCACCACCGCCTTTGTGGCAGCTATGTCCATCAGGAGAAGACAAGCTTCTTCTAAACAAGGTCTCAAGGCTCTTAAAAGTCAAAAAAAAGAAAGAAAGAAAGAAGTGCCATCTCTCATGGATGGTTCCTTTTACTTTGGAAAAGACGATGTTGTTATTAGTAGAAATCCAAACATTATTCAATCTATAATTTGCTGATCAGCATGAAGTTGTCTCATTCAACAGACATTCAAAGCCAAAAAAACACATGCAAAAACCTGAACCCCATACATGGTTAGTATAACTGCTCCTCCCTGGCACTCCATGGGAAAAAAATGATGACTGTCCAATTTAAACCTCCCACCCAGGCTGCTCTTTGAGAAACAGAGCCATGTCTCCAGCTGACTGCTCCAGATTTCCGCTGGGATATCTCAGCACTACAACATGTCCAAAATCCAGCATATTACCCTCATCAAAAAGTATTGATTCTTCTCGGTGTTTCTTATTCAATGGGGCGTCTCACCAAAAAAATAATAATGATTAAGTACTAATGCCAGAAACTATTCCAAGCCTCAACCTGGGTCAATTTTTTGAATCCATACACCCAGAGACAGGTACCAATCGTGGTTCCATTTTTCACATAAAATAAACAAGTGCCTTTCCCAGGACCACTCAGTGGTACAGCTGTCTCCAGAACCTATCCACCTAACTGCTGAGTCCCACTGCCACCTTCTGCCGTCCTCCTTATAAACTGGAAACCTAGGCGATACCTTGACATCTAGCCCACAGAGCACCCCCCACATCCAGCCGCACCCAAGACTTGGTGATTCGGCATCACCTCCTTGAATCCATCCTTTTCTCAACATCTTCACCACCACCACGTGAGTCTAAGTTCTCATCATGTCTCACGTGATAAAACCTTCAAACAGACCTCACAACATCCGCAACTGCTCCCCAGCTCGTGGTCCAGGCTACAGTCAGAGTGGTCGCCTCTGAATGCCCATATGATCACCTCCACACTCCCCTGCCTAAACCTCGCCAGCGGCTTCCACTGGGCACTCCCCGGACTCTTCACCATTCACCTCCCCGGTCTGGCTTTCACCGCTCCACGCTCCAGATGTGCTGAAGCCCGTTCAAGCCTGTGAGCAGGCTCAGGGCTTCTGTGTTCGGATCCTTGGCACACACTCTTCTCATTCCCTAAAATGCTTTTCCCTGCCCCCGACCTTCTCCCGCCATCCGTGGCTACTCACCCTTCAAAGTTCAGTGTCAGGGAGACTTCTTTTTTAAATTTATTAATCTTTAATTGGAGGATAACTGCTTTACAATATTGTGTTGATTTCTGCCACACCTCAACATGAATCAGTCATAGGTATACATATATTCCCCGTGTTGAACCCCCTCCCACCTCGCCCCCCGCCCCACCCCACCTCACACCTCGCCCCCCCCCGCCCCACCCCCCCAGGGAGCCACAGAGCAGTGCGCTGGAGCTGCCTGGGTCATGCAGCAAATTCCCACCGGCCATCCGCCTTACATGCGGAAACGCATACCTTTCAGTGCTGCACTCTCTCAGCTCGCCCCACTCACTCCTTCCCCTCCCCCGTGTCCACAAGTCTGTCCCCTGTGTCTGTGTGTCCATCGCTGCCCTGAAGATGGGCTCATCAGTACCATCTTTCCAGATTCCATACATATGTGTTAATATCAAATATTTTTGTTTTCCTCTTTCTGATTTATTTCACTCTGTATAATAGGCTCTAGATTCATCCACCTTATTAGAACTGACTCAAATGCACTCCTTTTTATGGTTGAGTAGTTTTCCAACAAAGGTCCATATAGTCAAGGCTATGGTTTTTCCAGTGATCATGTATGGATGTGAGAGTTGGACTGTGAAGAAGGCTGAGTGCCGAAGAATTAATGCTTTTGAACTGTGGTGTTGGAGAAGACTCTTGAGAGTCCCTTGGACTGCAAGGAGATCCAACCAGTCCATTCTGAAGGAGATCAGCCCTGGGATTACTTTGGAAGGAATGATGCTAAGGCTGAAACTCCAGTCACCTCATGCAAAGAGTTGACTCATTGGAAAAGACTTGATGCTGGGAGGGACTGGGGGCAGGAGGAGAAGGGGACGACAGAGGATGAGATGTCTGGATGGCATCATGGACTCGATGGACGTGAGTCTGAGTGAACTCTGGGAATTGGTGATGGACAGGGAGGCCTGGTGTGCTGTGATTCGTGGGGTCACAAAGAGTCGGACACAACTGAGCGACTGAGCTGAGGATTCCACCTGGCTTCCCTGGTGGCACAGTCTGTGAAGAACCCACCTGCAATGCAGGAGACTTGAGTTCCATCACTGGTTGAGGGAGATCCCCTGGAGAAGGAAATAGTGACCCACTCCAGTATTCTTGCCTGTGAAATCCCATGGAGAGAGGAGCCCCGAGGGCTACAGTGCATGGGGTCACAAAGAGTTGAAGACGACTTGGAGACTTAAACCCCCCACCAAAAACGAAAACCAATCAATATTCCATCGTACCACAACCCAGCGAGACTTCGTGAAGGAAGCTTTGTTGGTCCCCCCAGGTCAGAGCTGACCCTGTTTTGCACGAGCTCTCAGACCCCCCGCACTTTGCCGTTCTCCAGTTTCCCATTGCGCGTTCGTGCCTTTATTCGATTTATGTCTGTCTACCCATGAGACTGAAGCTCCGAGGTAGAGACCATGTCCATTTTACTAACCAATTGGTCCCAGTTCCTGGCGCAACCTCTGACAAGCAGGAAGCACTCCATCAGTGTTTGGGTAAAGGGCAAACCAGCAAATGCACGCCTGGTTTCCTACAAGAAGGAAAGATCACGTTCCAAGGGGAAATTCCCCGTACACAACATAACAGCTGGTTTACCTTCCCATGTTCTTGAAGAGTTGGCTTATCAAGAAGAAAACGATGTGAGTCCTGCCCCTGCCCCCCAAGGCGCTGACAACACCCAGGAAAGGCAGACCGCCGGACGGTTATGGGCCAGAGTACTCACCGTCCACTGGAGTCTCGCAACACGTGCCAGAGGAGCGCGGCGCAGAAGCACTTGAATGCTGCCAGAGAAGCAAGGGGGGGCTTCGAGGAGCTGGCAGCACAGCAGCCACGTCTTAGAGATGGTGAAGCTGTGGTCCACGTGCTCGGTGGGGAAAGCAGGTGGGGAAGGCAGCCCTGGCAGAGGGGATAGGACCCAGGGAGGCATTGGGGAGTCAAAAGCTCCAAAGAACGGGGGTGGGACACGCCCCGGATGGAGGGTAGATACGAATCAGAAAGGCTGCTAATATCCCGTTGGCTGGATAGCTTACAATTCCGTGACTTTAACAGCATCTTTAGAAGAGCCCAATTACTAATAGAGTTGCTGCCCCAAGAAAGCATGTCACCCAGGGTCTGAGAAGATAGTTAGCAAGAAAATCTATACAACCCTGGCCGAGTCGCATGCAGAATATAGCATCTCGTCTGGGGGCACCTCATTACCAGGCCAAAGCAGACAAATTGGAGAGAGTTCAAAAGTGAACAAGAAAAAAATGATTAGGGGAATGGAGAAATTGATCTCAGCTGAAAGATTAAAGGAAATAAATGTGTGCGTGTGTGCGCGTGTGTGTGTGTGTGTGTGTGTGTGTGTGTGTGTATAGAAACGGGAGCTGGGAGGGGCCAGGCAGTAGCCTGCTGCGTGCATGCAGAGGAGGAGGAGCAGGTGGAGGAGGACCACAGCTGGAGGAGGGAGTCTGAGACAGAGTCAGGAGGGCGGCCTGGACCCCTCCCCTCCCCCTTAGGGGCGGGGCTGGGGGCGGGGCACAAGCGCCTGTAACAGAAGAGCCCTCCATCACCACCCCCAGGACCTGCCTGGGGATTTGCCCCCAAACTGAGGGGCCTGGTGAGGGTTCTCTAAGGACTCCTCCATCCAAAGAAGTCTGCCTGGAGACCAGTGAGCTCGGAAGGACAGGTTGAGGCATCAGATCGCTGTGAGTTCAAATCCACTTTCTGCCACACTCCACCTGGGTGATGCTAAACGAGACTCTTAACCTCTCTGCGCCTCAGTGAGCCCCAAGGATGCTCAGCGCTCATAGACCCAGGCCGCCAGCTGTCACCATCCTCAGAGCCTTGCTTGGCCTCACCACTGTGGCATCTGAGGGCCCGTTTTCAGTGCTTGTCTGGGCCAGAGTGAGGCTCTGCTGGGTTCTGATGAGAGGCCTGCCTTCCTTTCAATGATCTCATCTCTCTTGACCTCGATCCTTGGGTCCCACTGGAGGTCTGGCCCTGCAGAGCACTGCACACCATCCCCCAGGCCCTGGGAGGTCCACCTCCCCAACAGGAGTTAGAATCCCACCCAGGACCCACATCCATTATTTGCAAGAACTCAGGCACACTGCTTTACTCCTCTAAGCCTCAGTTACCCCTCTGCCAAATGGGCACAGGAAGAGCTGCTCCTCTGGGGAACTTTGAAGACTGAGCCAGCCAGTGGGTGCGGGATGCCAAGCGCACAGTCCACACTCCGCATCATCCGCTACTCTTCTCGGGGCTCTCTGTTCTTCCCTCCTCGCGGAGCTCACGCGGGCCTTGAGGCGCAGGCTAGACATCCCCCCAGGCGCCCGAAACCTCCCTGGTTCTGTTACAGTCAGTCAATTTGTTATTCACAGATTTTGAACTGCATCTCAACTCCCACCTGCCATCCACCAGGCTCCTAGGCCTGAACCACAACTCGAGGGCACATTTCCATCCCATTTGGCCTCTGTGTCCTCCAGGTACCCACAGGTCAGTCTTCCCAAAGCACAAACTCCAACCACATCACTCTCCCAGTTGTCCCTTATTGACAGCATAAACCTCACTTCTGCAGCCTGGCATTCGGTAGCCCTGAGCTGGCCTGACACTGCTTCCTCCCGGTATCTCTTGCCGTCTGCCCCTCCACCCACTGCCCGTGCTGCCCACACACACTTCACCATCTCTGCAGCCTCAGCTCGTCTCCCTGAACATGCCACGTGCCCTCACACTTCCTGGCTTAGGTCACACCATTCCCATCCCCCAGAATGACCAGCTTCTCACACGCAGTTCGCGGCAGGGCTCCATCTTCCAGGCTCCCCCAGCTCCTGGTTTGCATCCTAATCACTTATTCTCTCACTGGTCCAATAGGATGGAGCTTCTACCATGCGCCATTAGGAGTATGGAGATGATGCATGTCTCTCAACTAAGCTGTGAGTTCCTTGAGGTCAGGAATTGGTTGAGTTGTTCATCTTCGGATCCCGGAACGGATCTTCCACCAGATGGAACAGGAAGCAAGAGAGAGGATGACACAAAGCAGAGGCTTCACAGGCTCCGTTACTGCTGCGTGATGAGGGTCAGGGAGGGGCCAGAGGAGCATCTGGAGCCTGAACTCGGAGAAGCCTGAATGCCGTTCTCAGGAATGCCACTTTTATCCTGTCAGTATCGGGAGCATCACAGAGCTGGTTTCCACTTCCAAGGGTGCCACTGTCTCTCTGTGTCTGGGCACGCACTGTCCCCTTCGAGTGAAACACTCTTCCCACTGGATAACTCCTCACTGTCCTCCCACAGACTCAAAGGCACCATCCCTTCCCCAGGAGGCCCTGCTGACCCCTCCCCTGGATCAGCTCCACCGCTCCTGTCTGATCACAAACTGCTCTCGTTGCTTGCTTCCCGCTGATGTGGCAGAAACTGTGAGACCCAGAGAGACCCGTCCACCTGATTTCCTGTGGGTCCCCCTATCCAGGTGAGGCAATGCCTGGCCCCTGATAAAGGAAGAAAGGATGAGAGGAAGAAAAAATAAAACAGGGACTGTCAAATCTGTGATTTGAAAAAATTGGAAGCTGTGGGGAGCGATTCTAAAGACACTGAAAGACGAGATGATTCTGTGGCCTGCGGGATGCGGGAGGGTGGAGGTGCGTGGAGGCTATACCACCCAGGTTCCCAGCCTGGGTATCCACGGTAACCACCCCTGAAGGTGAACCTTCAACGCTGCCAGCAGTTACTATTAGCTGCTGAGATATATATGTGTATATATATGTGTGTGTGTGTGTGTGTGTGTGTGTGTGTGCAGTAGTTGCTGGTATAAAGCATCTCAGAGAAACAA
This sequence comes from Ovis canadensis, assembly GCF_042477335.2. Classification (NCBI taxonomy): domain Eukaryota; kingdom Metazoa; phylum Chordata; class Mammalia; order Artiodactyla; family Bovidae; genus Ovis; species Ovis canadensis. Next base: position 3,412,901 of record NC_091246.1, on the reverse strand, counting down.
ATGCGTACCTGGCCCTCGGAGAGGCACCATTGAACGGGGCCCAGCAGATGCTCCCTTGTACTGAATTGATCAAAAGTTGGAGGCAGTTGCTCAGACAGTTGTAAGCTCTCCAACCCGGATGAACTGTGAAAACCAGCAAGCCAGGTGTCTTTCCTCGCTAATGAGGCCCAGAGAGGGAAAAGTCTTCCCCAGGGCCGCCCAGCAAGGTGGGCTCCACCCAGGTACTCAAGTCGACACAGCAGCCCAAGCCAGGCCCTCTGCACCTCCACCCAGAGCCCAAGAAAGAGCAGGACCCAGATCTAACCATCACGTAAGCTGCAGTCAGTTTTCCTTCTGCCCTCTTATGTATTTTGCTTGGCTGATTTCATGCCAAAAAGCAGAGCTGGGAGCTTGCAATAGACCCCATGTGGCCCGTGAAGGCAAAAATATTACTTTCTGGCCCTTAATAGAAAACGTTTGCTGATGTAAAAGAAGGCAGCTTGGGCTTCTGTGTCAGTTAGAGCTTTGAACCCAACCTCTGCCACTTGCCCGTGTAGACAAGCCCTTAGTTAAGTTAAAGTGGTATCACACTATGGAGAAAATTGTAATTCAAAAAGATAAACACACACCTGTGTTTATAGCAGCACTATTTACAATAGCCAAGACATAGACACCCCTAAATGTCCATTACAGATAAATGGATAAAGAAGACATGGTGTACATATACAATGGAATATTACTCAGTCATGAAAAGTAATGAGATAATGCCATCTGCAGCAACACAGATGGCCCTAGAGATGATCAGACTAAGTGAAGTAAGTCAGACAAAAACAAATATCATGTGATATCACTTATATATGGAATCTAAAATATAACACAAATGAACTTATTTATAAAATTGAAACAGATTCACAGACAGAAAAAAAAGTATGGTTACTAACGGGGAAAGAAGAGGAGGGATAAATTAGTTTGGGATTAGCAGATACAAACTATCGTATATAAAACAGACAGACAACTGTAAGCACAGGACAGGGGACTACACTCAATACCCTGTAATAAACCATAAGGGGGAAGAACATGAAAAAGACTGTGTGTGTGTGACTGAATTTCCTTGCTGTTCATCAGAAATTAACACAACATTGTGAATCAACTATACTTCAATTAAAAAAAAAATAATGGAATCCTACTGGAATAGAGTAGGCCAACCCAATGGACGTGCATTTGAGCAAACTCAGGGAGACAGTGAGGAGCAGGGAAGCCTGGTGTGCTGCAGTCTTGGGCTCTACTTGGACACAACTTAGCAACGAAACAACAGCTAATACAATTAGATGGCCTTGCAAAAAGGGAACGTTTACATCTGTAACATGGGTGGAGTAGCAGTGCCACCTCGCAGGGCTACCATAGAGATAGCAAAGTGCTTAGCTTGGCACCCGCCCAACAGAGAAGAGAGAGACAGGGAGAGGCAGAGAAATCGACACACGCCAGACACCAGTGACTTCCCGCCCAGCCACTTCCAGCTCTGTGTTAAGCCCCTGGAGGCTGCTTCCTTCTTGCAGCTCTCTTTCCTTCTCCTGAGCCAGAATCAGGCTCCCTTCCATCAGTGCCCACTGTCTCCAGGGCGGGCTCAGAACCCTGCACCCATTGCTAACAGGGCCACCTCTCCACCCACAGAGGTTAGAAGCTGCAGCTGCCAGTGCTGGGAGCGGGATCTTCTGTCAGCATGTCCTGAAATTCTTTTGGAAGTTTGACAGGATTAAGGGGATTAATACATTAAAGCATTATTACAGCATTCACAAGGGATTTTCAAAAGATTTTACACCATGATCTATTTGTCCTGTTACATAAAACTCACATTAATAGGCTGAGGGCAAAGGGGGAAAATTTATTGGTGGAATCAATAACCTTATTTTTTGGTAAATACATTTAGCAGGCTGAGCTGGTCATTACAGCCTGCAGACCCTCCCACGGTGCATGTCGATAAAATGACCCCTGGAGAATCCATTTGCCAATTAAGCTCAGGGCCTGTCTGCATCACCAGCCCACCTAAGGCAGGGGCGCAGGAGAGGAAATGGCAGGCGCCTATTCTCCTCAGCTCACCCCCGAGTCCTGCTGACCCAGCACACACATCATCCCTGAGTACTAGGCGAAGAGGAGGCTCTTGCCAGAGGGATGAGCTCTGTGCCGCAGTGCAGTCTGGGTTCCCTGGACCACAGGAGGGGCAGCCCTGGAGAGACCCTAGGCAGAGCATAGCCTGGATCACTCTGCTGGAATAGACACAAAGAACCCCCTTTCCTTGTGCCGCTGCCCTCTGAGGGTTGATAAAGGGCCCTCCATTCTGCTGCCTGAAGAGTATGGTTCGATTCTCCTTTAGGCACTTGCCTGCTCCTTGCAAACTGCAAAGGATAAGATAACATCATAAAAAAGTAATAGCTCACACTTAGGCAGCATATGCTGATTGCCAGGCACTGTGCTAAGCACTTCATGTACAGTCACTCATTTGACAGTTACAGCAGCCTTTTGGGGTAGCTTCTCTTAGTATTCCCATTTTGCAGATGAGGAGGTTGAGAGGCAAAGAGAAATCAAATGTTTGCCCAAGGTCATACAGCTGTTAAATAACAGAACTGGGATTTGAAACCAGCAATCAGCCTTTGGCGTCCCAGCATGTAACCTGGATCCTATAGGCATCGAGTTTTTCAGCTAACAAATATTCACGGATTCACCTACTGAGCAGTCACGGAGTGTCTTAAGAACTTGTGTTATCACACATAATCCCCGCAGAAACCCTTTGACATAGAAGTTATTACATACTCCCATTTGTATACAGGGATACCTCGTGTTATTGCGCTTTGCTTTATTGAGCTTCGCAGATACTGCATCTTTTGTTTTGCTTTTTACAAATTGAAGGTTTGTGGCAGCCCTGCGTTGAGGAAATCTAACGGCACCATTTCTCCAACAGCATTGGCTCTCGTCATATCTCCGTGTCACATTTTGGTAATTCTCAAAAGAGTGCAAACTGTTTCATCGTTATCGTCTTAGTTATAATGATCTGTGCTCGGCGGCCTTTGGTGTGACTACTATGATTCTGAAAGCTCGGATGATGGTAACATTTTTTAGCAATAAAGTATTTTTTAATTAAGGTACGTACATTGCGTTTTTTAGTCATAATGCTTGGCCCACTTAGGAGGCTTCAGAATAGTGTAAATGTAATCGTATATGCACTGCCGCTGCTGCTAAGTCACGTCAGTCGTGTCCGACTGCGTGCAACCCATAGACGGCAGCCCAGCAGGCTCCTCTGTCCCTGGGATGCTCCAGGCAAGAGCGCTGGAGTGGGCTGCCGTTTCCTTCTCCATTCCCTAGTATACACACTAGGAAAACAGAAATTCTGTGTGGCTCACTTCACTGCAATGGTCACTTTATTGCGGTGGTCTGGAACCAAACACAAAAACACCTGCATGCTCAGCCTGCAAAAGAGAGACAGACTCAGAGAGATGAAGAAGCAAGTGGCTCAGTGTCACACACCCGGCAAGTAACTGCTAGAGGTGGAGTGTCAACCCAGGCAGCTGACCCCAGAACCCAGACTCATAACCAGACTCAGAGCACAGGGCCCTTCTGAACTCAAAGCACAGCCACTAGGCAACACGTAGGCACGTTAGTGACAATCTCAAGGCCTGTCCTCGGCCCTGTAGATGAAAGAAGAAGACACAGCCCTGGAGGATGTGGGCCAAAGGGCTTAGCGCTGACCGAGGCCTGGCTCAAAGCAAAGACACTACACACTTTGGGCTCCACTTGACTCTAAACTCCTAGAGGCTAGTTGCTCTGGTTACCATCACCAGAGCCTGGAGCCTGGCCTAGGGTTAGATCCTTGTTAAATGAGTTATTGGGTGAATTTTCATTTTAGAAACCAGGAACCCAAAGCTCAGACAGGTGAGGTGACCTGTCCAAACCCACACACCTAGAATGTGCTAAGATTTGAGCTTGTTCCCTCCCCTTCTTTAGGTCTGTTTGCCTTTTGTCCCAATCCTCCCTGCCCACCTTTCACCCTTGCATACACACCCGCAAGCGTACACACACGCCTGAGCTTTGACCACACCGAAACAATTTGTGCTTCTGCAAGACAGTGTACTCTCTCACCACCAAGCTCTCTGCACATGCAGTTCCTCTGCCTGGACCCCCCTCCGCAAGCTCCTCTTCACCTGGCTGATTCCTACTCATCCTTGGAGATGCCCAACAGCAGTCAGCACCACTTGGAAACCATGGGGGCTAAGAATTGCCCAAGGCATCGGGGTAACAGCGGGAGTCCCTGCATCAGCCCACCATCCGCTGAGAGGCCCCTGAAAGGCGCTGGAGAAGCCCCCTGAGCCCAAGGGCCCACCAGACAGCAGACCAGGCCCAACCACGGCATCCTGACATCAAAGCTTCTCCAGCACCTTTGAGGCCATCAGAGTCTAAAGCCCCTTCCCCATTTCTAGGCATCCAGGGCCCATGCAAGGCCCCCACCCTGCCCATTCTAATATGCCCAGAGAAGAAAGAATAGGAGTCTCCTCTGCAGGCTAACCTGAAATAGAAATTCTCTCTACCTCAGAAAGGGGGGCTCCGTGAAAAGATATAATTTGCTTCAGAACAAATAAAATGTCTGAACAGCTCATTCAGCCCACTGGTCCTTGTTCCTAAGCTGTCTTGAAATTCAAGCAGCATTTTAATTAAACAAACAAACAAAAAAGTCAGGAGTGAGGAGGGAAAAGAACTGATATTGTCCTTACTGTGGCCAGGAAACCAAAGTGTGTGATCTCATCTGGTCCTCATGAAGGGAATTCTTATTCCCATTTTACAGAAGGAAAAGGGACTGAGGATTTATAGATGTTTTCTCTGTCAGGCATTTGCTTTCAGCTATGATCTTCCCTCGGAGAAGGCGATGGCACCCCACTCCAGTACTCTTGCCTGGCAAATCCCATGGACAGAGGAGCCTCGTTGGCTGCCATCTATGGGGTCGCACAGAGTCAGACACGACTGAAGCGACTTAGCAGCAGCAGCAGCATGATCTTCCCTGGTAGCTCAGATGATGAAGAATCTGCCTGGAATGCAGGACACCTGGCTTTGATCCCTGGGTCGGGAAGATCCCCTGGAGAAGGAAACAGCTACCCACTCCAGTGTTCTTGCCTGCAGAATTCTATGGGCAGAGGAGCCCAGCAGGCTACAGTCCATGGGACTTACAGAGAGTCGGACACAGCTGAGTGACTAACACTTCCACTTCACTTTCATGGAATCTTTGTAACAACTCTGCAGTGGGGAACTATTAGCCTCATCTTCAGTTCAGTTCAGTCGCTTAGTCGTGTCCAGCTCTCTGCGACTCCACGGACTGCACCACACCAGGCCTCCCTGTCCATCACCAGCTCCTGGCATTTACTCAAACTCATGTCCATTGAGTCAGTGATGCTATCCACCACCTCATCCTCTGTCATCCCCTCCTCTTCCTGCCTTCAACTCAGAGACTCAGAGAAGTTAGACAATCACCTGAGGTCACACAGCAGGTGACAGAATGGGCAGCCCAGGGCATAGCTGACTCTGCTGGGCTGCCTCTCCTTGCTAAGAAAGAGTCAAGAAAGAATCTCTTGTTAGCATGTCATCACCTGTCTCTCTAATGTGCCCTGCCAAAGGTCATCTACAGCCACCCTGTCCTTGCATTCCCGTCCCTGCATTCCCACAAGTGATCCTGTAAGCAGGGAGACAGGAGAAAGGCACCCAGCATCTCACAGGGACAGCGGAGATCCACTGTCAGCTCCGAGGATGAGTTCATGCTAATTTGACAGGATTAAGGGGATTAATACATTAATGTATTATTAGCGCTTTTATAGGCGATTTTCAGAGTTGAGCGCTGGGATTCCGTGTCCTGTTATATAAACCAACAGTAATTGCCTTAATTGGTCCATCGTTGCTGATGGGAGAAGACAAGGAGCAGGCCTGGTTGTCTCTGGGTCTGTGGTTCCCAGAGAACAGCTCCCGGCAACATCAGCAAGACTTGGGGAAACTGAGGCTGGCCATGGACCTCCCCGCATCCTTCCTGTGCAGCGAGCAAGCCAGCCTCTCTGAACCCTGGGGGATGGAGCAGCAAGTCCCAGAGTTCGGCACTCCAAGGCCTGATTCCAGCCCTGACTTTGTCGCTTACTGACCAACAACCTCACTGCCCGGAGAGCTTCAGTTTCCACATCAGCCAGTGTGGCTGATAACCATCACCTCACAGTGTTGCTGCTGCTGCTGCTGCTGCTGCTGCTGCTGCTGCTGCTAAGTCGCTTCAGTCGTGTCCAACTCTGTGCGACCAAACAGACGGCAGCCCACCAGCCTTCCTGCTCAGGCCTAGATTCTCCAGGCAAGAACACTGGAGTGGGTTGCCATTTCCTTCTCCAATGCATGAAAATGAGAAGTGAAAGTGAAGTCGCTCAGTCGTGTCCGACCCTCAGCGACCCCGTGGACTGCAGCCTTCCAGGCTCCTCAGTCCACGGGATTTTCCAGGCAAGAGCACTGGAGTGGGGTGCCATTGCCTTCTCCGACAGTGTTGCTAAGATAATGCAATTAACCAGTGCTGATGAGTGAGTGCTGTCAATCAGGCCAGTATTGGTGGGAGGGAGGGTTATAATATTTTGGATGGACTGAGATAGCGATTTTGTCTCCTGGTGTTTCACTGTTGGAAGAGAATAATAACAGCCCCCAGAAGGAGAGTAGGTGGGATGTACAGGAGGGCCTGGGAGATGTCCTGGGGACCAGGCAGCCTATAGCCGAGGCTGATAGGCGGGGGGTCTCAAAAGGAGCCATGTGCTCCAGCACCGAGACCCAGACGCCTCCGTGCCTCCCGCTGCCTGGGTAGAGGTCACACAGGAAGTCGCCTGGTAACTGCAGATCCTGGCTTCTTGGAGTTTAATTGTCTTTGCTAATTAAGAGCCTGGGTTGGACCCCCTACAGGAGGTGTGTGTCTGCAGCTTCATGGATGAGAATAATAATTGAGTCCTAGACTCACAGCTTCAGGAGGAGCCTGAATAGCCTTTTCTTGGAAACAAACAAGCACAATATCCTTTATCTTCCTCTCTACAGATCTTGGCTGGGTTGCAGGAAAGGTGTTACCAGTGGCCCCAAGCTTTCTGTCTGGAAGGGGATGACCCGGATGGATTGGGACTCCAAGGCAATCGCTCTGACTGAGATGCCGAGGATGAAATGTAAGGAGCAAGACTGGCAAAGGGTCAAGGATGGAGATGGACGTAAAAATGAGGTGGGAAATTTTGAAACTGGAGCTGAAGATGGAACTGGAACCAGGAGCCAAAGGAAAGGGATTTGTTCGGTCAGGGAAGAGCTTTGACTCACATGGACTTGATAACCCATCCAGGAAGTGTGAGGAACAGAAATAAGGTGCGGTGGGCAAATATTGGGTTAGCCAAAGAGCTCACTTGGGTTTTTGGCAAGATGGAAAAATTCCAGGGAAATTTTGGCCAACCCAATAGTTTTGGCTCCTCTTTTCTGAGCACAGAGTTGGAGTGTATGCCCTGCCCGCCTTGCAGTTGATGGAGCACGTGACCGGCTCTGGATGGTGAATCAGGACTGGAAATGTCATGTATCATCTCGAGCTGAGCAGTTAGTGATGAGTGTGACACCCTTCTGCGATCTCTTTTACCTCTGGCCCAGCAACCAGCCAAGTGTTCGAGGGCAACTTTTCCACTGACCTCTGACTCTGAGTGTTCACGCTGACCATAGCCCCCCACTAATCTGCAAAGAACATACCGTATGAACAAGAAATCACCTTTGTTGTCCAAGCCTGAGGATTTGGGGTCATTTGTTATCAGAGCACAGCTTAGTCTCTCCTGACTGATAAAAAATGAAATTTATAGTCAGGCATTTATGAGCATCATCCATACAGTAATAGCCATAAAAATAGAATAATCCTTAGACCCGATCAAGGGCTCTTTTGCTTTAAGCCAGACTCACTGCCTCCAAAAACTTGAAAAGCAATGCAGACTTTGGAGAGTTTGCTTAGAATCCCCCACGGTTAGCTTTTGCTTTGGGGCTCAGATGCTGGAGCGAGGAGCCCTGTGTGTGCCTTACATACATCAGTCGTGGTACACACAGCCCTGGACACTGTCCATTGGAACTGGTCTCCCGTGTTAGCCTTTGCATCTGGACTAGGCAGATAGAAACCCAACTGTAATGAGTTTGCCCCTTGTCCATGACACTGGTGCTTTGTAGGGGGGACATGAGAAAAAATGTAAAATCCCAAAGTCTGTTTGCTCTCAGCACAGTAACTGCGATGAGTTCTAAGAGCTCTGACTTGGATTTAAACTTAGCTTCCCAACAAGCCCGGGAGAGAAGTTAGGAATGAATCAGGCGCTTTTCAGAATCTTCTGTGCTTTCATTCCAATCTGCATTTTTTTTTTTCCTCTTTCCACTGATAAATTACCTGGTCTGAGATAAAGGTGGGACTCTTTGGATAAATGTTGATATTTTTATTAGAAAAGAAACTAAGGGGTGCCCTGGCCTCCACGGTGAGCGAGCCCTGTGTTACCTGCTTTATCCGTTATCTACTCCATCCTCGTGTTAACTATTTGAGGTAAGTATGCTAATTCTACTTTGTGGTCAGAGATGCTAAATATTGGAAAATATCAATGCCAGGATCTGAACTTAGGCTTGCAAAGCCAAGAATTTATGCTTTTCGCCCTACACCACCCTGCCTTGGGATCCATGATTAAAGTTGTGTCCTGATAAAATAAGCATAACCCACCAATTTCTAGTCTGTCAGGAGAACGACTGTGGTATTACGGAAAGAACATGGGCTACAGAATCAGCTGGACCTGGTTCAAATCCTGGCCCAGCATTTAGTGTAGTGCCCTTGATGAGTTTCTTTTTCCTAAAATGGAGGAGAAGCTAAAGGGAAGTAAGCTGACAGCAATGGGATAAACAGATGAATGTTTATAAGTGGCCAGGACAAAATTCAGACAGTGGCCAGAGCTACGGGAGAATTAAACCATGGTGATGTGATGAGGGTGGAGTGATAGGTTCCAGAGAGTTGAGGTCACCTGCACGTGACTGGGTCAGAGAAGACTTCTCTAAGGAGCAGGTGTTGGTAATAAGGTTCAATAAACAAGAAAAAGACAACTTAGATGATCGTGGGGTGGAGCAATCCAAGAAGAGAGCAGGGAAGCTATGGAGGATTTAGGTGGGACTATGCCTTCAGGTTGGGGAACCAACCGAAAGCCCAGTGGCGGGAGAAAATGACGAGCAAGGGAGAGACAGGCGAGAGAGACAAGCAATTCCTCGGAGGCCCAGGAGTTCCAGGACAGGTCTTCTCACCAGCGACACTGGGATGAGAATAATGAAAATGACGGCACCTCTACATGCGGATTCGATGAGTCATACAAATAATCCAGGATCAATGCTGCATTTTTTAGGGTGGTGCCAGCTGCTGTAACAAAAAGCCCTTCTCATCAGTGTGACAGTGTAATGCTGGTGTTCTGGTTGACTGGTGTCTCTCTGAGCCACTGACCCAGGGTCCTTCCACCCTATGACTTTCCCATCCCCCAAATCCTCAGAGTCCTCTGCCTCTGGCTCATGGAAGGGGACACAAAGTGTGTGGAGAAGGCACATCCTCTTCTTAAACACCTTTACCCAGAAGGGCACTCATGGTTTCCACTCACAGTCTGGGAGCAAGAACTAGTCACATGTTCCCATGTAGGTGCAAGGAGATCTGGGAAATGTAGTCCACAGCTGGGCAGCCATCTCCGAAGGAACAGCCCTCCCCAAAGGAAGAGGAAGAAGTTCCAGTCTGCACCTGGGCATCTCTGCCAGCAACACCGAAGGAAGAGAGATTCGTCTGGTCATTGCAGAGATGCGCACGAGTGAAGTCGGCCTCCATGAGGACACAGAAGACCACTAGCTACACACTGTGTGGCCCGAGGTCCTGGATGGGGACCTTCCATGTTCTCTGCTTCCTTGGCTTTAAAAAAAGAGGCCTCTTCCACAGGTCCCCAGGCCTGGAGGTCTAACCTGACCCTCCTTGAGTGACCTTAGCCAGTCACCAGAGCTTTGCCTTTTCTGGGCCACGTCCTCCTCATCTTGGGAGGAAAAGATGGTAACAGTTGAAACTCGGAGGGACTCTTCACCTGTAAAAGTTCATGCTTCCATGATATAAGCTCAAGCTTCCAGCTCCCTGCCCTCCAGCTGGCTTGAGACTTGAGGTTGGCTTTGCAGCTCTTGCCTATGGAAAGGGCCACGCAGCTCAAGGCTGGGGAAAGAAGAGGGGATACCGAGGTGTCCACACGTGTGCCTCCAACAGCCTCACCCTTGATTCCGCAGGATGGCTCTCCTTCCTCCCCCAAGCCCCTTGCGCTAATTAAGTGGGCCTAATCAGAATGGTTGGGCTTCCCTGGTGGCTCAGTGGTGAAGAATTCACCTGCCAATGAAGGAAACGTGGGTTATATCCCTGGGTCAGGAATATCCCTTGGAGAAGGAAATGACAACCCACTCCAGTATTCTTGCCTGGGAAGTCCCATGGACAGAGGAGCCTGGTGGGCTATAGTCCATGGGGTCGCAAGAAGTCAAACACGACTTAGCAACTAACAACAGTCAGAATGGTTAGGAATTTGTAAGATCCTGTGCCCTTGTGTTGAATAGATTTTAGAAGATCTGTTTCCAGAGAATTCCTGAGAAAAGGAAGAGAGGAAGAGAGGAGAAAAAGATAAACAATCAAAGGGCCTGAATGAGAAGAGACGGGCAAACTGACATTCAGACAACTTCAAGGAAGAGCGAGTAAGGCAGGAAGTCCCAGGTGGAGAGGGGCAGGAAGGGAGTGAAGGTGGATCGGCAGGCTCGAGCTGGGGGTAAGAATGCCAGAAGGAAAGACAGACAGACAGGCTGCCCATCCAGGGCACAAACAGGAGCATCCCACAGCCCAGCTGTGAGATAGAGACGCAGAGGCACCCACCAAGACAAGGGTGTGGGGAGAGACAGATGGCAGCAAGCTCCAGGAAGACAGGGTTCAGATCACGCCCACTGAAATGGATGCTGGTGAGCTCAGGAGACAGCAGAGCATGGGACTGGGGGGAGGCAGGAGGGGAGGGCGGCCGTGGAACAGGTGGGCTGAGCTTCTGCCAGGGACAGGGCTCTGGTGGCTGCTGATGAGATCGCAGCCACGCAGCCTCAGCAGGACCGAGCCCTCTGCTCGACCTCCCGCTACAATCGGACTCGCCTGACAGTGGAATGAGCAATGAGTTCATTAAACCTCCAGCACCCGGTCCTGGAAAGAAGATGAATGTGGCGGAGAGACAAGGCGCGGGCCTGCTGTGTGTGTGGTGCCCACAACAATCCTGGCACCCTGCTTAAAGCACGTGGGCCACTCCTCTGCTTAGAAGCCTCTGTGGCTCCCCGTTACCCTCAGGGTCAAGTTTAAACCCTTGTCCTAGCATCCAAAATCTCTCACAATTGGTCCCTGATGACCTCTTTGACCTCCTTTGTACCACTCCCTTCTCCGACTGGGCAGCCATCCTTCCACATGTGACTATTTCATGAAGCTGTGGCATCCCCAGGGAGTCCACTCTGCCTGGAATGCCTTTCCTCCTTATAGGTGTCCATGTGGTGAACTCCTAGTCACTCTTCCGAACCTTGGTCCAGGGTCACCTCTTCCGGGAGGCTTCCCATGAACAGCAGAGCTAGCCACGCCTCCTCATGATACTTCCATGCCAAGAGGTCTGGTGGTAGAGTTTATCACTGGGAACATCCATTTCCATGGCTAATTGCCATGCCTGATGCCAGCTCCTCTGGATCCATGCATTCAGCTCTGTTTCCAAGAGGCAGGTGCAGCACAGAGAGGTGAAGAGCAGGATGTTAGCGTCAAGGGGACTTGGATTTAAGTCCCAGGTTACAGCACATCCTAGGGGTTGGGACCCTGGGCAAGCCACCTCCCTGAGTCCTGGTTTTGTAAGGCTGTGAAATGGGGGACTGTGAAACAGGAAATATTTATGTGAAGGCTTTGTCTTAGGAGAAAAAGAGACAATGCAGGCTTGCTAGAGTGTTTTTAATGCCATCTTAAAAATTCACACCAGATTTCAGGGGCCCTGGGAGCTGTGATCTTTCTGATCAACCTACCTGGTCAACCTACCCCAGGCCCCTCATGGTTCTCCTCAACAGCCATGAAAACTTGGGCAAGTGACTTCCATTCTTCCAGCTTCATTTTTCATATATATAGATATATAAGATCAGGATCCTAGTCGTACTTACATAAAGGGGCATGGTAAGTGTTAAAGAAAATGCTGCAGGTTTGAAAACCAAAGTGTCCAAGAGTGCCCAGCACCTAGGCAGAGGGTTCTCACTAAGTGTGAATGAGAATTTTCAAAAAGACCTTGATGAATGACTTAGGTGTGATGCAACCTGAAGGCAGGTCTGGAGTTCTTGGCCAAAGGGGCGTAGAATTTCTCTCCATGGTAAAGGAGAAACTGCTTTTCCTCCATGTTTTTCCTCCCTTCCTTCTTTGGTCCCAATTTTGAAGTTTGACCTAGCATATCATTTTTAAAATGATAGGCATTTGATGGGTTGACTGGCTGGTTAGTTGGTTACCTGGTGGGGTGGCTGGTTGAGTGACTGGTTTAGCGCATGGACTGGGTGGTCAATTGGCCACTTGCTTGATTGGGAAGGCAGGTAGGAAGAGAAGAGAAGCAAGGAGCCAGAGCAGAACAGACGCTCCACTGGGTAAGGTGGAAGGACCAGTGGGAAGTGTCCGAGAACAGGCCAGTCAAAAGCTTTAAAAACAGGGGAGGCGAATATCTCCTGCCACAGCAGAAGCCAGCTCTGCGGCCACAAACCACTGTGCCCCCTGACCAAGAGTTCATTGTTGAGGAAGTCAAGTGATGGCTCAAGTTCTGTATTTTGGAACAGGAGTGTATACAGGTAGACCATCTGAAAGGGAGCCAATTCAGTGCAAACAGAAACTCAGATCTAGAGATGCCCTTGAGAACATGAGCCCCCCACCACCACCCCAGCACATGGACCCAGACACACACAGAAACTGTGGGGAGAGCTCTGGACTTGCTGGAGGTCATACAACAAGGATCGGGTCAACTGATCTTGTCCAGTTCAGGAGCAGGATAAGCCCAGCTAACAATTGAATTGAATGAGGAATATGTTTAGCATGGAGTTTGGCACATAAAATGTGCCCTTTGCATGGAAGCGCTCACTTGTAACCCTTGGGAAAGACCCTGATGCTGGGAAAGATTGAGGGCGGGAGGAGACAGCATGGAGATGGAGGATGAGATGGCTGGATGGCATCACCCACTCAGCGGGCATGAATTTGAGCAAACTCCAGGAGATGGTGAAGGACAGGGAAGCCTGGAACGCTGCAATCCATAGGTCACAAAGCGGTGGACATGACTTAGCGAGTGAACAACGACAAGTCTAGACAACAGGATGAAGCTGGAATCCGCCTCATGGGGGTGATTTGGTCAGACTCTTAGATGTTTGCACCCCTTCTTCCCTCGCCTCTGTGGCACCTGATAAGCAGCCCTTGTGTATCTTTAGGAACGGGGAGCTCGCTTCCTCCCCAGTAGACTTGCTTATTGTTGAACAGCTCCAGCTGCTGGAGAGTCCTCTTTGTCTGGGTTTAGAGCCCAGATTCCCAGGACTTCCACCCACTGATCTTCCACAGATGCTGTCATTTCTCACTTTGAGGTTTGCTGTTGTTGTTGTTTTGGATTTTGCTCCTTTATGTTACCAAAAAAAAGAGCTGAAACGGTTTTTTCCAGCTGTGTAATCTTCCCCTGTCATTTTTGCTGGCTTTTAGCAGGCCCTGCTGGCATCTTTCAAGCTTGTCTCTAATTCTAAATACATTAAAGAGAAATAAAAGAAAGAAGTATTTGGAGTCAATACAGTTACCTGTGATTTTTTTTTCCAACTTGGACAACAACTACATGCTTTTACCCTGGCACCCACCCTTTTCTCTTTCCAAGCCCACACCCCGCCTACCCCCCAGCAACCCCAAGAGCAGTGATGCTATGGGAGTGGGTCAGGGCATAGCGGCAGGAGGCCTGGGTGCTGATCACAGCTCTATCCTTCACCAGCTGAGCAATGCTGAGCAAGTCACCCACCCTCTCTGAACTGAGGAGTGATGATACCTCCTTTGAAGTTTTGTGTACAGATTAAAACAGAGAGTACTCAGCCTGTACCTGGGATACAGTATGTGCTCAATAAATACCAGCGTTAAAAGAAATCCATCACCAGCTGATTCCATGGGGCCCTCAGCCTGGGCGAATATAATTTTAGTCTCAGTTACACAGAAGCCTTTGCAACAGTCTCATTGAGATGGTTGGGTGGAAACAATGATCAGTTTTTGGTCAGTCAATAGATGGTAAGAATTTACAGCGACTGATGCTGAAACCAGTCAGGGGTGAAACAGGAGGGAAGGGGGCAGGGCACGACCCTTAAAGAATGACATAACCATAGGACATGAAAAACTGGTAGGACCAACTACGTCCAAGACAGCAGAATATTTGTCTTCCAGTGGACCCTGAGACTCATCATACATTCATTATAATATGTTAGCATCTAAATAACACACCCACCAACACTATGACCGTTCTGAGGCCAGGCATAAAAGACCAAAAACTGGGCAGTGGTCCAGTTCCTGGAAATCTGTGCCCCTTCCCCCAAGTATTGGAATAATCCTCCCTCTCCTTAGACCACAAACTCTGAGCATCTGCTTCTGATGTGTGTGTGTGTGTGTGTGTGTGTGTGTGTGTGTGTGTGTGTGTGTGAAGAGAGAGACTCTTTAAGCCAAATTTACACCGATCTCCAGGCAGGCAATAGCCCCACTCCCTGGTTTACAGATCCTCAGAAACTGGCCCTGCCAGCTGCCCATGAAAAGATGGAGCCGTGGCACTCAGGCAGAGCCTCCTGACCTGGATTCCAGCCTTGTACTGAGAGGGACTCTGGGCAACCAAAAGAGATGGGAAGACCCACATTGTGGTCTGAAGCCCGTAAAAGGAGTGTCTTCCTCGTGTCTCATCTTTGCACTGTCCCAGCTCAGCAGACCCGTCTCCACCCCATCTCTAGCTTGGGGCGCACTCTCCCACTCTCTGTATACTCTCACTGTGCCCACGATCCCTCCAAACTCCAGCCATTCTGCTTCTTCCACGAAGTCTGTTGAATACTGGCAATGATGGAATAGATTTCTTTAGAACTTCTCACATGTAATATTTCGCTTATGCCCCGTCGCCAGGCTGTAGGTATGTAGGTAGAATCAGGCCCCATTTCAGCAACGAAGGAAACTCAAGTCTCTAAGCTGACCATCTCACCCACGCTCACACAGGGATGGTCTCCTCATTCTCAGGTACACTGGTCGCGCAGCAGTTACGCAGCCAGCCAAGAGGAAGGTCCACACCTGCCTAGCTCCAAAGCTTGAGCTCTTTTCGTGAAAACACTTCAGTTAGAAAGATGGCGTTGGTGACTCTATTTGCAGGCCAACAGTGGAGATGCTGCTGCTGCTGCTGCTGCTACGTCGCTTCAGTCGTGTCCAACTCTGTGCGACCCCATAGACGGCAGCCCACCAGGCTCTGCCGTCCCTGGGATTCTCCAGGCAAGAACACTGGAGTAGGGTGCCATCGCCTTCTCCGAGTGAAGACACAGGCATAGAGGAAAGACTTGTGGGCATGGTGGGGCAAGGAGAGGGTGGATCGAATTGAGAGAAAAGCTTGGAAGCACACATATTACCATATGTAAAATAGGTAACACTTGAGACCCTGCTCTGCAAAACACAGAGCTCCCCCTAGAGGCGTGGGAGGGGAAGGAAGGTGGGGAGGGGGTTCAGGAGGAAGGGGACACGGGTGTGCTTGTGAGCGATTCATGGTGATATGTGGCGGAGGCTAACACGACATCGTGCAGCAGCTGTCCTTTAAGAATTGTATTGTGTTCTATGCATCTCAATACTGTGCAATTATAATATTTGATCATTTAAAAAAGAGATTAGTTTGACCCAATATTTGCATATAGGTTTTTTTTCCAACAATGGCTGTGTATCACTTTTATAACAATAAAAAATACATACACACCAAAAAAATTTAAACCAAAAGTTAATCCGGCCACAGGAGAGAAACGAGACTAGTGATAAGTCCGGGCACATAGGACTTGTCCTCTTATGTTGATCCTTTGAAGAAAATCTCTCCTGCTGACATAAACGATGGGCCAGCCGAGGAAAACTGACAGTAGCTTTTATTGCAATTTCCAGTCATTCCAGGAAAATGAAACTTTCACACAGGCCTTGTAACTGCCGGTTTGTAAACAGGATCTATGCGTGCTCTGCTTCCCTTCACTTGCTAATCAGGTTGGGTTTGAATAACCAGGTTGAATATCTCGCTGCGTTTTATGCATGGAAGCCCTCTCCTCCGCTACCCACGGCCTCACCCCCCAGCCCCCTCTGTGTCTTCTCTGTGTCTGTTTATGTCTTCCTGGTTTTCAACTGCTTAATGATGTTTTAACAAGATGCCAGTTACACATGCAAATTGGAAAGAGGCGACATTGAGAGATTGCTACCTGGTGGTAAATTTATTAAAATCAAGGCAGTTTTAATAACTTCCTTACATATGCATCCGCCTCCATGTCTGTAATATTAGTTTGGGGATTAAAAAAAAAAACAACTTTCTAATCAGAACAAGTGTGTAAGGGAAGTAAAATGTGAGGTCATGGGAAAGAAATCTAATTGTTTAAATGTTAGTCTTGTTCCCCCAAATGGATCATACAGGGGTAGACTCTTCTCTCCTACTTTTTTGGACTCCGCCCAGCTTAATATTCCTCTAACAACACTTGCAAACACGCCCATCAATCTGCATCACCCTAATCACCTCCACCACCATCATCGTTATGGTTACCATTGGTTAAGCACCAAACTGGAGGTCACATAGCTAGAAAACGATAGAAACAGATTGCACATTCAAACCGTTCAGGATCTCGAGCTTCTGGTCTGTTTCTGCCCCTTCGGCAAGCTCTCTCTCTCTTTTCTCCTGCTGTGCTGGCCCCCAGTCCTCCTGTGCTCCGTCCACCCCCTCTCTGCGTTTCCTCCGCCTCCTTCTCCAGCTGCTTTCCCTTTGCTCAGCCTCACTCCCTCCCACGCTGCCCTCCGCCTTCTTCCCTCCTCCTTCAACAGTGTCATTTCTCCGTCCAGCTACCCTCCTTTATATCGTGACTCCAGCTGCTATTGTCTGTCCAAAGTTTCTACTCCAGTCGTGCCCAAGCTTTGGACTCTACACAGGCCACCAGCCACCTCCAGTGGGTGAGACCGTCTCACAAACCCAAAGTTCCCCCAAATGCCCCCCTCAGCCTGCATTTGCCGCCTAAGGAAATGATGCGGATCGGAAACCCAAGCTTTTCCCACTCCTGACGTTTGCTGCCATGAGGGAGAAGCCCCGTAAGTGCAACCTTCTGGCTGCGCTCCACTCATCACTGACTCCACTCCTGGGGCCCGGGGGTACCTGGAGCCCAGACTCCTCTCTCCTGCCTCTCGGAAGCAAGCTGCCTCCAGAAATAAGGCACGCCATTGCTGCACAGGGGAAGGACTTCCTGATTCTAAGTTGCAGGCCCCATCTCTCTTGCCTGAGATGTAAGCCACAGTCTTCAGCTCCAGCTTTAACAGTAATGGAAGCCAGGTTTTCATTTCTATATGGCTTACCTCTTGCTTTACTTCCCAACTGATTCACAATTTGAGCAGGAGGAAAGATGCTATTTATTGGGCTTCCTCAAATTCCCAATAGCTGGCAGTCTCCCCAGATTCTCCTTCCCTTCCCATCAGATGTGTCCGTGAGTCCCAGGGAGTTGAACGTGGAAATAGTCTTGAGTCTTCTTGCTCCTCTCCACCTCAATCATGAATGCCTGCTCTGGGCTCCTCATCCCTCACCTTGATTATTTCAACAGCATCCCTTCAGCCTCCCTGCCTCTGTCTCACCCCTCTTTTTCCCAAACGTACCCACCACGCTGCCCAGAAGGATCCTCCCAGAGTGAAGTCAGGGCCACAGCTGTTCACTATCTAAGGTGAACCACAAATCCCAGGGAGGCTCACGAGTCCTGCATGAAGCAGCCCCGCCCCAACGCTCCTGTCATTCACAACACATCACACTGAACCCCATCATAACAGTGCACACGCCGCGCTGTCTCTTAGACAAAGAAGTTGAAACCAACTTAGAGAAGTGAAATAACTCAATCCATCGAAAACCAGAAAGACTTGGCCACTGCTGGGATAGAAATACAGCTAAGAACCAAAGCAGTGTGTGACTTCTGTTTCCTTGAAGGGGTTTCAAAAAAATTAAAGATACCAGGGCATCCGTTGGCAAGGATGAAGTTACTTATTTAAAGTATTCATGTGTAAATTTAATTAGAGCAGCAACTCTAAAACAATACCCAGCATATGGTAGACACTCAATAAAACCTTATTAAATAAATATTATTTCATTTGAAAAATCACTGAATCTGGAGTCAGATGTCTCTGAGTCAAGCCACAGGTTTGCCTGTTAATTAATATTAACAGCTCTTTAACCTTGAGGAAGTCACTTCTCCTCTGGGGACCTCAGTTTCCCCCTTGATAGAATGGGGTTTTATTACTTTACTTGCCAAGGTCATGGGTAAGATCAATTGAGACAGTATGTGAAGGCATTTTATAAACTAACTTTGTACAATATAAGACTGAAGGCTCTGCCTCCATCTCTGGGGTTTTCTAGACCAATTCACATTTGCCATTGGTGCATTCAATTCAGAAATTTCAATCTGAGCTTAAACATCAAAATTCATGTTCCTAAAGAACTTATTTCGCTTAAAAAAAAAAAAGCCATCATCCTCTCTAATTCCAACCACGAGAAAAGCATGAAGAGAATCAATTTTTATATGAAAATTGCCTTTGAAACTGTTGGGGCTTTGTTCTCAATCAGGAGTGTGTAACGATGCAGCCTGACAACTGCTTGTGTACTGGATTTGGTGCTGCTGTGAGTACGGGCTGCATATATTTGATTTTATGGCATTTTTTTATGTTTGCAAACAACATTCTGTAACCTGAAATATCTCTCAGCTTAAATGCCAGCAGTTAAATACACAAAATAGCCAATCAATTCTTCTCCATGCGTACGGTCAATTCCTGGTTTTGTGTGAATGCTGAGAGCACTCAGAAAGACTCAAAGGAGTAAAGAGAATCAGATCAGGGGTGGGGGTGGCCTTACAGAACATCCCCAGGGCAGCCCTTTACTTTACCGAAGGGAAACTGAGGCCCAGAGAGGGAAGGAGGTTTACCCAAGACCTCACAGCTAGGGAGAGGCAGGCCCTAGACGGAAACTCGGGATTCCTGCTGCCTCTCTGAGCCCATCTGCGGTGCTCCCCTGAGTCTCATGAGACCTGGCAGCGTTTGGAATGTGTCAGGAAGACCACAGCACTTACAGGTGGAAACAAGGGTGTTCCCGGCACACAGCCATCGGGCCTGTGGGACCAGGTACCCACAAAGCAATAGCTTTATCTTACTTCGAGAGAAGTTATAGGCAACTGATACTCCCATATTTAAATACAGGAGCAAGATCCCAAGCAAAAGAGGAACAGAAAATCAATCGATTCTTTGTCTGTGGCTTTGGATTATGTTTCCTTCTGCTTCCCATCCTTATGAAGCTCATAAAGCATGGGCTTTGGAGTTAGACAGACTCCTCTATAGAAGCCCGGGAAAATGGCTTCATATCTCTGAACTTCAGAGCTACTGTCTCTAAAATAAGCCCAAGAGCTCCATCAGAACGTGGGTGTGAACATTAAAAAGTGCCTCATTTAGTAGCCAGCCCAGAATAAGGACTCAGTAAATGCTGGCTACCCTTTCTGGCTGACTTTGCCCAGTTTGTAACATTTGGGAAAGAAATGCTTTATGCACTATAAAGAAGTATGTCATGGAGTAACTGAGATGGCGAGGACAGTAGGCCCCAGCCAGCGCGAGGCTGGCAACGGACCACCACATCCACAATATCCTGCAACTCCTCTCCCTCATCTTTTCTTGAGTTAAAAAAGAATTTTTTTTAAATTTCATTTATTGGTCAACTTTTCCCAGGAGAACACATCTTTAATTTAATCATGTAAATCAATGGGAAAAATCTAATTCACTTTAGAGAAATGTGCTTCCAGACTAGCCTTCTGGGAATGAATCTGTTCCTCAAAGTGTATCTGCAGCAAGCGACGTGTGTCTTTGTCATAGTAACAAAGGGATATAAATTAATCTGTAGCCCGTTTTAGGAAACAGAGTTGATTAAGTAAATGGTAGCTCTAGTGATGCAAATGATCTGTCATTTCCAAACATCTCGGACATCTGATTTTAATCCTGAATCCTAGCGTTCTAAAACTGGAGATTCCATTTGCCTAGTTAATACTCAGTTTGCCTGATCATCACTATATTAGTTCCAAATGCATAACTTAGGACTGTTCCTCTTTTGATTTTTTTCCTAAAGCTCTTTCCAAAGTCTGTCTGGTTTTTTGAACAAGGGCTCTTCCCCTCCAGCTCTGAGTGCTTCGCCTTCCGGATGGGCCCCACTCTTGAGGCTGTGTCGCCCTCCTTCCCAGCGAAGCCAGCTGATGGCTCAGATGGTTAGGAATGAGCCTGCGGTGCAGGAGACCTGGGTTCTACCCCTGTGTCAGGAACATTCCCTGCAGAAGGGGATGGCAACCCACTCCGGTATTCTTGCCTGGGAAATCCCATGTCCATGAGTTGCAAAGAGCCAAACATGACTGGGTCACTTTCACTTTCTTTCAATTCCTCCCCAGGGCAGTCACCACCGACCCAGCCTAAGGATTTATCGTGTGGGTCAACAAAAAGGATGGATGTGAAAGGCTCTAGTAACCCAGACATACCGTTCTTACACACAACAATGATGGAGATAAAAATGAATGATGAAGTCCATCCATGAACCTCCATTGAGGATCCCTCATGTGCCAGACACTCTAGAAGAGGAGAAACAGGGGGCTGTTAAGATTTACCTGTAGCCTTAATGAGCTCGTCATCTAGTGCAGCAGATAAGCAAGTAAACAGATGCCCATAACCCAGCACAATGTGTGTGCTCCCATAGTAGGAGCCCAGAGGGGGTGCCCTTGACCCACACTTGCAATCAAGGAAGGCTTCTTGGAGGAGGTGAGCTTTAAGAGCCAAGTAGGAGTTAGCCACTCAGAGAAGAGGGAGAGTCTGTTCATCAGCTAAAGGCAACCTCCGTGATGGCACACTACGTCTATTATACACTTGACCTTAAAGAATGCAAGGAAAGCAAAGCAGACAACATTTGCCACTGAGTCAGTCTGAAGCTCCATCAGGAAAATGGAACTACCTCCAGTATGATAGGAATAAAGGGTTTAGTGTGGGTTTTCGGATTCATACATATGTGGGAGGAGCTCGGGAGTGGAGGTATAGAAGGCTGAAGACGGAAGATCAGAGGAGCAGGCACGAAAAATTTCAGCCCCAAATACTGGAACAGGTGGAAAAGCCAGAGTTCGTGGGAGGGCTAAGCAGCCACGACATTCAGTGGACCAAGTGGGAAGCGTGCGGGAAGCCACCACCTCCCTGCACCGCAACAGCTGCGGCTTTTGTTTTATTGCATCGCCCAGAGCTCGTACAGCTTCCTCCTATTGGTAAACTCTAGCCCCAGCCTTACAGAAAGAGGGATTCTGGAAAACAAAGTTCCAGGCTGTGGAAAGAAACAGTAGTCCTGCTGAGCTGACAACGAACAGTGCTGCGGTCTGCTCTTGGGGAGCCCCGGTCTGAGAGGAGATGTCAATCAAATAATCACAGCAATACACACGCAAGCAGTGAAAGTGTCGTGAGAGCCTGCAGTGGGGGCCTGACCCCCCCTAGGAGGTACGGGGAGGCTTCCCCTGGAATTCGCAGCTGAGCCAGGGTCTGATGGGCAGGAAGATGATGCAAATGGTCCCTAAATATTATGTCACATTTCTCCCTCCCTATATTCTGACTCGCCGCCACAGGTGGCCTTGCTTCCTTCTACCAAGAAGAGTCAAGGAAAGATCTGCCCAAGGAAAGGTTTATTGTTCTGGTGACAAAGGGTTAACCTACCTTAAAGAAATATTCTGACCTCGAGAATCATAAATAGAAGGCCAGAGCTAAGTATCTGCAGAGGGTTCCAGCCAGGAGATCTTCATCTTTAGGGGCACACCTGTGCGGTTTGGGGCTCCAAGCTGACCTGGCCCCTAGGCCTCTCCCCTCCCATCCCTGCAGCAAATGGATGAAAAATTATATCATTAAACTTTTTGATATTCTCCTGTCTAATTGAACCTGTGAAATTTCCTAAGGTTCTCCAACCTCCAAAAATTCAATTTTCCATGTAATGCATGGTGACGTGTCAATAAATCATGCTGTAAAATAAATGCACGGATTCTTTTGTGCGGGAGCGAGTGAGGAATAAACCTTTCGTAATTGATAAATAATGTCATTGGAATCAATAGCTGGCAGAGGAGTTGGAGGAGTAAGCCTGAATCATGTATGAGTGCTCCAGGGTGATCAATGCCTTTGAAACAGCCAGGAGCTCAGGAGCCAAGTGTATAAATTACTGCCTTAATATTACAGCAGGACCCAGAGTTTAAAAGATGGGTGTGTTATGAAGCACTGATGAGACGGGAAGATGGGTCTGGGGTGTGGGTAGGCACCCTTGGAGGATTTGTGGGGGTCCCCACAGACAGGCAGCAGAAGAGAGGAGGACCAGATTGTGCCGTCTGGGACTCGGGATGGATATAGCACGATTCCGGCTCCGGCCGGTCCTGTCGGCAGCCCAGGATGAGACAAGAGAAGAAATCTGCTGTGGGAGCCAGGGATGCTACTTAGAAAAATTGCCTAGCTGTCCTCAGATGCCTGGAGGATGCTGGGCCAGGCGCTGACGTACAGGATGAAGACCAGCCTGGGGTTCAGTGAATCAGACTCTGAATGGCAGCTGCAGACCGTGCAGGACCGAGAAGGAGGATGCTCGGTGGTCAGGAGATCCAGCTCACGAGTCAGGCCGCTCAGCCCCGACGCCAGCTGTGCAACTCTAGCCGAGTTACTTAACATCTCTATGCTCTGTGCGTTCCCTCTGCAAAACAGGGGCTAATGATACCAACTTCACCGACTCGTGAGGGTAGGATGGAATCTTGTCACCATCTCAGCTCAGGGTCTGTTCCTCCCAAATATTAAGCGAATTGCAGCCATCGTGCTTTACTGATTGCATAAGGTTTGGGACTTGCTACTGGTCACGGTTCTTATATTATCTTATTTAATCCTCACAACAACCCCACGAGGTAGTTACTATTATTGTCCCCCATTTCGTGGATGAGAAAACGGAGGTGCAGGGAAGGTAAGTGTCTTCTTCAGAGCATATTTTTAATTTAGGAGCAAAGGTTTGAATGCAGGAAGTTCAGGTCCGGGGCTGCGCTCTGGCCATGAAGCTACTGCCACGTCACTCATGCCCGGAAGTTGTCCCAGCTCTGCGGGGGGTGTGTGCGTGGTGGGCGCTCCCTGGGGTGGTTGAGGTCTTCCTTCTGATTCGCAGCCTGATGTGAAGAGAGGGCAGAGGATCTACAGGCAGGCGGCATGTTCAGAGCCCAGTTCACCCACCACGCCTGCTCCGTGAGCCTCTGTATTCATCACATCAGTAAAACTGGAATAATTCTGCCTCCTCCAGGTCATCTCCAAGCTTAGGATCAGCCTGGGCAGAACCCTGGCCCTGCCTGACTGTGTGCTTGTGGGCAAGAGCATTTCATCTGAGCCCATTCCCTCATGTCTGAAATGTGAACCATGACACCAGCTCCCAAGGACTGAATTGAGAAGCAGATGAGACAAGCTTCTATCGGTCACTTTTGTAGCCAGCACCTGCAACGCAGAGGGCCTTCCAAAAGCTCTGGTTCTCCTCTCACCCCCTTTTTGAGCCAAATCAATTCAGAAGGAATCCCAGAGAATGTGCAGGGCAACTCTAGGGGGAGCAATTTGCCTCTATCCCTGCAGAACTGGGTGCGGAAGATCAGAAGAAAAAAGAGAGAGAGAAAATCTATGGATTCAGCTTAAAGCCACTTCCTGTGAAAGTCCTCCCCAGGACCAAAGTCCTCCCCACGCTACGTGTTCTCTTAGCTCCTGGGCTTCCCCTATTTCAGGACCTGCTTTACTGTCCTGTAACTAAACACCCTGCACCCTTGTTAGAAGACCAACTCGGTAAGACAGGTATTCCGTATCTTAGGTGGGTTGGGTTCCCCCAGCAGCAAACCTTGAGACAAGGATTTGAGTGCAAGGAGTTGGCTCAGAAGCCAATTTTTTTCAGGAGGCACCCGCAGGAAAATGGGGACAGGACACAGGGAAAGAGCGAGAGGAAGGTGCAGTGATGAGCAGGCTGACACTCAGGCTTATTTCCCCTGGGGATCCTGGAAGCCAGTGAGGATATGCCCCAGAGGGGTACCACGTGATGGGAGAGAAGTCGGAGCAATTCTACATCTGCGCTTGATGGCTTCCCAGCACTGCCACCCTGGGGGCAGCTGCTCCAGCAGCTAGAGCCAGCCTGCAGTCGAGCATCACAGGTGCTTGCGGTAGGAAGCCACCATGTATGGCAAGAGTGAGAGCCACTGTGGACGGAGCATCTGTTACTCCTTAGTCTCTAAAGTCCTGAGCCCCACCCCTCAACCAGCCAAAGCCTGGTCTAGTGCTTACGAAATGGAATGAATGAATGGCAGGTGGTACCTGGATCAGACCTCTTGGACATGGGGAAAAGCAGATCTGAAGCTTCCAATTCAAAAGCTTAGGAGCAGCACTGTCCCAGCAGCACCTGGGAGGACAGGATGCTTTGGTCTGCCTAGGCTGGACCACCCCTGGCACAGCATCCCACGTCTGAGGGCCAGACAAGTTCAGGCTCACACATGGAAGCGGTGGGAATCCGCTGAATTAGATCTCATCTTTCTTCCCTTGAGGGCTATTTTGAAAGGAGACAGCTGGTTGGGGAAGCTTCAAAGGCCAGAGAAGTGCGGGGCTTTTTTCAACAGCCTCCCCTCCACACTAACAAGGAGCCAGGACTATCACAGGCACCCCCTAAATGTCTGGAGCTGGACTAGCAGAAGATGGAAGGAAAAAGATTTCAGGACTTTTCTAGCCCTCTGTGACACAACGGACTGAATTCGTCTGTTCAGTCATTTGGCAAACATTTGCTCAGGACTCTCCGCGCCA